>NW_010973294.1:5060454-5189062 GCF_000737465.1 Haliaeetus leucocephalus | reverse complement strand
GGGGGGGGGAGGCCCTTGGCAGCCCTCTGCCTTCTCCCCTCTGCCCGGCGTTCTCACGTCCCCCCGTCCGTTCCCCCCCCCGGTTGTATCCGTGATTACGGCGCGGCGGCAAGTGACGGAAGGGCAGGTATTTTAAGCGTTTTGCAGCCGCGCTCTTCGGCGTAGGAAATGGCAACCCCCGCTAGGAGGTACAGACAAGACGACTCTTAAGCTCACCTATAAAATGTCACGAAGAGGACGAACGGGCTGTATTGTCTGAAGCTGCTGCTAACTTGTAGATAACTAAGTGTGAAAATTAATCTGAAAACTCGCGCCAATGTTTTGCGGCGTACGGAAGTGCGCCTTTTGAGACAGTTGGTTAAATAAGCGATGCCAGAAGAACACGAGCCTGGGATCAATTTGTCAATAGCTTACAGCCGAGTTGGGTATCTAACTGGAAAACTCATGCTTCACTTAAGAGGGGTACTAAGTGGGTCACGTAAAATACCAAAGTCCAATACTTACTGTGTGTAGTGCCACTAAAATCTGCTCATGGAGTAAAAATACCGGGCTAAAAATTTCATTTCTAAAAGACAAGGAGAAGGGGAAGGAAAAGAAAATCACTAGAAGTATAATGCAGAAAACTGCAAGAGCAACCCAAGCTGAACACAACCTCCAGAAGGGGAAAGGGTTGGCTAGGTATCATTAGAGCGAGCAAGTGGCACCAAAAAGAAACATCGAGTGTAGATTAAGACTTTGGCAGGGGAACAAAGAAAATCATCACAGGCTTAGACATTACAGTGAAGTATACCCTGTGACTGGGTTGTCTTCACCTTTTTTTTGATTTCACCTCTTTTACTGTTAGTATAACTGCCTATTATTACAAGTTACCAGCATATTCATAAAGTAAACGGCACCAAGGCAGTTCCTTTTTATCTGAATAAATTAGAATCCCATACCAGCTAATTTTCCAAAGTACTTTTCCATTGTGGTGAAAGAAGATTACTAATTGCTTTAAGTTGCTAATTGTTCTATGTACTGAAGGATTTTTTTGAGTAAGTGCCAAGATCCTTTGAAACCTCAAGAATAGAAAGTATTTTAGTGCCCAATGGTTTTATTTTCATTGTTTCAATAGCATGCTTTAAGTGAAGACACCAGCATGTCTTTGCTGCCTGTGGCTTCTTCCTTGCTCTGTCATGCAAAGTGGCAGAAACTGCTGTTTCCTACCAGCAGGGAGAGTTGGCCAGTCAGGCATTTTACACAGCTGGCTGTTAAAGATGGAACAGTCTGGGGTTTATCCACACAGGCTATTAAAGGACAAGGCATTAAACACGCATAAAAGTGCTTATTTCATACGATACAAACAAATCACTGATTAGCTTTAGAAAACACGAGACCTGCATACAGGCTGTAACATTCCTGACAAGATGTAACCCTTTGGCTCATTTGCATCCTACAGACAGAAACTCTCCTAAAAAATATTCACCTCCAAGGGACTGAGCCCAGCAACCAGCTTCTTATGCAGATACGCAATTTCTAAGAAAATCTGCATTGTAACTAAAACTGGTGTTACTCCTAAAATTTACTTACAGGTAACCAGAATGTAAATGCTTTTCATAGGTGTGCCATCCAATGGCTCCAAGTAATTTTGCACAACAAACAGACAAATTCCCTGAGACTGTCCTGTGATCAGCTGCCAAAGACACTGTCTTGTATAGCAGGTTTTCCTCAAGCCAGAAAAGCTCAAGATCTGCAAATAACCCATTCCTGAACACAGTTTTTTGTAGAAACTATCTGTTTCAATGGCACTTTGCTACTGCCAAAGATGGAAGACGGATGCATATATACACATACAGGGAGACTGAGAGAGATAGGGAGCTCTAGCAGCTGAGGCTGGCAAGTGGGTTGGTGGTTAGGGTTACGGAAACAACCCACCCTGAGGCTTTAGCCTTTCCTCTTGGAGCCAGTCCATTGTAGGTAAACAAATATTTAGAGAAAGACAGATTGCTCTCTACTCTAGTAGCCAAAACTCTTGCTAGACATGGAGAAAGCCAACGCCCACCTCCTTGCACCAAACCAGATATAATAACTGTCTTGATCTCCCACACGCTGGCCAAGTGAACCTCTCATTACCGGGTTCCACCAGTAGTGTGTTTGGTTTCATCCAAACATTCACACTTAAATTGCCAATAGCAATTTAACCTGTAAATTCTAGTAACAAAACTTAAATATTTCAACATAAATTATAAAATCATCTCACTGTGTTTTTAGATGTGAACCTGAGTGTCTTGCTTCACTCATTCAAATCTCAAGTTTTTACTGTAGAATTTGAATGCTATTTACCTTGGATTTTACCAAGTCTTTATGGGATGCTGTATAGTTTAAAGCCACACGATGCTTGTAGAATGCTTAATCCACCTCTTAAATTGATGAAGAGTTAGGAAAGTCTCAAAAACTATTCAGATTAAATTTATTGTGTTAGCAGTCAGCAATAAATTCAGACACAATTACGGATCCTTTAGCAAGTTAGGTTTATTATTTATGTTAAAACTGATATAGAAGAGGCTAAAAGGTATAAAGCAAAACTTTTAGATAAATTATGTCCTACTGTTCTGGAATAGTCAGGTGAGTGTAACAGGATTAAAATATTTATTGCAGCATTGCAAAATCTGTATCCTTCTCATGCTGCAAAGCAGTGTCCCCACACTGTATTGTTTCAAAAATCATAATAAACACATGTCATCTCGGACGAGAGTTTCAAAGATCATCTTAGACGATCGCAGGGATGAATCCTGGTTCCAAGGAAACGAGGGTCTGGGTTTTATAGACAGGTCTACTGAGTGCAAAGGATCATGATGAGGTGTTCTTCTTTATGCTTCTCAGAACAATGCAGGATACCTCTTGTCATTAACTCTCCCTCCATTATTAGAAATACTGAAAATACAGGACCAGCCTTTAGGAAGTGAACAGTATGAAAGAATAGAGAAGAGCTATTCTTCCACAGAAGAGGTGACACTTTAAATTTTGTATATAGTCTGGACAATACAAGAATGAACCATTTGAAAGTCGACAGAATCAGAGGCCTCTGCTCTTGTACCTTTGTTGCCTCTGAAAAAGAAAAAATGAAATGAGCCCAAGGCTGCTGTAGAGTTACATTGACTTACATTACTGAGTTTCTGCAAGTGTCGGGGCGGGGGGGGGGGGGGAGAAAAAGGGATTATTTAAATATATTTTTCTTCTTTTGCGTGTCTATGGCAACAAAATAACCAGGGATCTTCAGAGTTCATGGCCATCCCTGCTGTTCAGCCCAGCCCCGTGGGCAAGATCGGTCCCACCGCCCCTGGAAGCGCTTCATGCAGGCACGGCGGCTTCTGGGTGAAGGTCCTCTTTTGCAGATGTTGCCATGGAAGCTTCTTAGTAACTCGGCCCTGATAAGCCCTTACTGTGCAATTATCAGCTGGCGGTTTGGCTTAAAAAGCCTGCAGTCCCTCAGCACTGTGATTAATCTGAAGACCCATGGAGTGTTTCAGCTGACACTAGTGTTATGCACCCGTAGTTTTCCTTGACTTGCTAGCCCTCCATCCAAACTGCTGGTTTTCCTGGGCACCCATTCTCCCTGTAATTCCTACTCCATAGCTGCTCATTTACCCCATGGGTTAGTACATTATACCAAACAATTGCACATTAAGGAAAAAATCATAAAGACATACAATCAATATTTAACAATAAACTGTTGTAACTCAACCTTTTCTGCACACCTAAGGTAGTAAGATAGTCATGATCAGGTGAAATAGTAATCTTATCTATAAAATGTGAGCTTTCTACAGACACCATTTCTGCAGCAACTTATTTCAACAAACTGAAGGCCAGTTTTATTTAGTGTTTTGCAGACCATGCTCATGAATATTGTTCTTTTGCAGATTTTGTGACTTGAAAGGATAAGTAAGACTTTACCACTTCCAGATTAATAATTCCTCCTGGAGAGAACGTGTTTCTGGGAAAGGATCCAGGTTCAACATTTTTGAACCTATGTACCGTATAAATGCACAGCTACTGCTTTCCGCCTGTGATTGCCCCACAATATAGCAATGCACTAAATGGATTTTGAGGGTACACTCCACTAAAACTATTTCCATCATAATTATGTGTCCAGGTAGGCATAGGCTTTTTAAATGCCCCAACTTTTCTTTTATTTCCCTGTGGGCCTTGTTTTGTGCATAACTGGACACAATTAAATAAATTCTGCCAGCAAAATTGTCTGAACTAGCCCTGCGTGGAGGAAGCAGGGAAATGCCATTGTGGATGGGTACTTTCTGTTTTTGGGGCATTCTCATTAATTCTAACACAGTGTTTTACAAACTGCTTAAGCACCGCAATGCTGCTGTGAGGCAAATACAGTAAAAAGGCTCACGGTTTGTAAGACAGAGGAAACACATAAAGGTTGTACTCTGCTTCCAGGCATACAGAAGGAATCAGTAAGAGGGCCAGAAGCAGACTCAGAAGTCCCTTCTTTTTTCCTCTACTTATTCTCTCCTTTACCAGATCACGTGTCCGGCCTTTCTGCAAGCTTTCCTGTCATTCCTCTTCCTTAAGCTTTTTCCCTGTGTTGGTATCTCTGGCTAATTATGCATCAGACCTGTGAACCCTCTGTGAGTCAAATGGTTCATCTGTATCAAAAGCTATCCACCAAAGGCTGCTAGGACTTGGTCCAATTAGCCCTGTTAGTAAGGCCCTACAGGACAGGCCTTTTAAAATAGTGGATTATTTTTCTATGATTCCAGATCAATAAGAAGGACAGAAAATAAAAGCATGCCTAACACCATACCCTGTGGAAACAGCTATCATTAGTATTTCACACCACCTGCATATTCAGGAAGTTAGTCTCTTTCATAGTCTGAATACGGCTCTTTACCATGCAGGAGAAAGAAAGGGCTTATGATGTGAGCCACTCAACTCTAGACCAACAGGAATTCTACTGGTATAAAATCCATATCCTATCGGTACTGTAACTTTATGACAGAAGGAATTATTAATTAGTGTGCACGAGAATAATTTCAGAAACTGAGCAACAGCAGTACTAGAAGCTAAGGCCTCAGCCACCAGTCTTACAAAAAAACCTGTTTCCACAAATAAATATATATACTCAATACATCTATAATTGATAATTGGCACTTGCATTGCTACTTTCCTTTGACAGGTATAAGCAACAATTAATTACAACTATAAAAAAAACAAAATACGCCATTCACCTTTCTAGTTTTCATTTTACTTCCAGAAGGTAAATGAATTGCACATGATCTTATCAAACCTACATTTTGGTAAGACTTCATACATCTTTGACGTATGAAAAAGATCTCTTAGGAAGTATGAATTGATACATGACAGAGAGCAAATCTTTGAAGTGGTTTAGCCTTATGACCTTTTCAGTGCAACCAAGAAATAAGAAAACCAGAAAATAAGGAAGGATGACAAATTTAATTCTGACACTGGTGTATCTATAAGGTGCAACCACCATAGATATGAAATACAACTGCCAAATTATAATTTACCCTTCTTGGGAAGGATTCAAATTTGGGGGGTTTAAAATTCTATCACATATTAAAACAGAATTGAAAAATGGCTCCAAAGTAGTTTATTCACTGTTTTTATTCACTAATTTATTCAACAGTTGGCTCCATAGCCCTTCTTCTACAATAGAAGATGCGCACATTTTATGCTCAGCAGAAGAGAAATATTTCCATTTCAACCAATTCTGCTGCAACTAAATTCTGAACATATAACTACTAATCTCTTCACCATGAGATCCACTGTATACCTATTCGCCTTTTGAGTTACAAACATAGACATGCATAGAAGATGCAATATGAGATAAGGCAGGATAATAGCTTCTCTGGTTCAAATTTGGATTTTTTTACCTTCTGGAGTACAAAACTTGTCCTAACCTGATGAGCCTAGCGGCTCTTCCTCAATAAAAAAAAAAAAAAAAATTATGTTCTACACCCATCAAGTATTTCATTTTTGCAGCATAAAAATAGTTGTATGTAATAAAAAACACTGCTGGGTGACATTAAACATCTTCTGAGTTTTATACAGTTTTACCAACACTATCATTCCCCTTTTCTTGTAAAGACAAATTGTCAGTAGTTAAAAGTCATCAAACTCACAAAAGACAGGAAATGCCTGGCTAGCGAGGAGAACACTTCCAGAATAATTTAAAAGCATATTTAACCTACCCTGGCCTAAATATGCTTCAACTGAAAACTGGAAAAACAGAATAAACATTGAAAAAAATATGCTTCCATCAAAAAATGTTCCAAATGACTTTGATGGTTACAATTAGTTGACAGGATTAAGCCACTTCACTGAATCACCAATTTCAGCAAAATAAGCACAAGTTTGTGCCCCCTCCCCCCATGCCCTGCCTTGCCCCACAGCAGCCAACAAAAAGGCATCAGCAGCAATCCCTGGAGAAAAATGAGTGAACTCCTGCTGCAACAAGCAAAAAAGTCTCCTCCTGCCCCTTCCCATAGCCCCTAGTGGAGGGCTGTTCCCAGAGTGGTTTGGATGAGCCTTTAAGAAGTTCCTGCTGCAGCAGGTAGAGATGCTCAACCATCGCCCTCTCTGAGGCACTATTTTTCAGTTTTCAGACAAACTTTTAATACTGGATCTGTTTGGGGTTTTTTTTCCTCGTGCTAACTTTCAGCCTTTAGCTGAATGATTTTGAGAGAAATTGGCAAAGAAGAAAAGCATTCAGCCACTTCAGAGAACAAAGTTAAGCAGTTTGGTTTTACCTTGTCTTTTTGCTGAGGCCCTCTGGTACTAACACATCTTAGCGGAAAGACTTCACATTTTTCAGGATGGAATCACCTTGAACTACAAGAGCACTGCTTATATGGAAATTTCCCCAAACGGTGCTACTGTTGCAAGCTTTTGAACAATCTCACTTACTACTTCTCAGACCATAGGAAGGTGATATCTCCATAGAGTCTGCTCACACTGAGCAGGTTGGCTCCAGCCAAACACAGCAACCTCAGCTCATCGGGTCCTGCCCTGGTGCCGAGGCAGTGAAGAAGAAAAGAAAGAGACACACAGAAGGAAAGGAGGATTATAAGCCTGGGGAGACTGGACAAAGAAAGAGGCAGAGGCGGACAAAAGCAGCTGGCTGTATGCCTGCTGCAATAAGACATAATAACTGTAGTAACTACATGAAAAAACTGATTTTTAATTATAAACTCTGTAGAGAGAGTGCAGTCTAGGAAAATAGCCTGTGATTATTTTTTAGCTTGTGAACAGAGACAGTAAACATTATAGTTTTGATCACCTGAAAACTTTTTTCTGCCTGTTCCACTTTCCACTTCCATTTCTTTCGTAGCATATCCAGTCAGCACACAAATAATTGAATAACATAGAATAAATCCAGCTGAAAATACAAAGATTTGAATGATATCTCCCCAAGATTTTCCAAAATCCAGCCACAGGGCAGTAACTTTCAGAAGATTTGGTTCACCTGGCCTGGGGCAGTCAGGTCTCAAGGTTCTCCATGTCGGACTACAGGGAATTAGCACTACTACCATTTTACAGTCTATTTTACTGCTCATCCTTTTCTTCTACAAGCCATGTCTAGCAGGACAACTCCCAAGCAAAAACTTTCAATAAATGTTCACTCTTTCCTCCATGTTGCCTTTTTACTTCTGGATTCCATAGGAAATACCATAAAATTACTTATTTTTCCACCTTATTGCAAGGTGGATGAGAAAATTAACCTCTTTTTCGATCCTAAGTTTATAAAAAAGATGCTTTGAAGTAAATCGCCCAAATAAATTGAAATTAGATTTGATCAAAAGGATCCTCTGAAGTCCTATACTTCTCAGTGATTTCACTGTCCTGATGTCTGCAGGTACTCAGCCATGCAGCTGGCACTATCCTTGTTATCTGGTAGGGTCATTTTGTTACCCCATTTGTTACCTGCTTTTCTGTAGTCTAATATGGAGAACCTTCTACAGCCATGAGAGTACACGGTCTCAGGCAGGACCATCAGTTTGATAAACATTTGCTGCTCGAAAGCCTTCAGTTCCACCACTGTGAAATTAACTGCTTTTTTGACATTAGTAAAACAAAGACTTGCTCAAAACAGCAGAAAATGTACCCTGTGTTGAAGGCTTATTTCCACTTTCTCTGTCTTTCCCTTCCAGTTTTCTCCCCTCAAAACCCTGTAGTCTTTAGTCCAAGAATGTATTTGGAGAAAAAAACAGACACACTTCACAAACCAGTTAGGTTTTTCCAGTAGCCAATAGGACTAATAAAACTGAGGTAATAAGAGCTAGAATAAAAATAGAGGGAAAATCATCAGCGTTTTCCAGCCAACAGAAAAACACTTATTGACTGCTTCACCATCATGACTGTAGCTGTAATTTCCAGTATTTATGGGTTTTAGAAAACATAGAAAAGGAAATTTTTAGTACATGAAAGATGGACATTTTCTACAGTGAGTTCTTCCTAACTGCATATCCTGCCTTTTTTAAAAATCTTTTGACAGTTTTTCACTTAGCTCTTACGTGAAAAACCTTGCATGTAAGTTTGCACAAGAAGAATTTGGTGAATTGCTTCTTTGCTGTTAATAAAAAAATCTGAATTTGGAAGGACAGTTAGACTGGCATTTGAGTGCTTCTAATTAAATCTACACGGCTTTACAACCATGCTTAAGTGGCTAAGGAAAATAACGATCATTTAGTATGAAAGCATATTTTTTTAATTTTCAAGCCTGTTTTGATTATGAAAATTATTAAATAAAGTAATTAATATTTGAAAGGGGGACCAAGGATGGATATAAAGTGGTATTTTTTAGTACTAGAAACAATGTACAGGTAACAAACATTTCTTTTGCAATGAGGCTAATGTAATCCTCATGGCTAATCTAGAATGCAAAGCTATAAACCAACATAATAGTCTATCATCTAGTTTATATATGTTCTACAGAGATGACATGCTTCCAGTCTAGAGAAAAATGGAGAAAAAAGTGTTGTTACTGAAATTAATCAACATGCTACACCCAGAGAACCACTCAATCACAGACTTAGAGGCAGTAACGGATTGGCAAAAATGCACTGTCCCAAGTGGATAAATGATGCTCAGACTGACATTTGGAAAACACAAATTTATTAAACCCTTCATCATATAGTACATTTTTAAGTGTACTTGCTTTGGAATGAATTAGGTGTACATCACTTCTGTCTGTTTCTACTTTCCTGACACAAATAATAAAATAGGGCACTGTGCCCCAGACAACTAATCTAAGCCAAGCCAGGTCAGTGATCATCATGGAGACCCTTAAGAACTCATAAATGCTTTAAAAATAAAATAAGTTGTCCTAGCAGTACTGGAACAACTCCTGTCCTGTTTAAAACCTCCTTCTTCAGCCTCTGTCTCATATGGGGTCCCAATGTGTGCTCTCTTCTCCATCCGACCATTCAATTTCACTAAACTCATCTCACATGTATTAAATCCTTTTGATTATTCTTTTGACAAGCTGGGTTAAAATTGGCCAATTGCTTTAAAAGCTATTAGGAGAGACAGCCAGAAAGATACGTGACACTTAGTTTTGTTCTTTTTACCTAAAAACAAGTAATGCAATTTGATACCTTCTAAACTGTAGGCATTCTGTATGTAGCGCAATAAGACTACGGTGCTGCCAGTCATGGCATTCCTTCAAAATTAACCGATTTCCTATGGCTGAAGATTAAAAGAAGATAGCATTCTGAAAACAGTGTTGTCCTACCCTCCAGTTCCAATGGGGTTGAGATTTTGTAAGTAGGAACTGGTCTCAGAGAAGTTAAAGATCCATAGAATTTTCTCCTCTTTCAAGATAAATGTGATGCAGAAGAATGAGTCCCTATAGTGCAATGCACTGGAGATCTGGATTGTAGCAACAGTAGAAGGAAAGAACTATCTTCCAGCAATGACCACCTAATCTATTTTCTTGATAGGTGTAAAGTAATGACAGAGACTGCAACATGAATCCTGACCCACTGCTTCCACCTGCCAGAAGAGGAAGATGACATTAGCTGCCACAAAAGATGAAGAATGTCTGAGCAAGGAAAATGGAAAAGGAGAGTCACTGAGGAAAACAAAAACACATGAAATGAATAAAGGCTTTGAAGATGAGCTCAGTTACAAGAAAAAAAGTCAACAAAAAAAACCTATATGTGACAACAAATCCATAACACGAATATTTTTACAACAAAGACATGGACCTTTTAGAGCAGGTCCAAAGGAGGGCCACAAAAAATGATCAGAGGGATGCAACATCTCTCCTGTGAAGAAAGGCTGAGAGAGTTGGGGTTGTTCAGCCTGGAGAAGAGAAGGCTCTGGAGACACCTTACTGCAGCCTTTTCATACTTAAAAGGGGCTTATAAGAAAGATGGAGAAAGGCTTTTCACCAGGGCCTGTAGTGACAGGACAAGGGGCAACAGTTTTAAACTGAAAGAGAGTAGGTTTAGACTGGGCATAAGGAAGAAGTTCTTCACTGTGAGGGTGGTGAGGCACTGGAACAGGTTGCCTGGAGCAGTTGTTTATGCCTCATCCCTGGCAGTGTTCAAGGCCAGGTTGGATGGGGCTTTGAGCAACCTGGTCTAGCGGAAGATGTCTCTGCCACCTGTGGTGGAGGGTTGGACTA
This sequence comes from Haliaeetus leucocephalus, assembly GCF_000737465.1. NCBI lineage: Eukaryota > Metazoa > Chordata > Aves > Accipitriformes > Accipitridae > Haliaeetus > Haliaeetus leucocephalus. Next base: position 5,178,411 of record NW_010973294.1, on the reverse strand, counting down.
AATGATCTTTAGAGGTGTCTGTCTTCATAGGAGAGGTGCTCCAGCTCTCTGATCATCTTCATGGCCCTCCTCTGGACTCAATCCAACAGGTCCATAATAAGAATACTTTTGGTGCCTACATTTGGGAAATAAGCAATGGTCTATGACACATAGCTGAATGATTTGAAATAGATGAGAAAGCAGAATGAGGAGCCTTTCCTCCATTTTAAAGTCAGAAGAACAAGACCCTGATTATGACATAGAGACTTTTCTGAGGCCAGATTTTTCATTTATTTTAAGTATGGAGTTATGGAGGCCTGTACTGCTGCACTGAAACCCCACAGAGTGGAAAGCTGCTTCACCCTAAGTAAAGGCTGACAAGGGACTGCCAAAGCTGTGGCCATTCTGCTGCCATGGAAGCAACGAAATATCATAAGAAAAGTATGACATGTCCTTGGACGTGTCCTTGGCACCCACTTTGCATACAATGACCATTTGGATTTGCACCCATTTTATTAGTTTTTCAGCCACCGGCCATTTAAAATGCAATTTTGACAGTGTTAAAAACTAAGCTATTATCAGACCATTGTCTTTACCTTGATTTGAAACTAAAATTGAAAAAGGGAACAAAGGGAACAAAAAACTCAGAAGTGTTACCTGTTCTAAGGAAAGGTCATATCTTAGTCATATCTTCACAAAACAGCATGATGTTAATTGCTTTCAGTTCAATAATTATTTTATACTTGCCTCCTTGTTTAAACTCTAAGTAAACAACATCATGTTATTTTTTTTAAATGTAAGTTAACATTGATGATGGTTTTTTTCTTTCCTTCTGAATTAGTTTTGCATCCTTTATATTTCTACAGTTGACAGGATTGGTAGTACTTGGACTAAGCTTACAATCTACTTTTTATTTTAGTTACTTTTTTCATACATTAATTTTACTAAATCTCTGAGAGGCTTGCAAAAGATACTTTACAAAAAAATAATAAATACTTACTTTGTCTGAAAAATTAAGTTTCAAGATCAGTAACAAACAGGAAACAAGGATTTTAAACAGAGAAATAATTTTGGCAGAAGTAAATTTTCATTGTCCAGCACTGATAAAACTGTAATCAGTAACAGAATAGATTAGTCAGAGAATTTTTCTAGTTATGGAAATGAACATAGACTGAAAGTTTTTTTACAAAAACACATTTCAAAACCAGACAGAAATCTCAGGACATTATTAAATCACAGGGGAAAGGGAGTAATGCTCAAGAATGATGGCAGACTTGCACTGAAATTTTTCTTTGTAAAGGGTAATGTATGCAAAAGAAAACAGAGAAAATATATCCTATAAAATATTCTGGGAAGTAAATTATAATGAGAGATTCTGGTCCTTAACATAAGCTGTGAAGTAAAGCAAATTCCTTCAAAAAGGAAACTGCTAAAATTAACTCAGGACACTTCTGATCCTTGAATCAGGTACATCTGATCCTGAAACAACCAATTTGCTTCTTCAGTAGCCAGATGGAAGAGCCTGGAACGTTTTCGCAGTTCTGCTAGTTGTGGTCACCTGGGGCTCCCAGAGAATTGGAGACCCTGGAGACATCCCTTTGCTGTGATCAGCACTGGGCAGAGTCCTGCCCACTTGCCCACGCGTGGGGCAGGAGCATAGTTCAGGGGGCCCTGAAGGAGGATTTGCATGGGATGCCCATAAGCCTGGCAGGAGGAAGGTTTAGCCAGGCACAACAGCCTGCAGATAGTTCTGACATGGGGAATAATGCTGCCCTAAAGTGAGTAGAACAAACCTTATAGTGACCTTATGTTTAGATGCCTTCATATTTGGCACCTGCTACATCATGGCCACAATTACTGGAATGGAAGCTAATGGGAAAATGAGGAATACCCATCTCTAACCACAAACTACTTTTGCTGCTCTTAGTGGTAAGAGACAGATTAGGGCCAACAGGATAAATGATGGGAGCGTTCCTTCTGCCTAACCCAGTTATCCACTGTATTATTTCCACCTAGTATCAATTTATCCCACTGCTTTTTTTTCCTTTTTTTTTTTAATCAAGGCCTCTCTAATATTTTAGATCTCTCCTCTGACATTTATACATCAGGAACTTCCAAAATTACTTTGTGCTAACCTGTCTTCCATATTGTAAATTTTCAATTAAGAGAAATGCAATGAGAAACATTTAACAATCCACGCTGCTGCCATTACACAGATAGCAAGGAAACTCAATAGCTCCTCTTAGCATATGCTACTTCTGTACAGCACAAAGTCACTGCATCACCATCTCCGCAACATAGAGGAATTAAATAATTCCCAAATTTTAGTTCCAAATGAGATACAAATGCTGAGGTCTGTCCTATAAGAAAGGACACTCAGGGCAGGTAGTGCCTCATGGTCATACCCAGTTTCAGTACCCACAGCCAAGACAACCACTGCACTGAAAAGAGCTTGACCGGTTGCATTCACAGGAGCATTTTGAACATTGCCAGGCTCCTATTCCATATCCATCGTATCATTGGTGCTTGTTAGCAGCATGCTTAGCACAACCCCAAATTAAGATCCTTTATAATGAGTTTCCTACACAGAGGGGGTAGGCTATGTCTGCTGCAAACTGCTTACACACCAAAAAGACCAGGCAGCCCACCTGCAGGGCTGGGGGTCCCCTTCAGTGCACCGAGCACTTGCTGTCTGCTCAAAGTTAGTCCTCCAAGTTTCCTCTACAGTCAATGAGAGACACTCACCACACCTGGTGTGGGCACCAACGAGGCTGGGCTGACCTCGTGCTGAGGATGACCACTGGATCAGGACGTCACAGATTATTTCTCTTAAATCTAAACCAACAAACTATGAGTATATCATATCATGTAGTTCACTTCGAGGGTGCTCTTCAGAGGGGAATTCAGTCCAAGCATTAAATCAGTTTGAAGAAAAGCCCAAATCATAGTCATGGCTATAAACAGAATAACTGACACTAACTCTTCTAAAAGAAAGTATTGTTGCTAAACCCAAACGTCTAGTAAAGTGTTCTCCAAAGAATGCTTGACTTAACCACACTTCTGTAGCTAGGAGGTCAATAAAATGCTTCATAAGTTTGGGGATTGCTATTAGGTCTTGATGAATAAATTAGTCTACAGCCACTGTAAGCAGGCTTTATTCCTTGCTTCCTTTAAAATGTTAATAGTCAGTTTTAACAACCACATAGTTCAAATGGTTTGTGCCATTTGATTAGACAAGTACTTCATGCCTACAAACTCTCCTAGTGTTATTCTCTAGCATGACATTAAAGTTATTGTTAAATACAGAAGGAAAATTCTTGAGAACTGAAATCTTCCCCCCTGAGAAATCCACATTGATTCAGTACATGTTAGACTCCAGTGTTACATACAAAAAGTTCAGGACATCTTCACTGCTCTAAGATTATAGTCCTACAGGGGTATGAAAAATTTATTGGAGTTTCACAGACAGCTATTTTTTTCCCTTCTCTGGCAGGATTATATTCTGTCTGGAGAAAATGAAGGAAGGCCTCCTACCTTCTAAAGTTGACTGTGATTACTGTGTTAAATTCCACTCTTAATTATACTTATTTAACTGCATGGATCTTTTCTTTCTTGTTTCTGTTTATTTGCCCTGAACATTCATCTTTAGATACAAAATTTACTTTGCAATTGCTGTAACATTTTACTTCTCCATTGTGTCAGTACGTATCTATACTTGAAGGTAACAAATAGAGTTTTAAATTAAAATTATTTTTGTCCCTAGGAGATAAAGAATATAAAATATCTCCACAGTTACTTCCTTTCATTGCATTTGGAGTACTCCTCCAGTTCATAGGGTACTGCAAGAGTGGCATCATTGATTTTCATGGTTACTGTGTCTCAATACAGTGTCTATCAATTCAGAAGTAAAAAGGCAGCTTTCTAACCATCTGCGCCTCAGAGACTCAACACAAACTAGAAAACTATGGGGATTTTGTGTTCTTTTTTTTTTTTTTTCCTTTATGACCAGGAATAAACATTCTGTAGACCAAATCTTACCCTTGCTTATATTTCAGTAATTCCAGTACCTTTATCACCTGCTTTTCAAGATAGCTATAATACTATCACACCTTGTACAGTGAGATTCATCAGCTCATCACCTTCGGCAGAGGGTGCATATCATTCCAGCTAATATTTCTTCGGTGTGACTCTAACTGTGGCTTTGCTTGAATAAGAACAGTCATGCTTTCAAACATGATCAAAAAGTTATTTCATCTGATTGAGGTTTACCCTAGGTGTCCCTGGGTTTTCTAACACGGCGAATTTCTGAGGATGACAAATCAGGTAATTACAAACAGCTAATTTGTTTCCATACAACTGCCATTATCTAGGGCAAAGGCAAGGCAGTTTTTAATATGCTTTAATAAAATGTTTTAATTAACAGACATTTTCTTCCTTGTAAGAAGGTCTGAGGGTGAAATCCTGGCCTCACTAGATCTGGTCTGATTGTATCCAAAATTGTCAGCCATAGCCTGTCACTTCTGCCGTGTCTCAGCCTATTAAGAACAAAAGGGTGTGGGGAAACCAGGCTGCAGTTTTTCAAGCAGCTACAAGAGCTTTGAGGGAATGTTCTTTGGTGAAACTATATAAATGTTTTTCCTTTGATATAGCCCAGATATGCTTTTTAACCTTGTAAACAAGATGTCTGTAGCACCAACAAACCTTACGCTGATCTTTAGCATCCAGCTGGTTGTAGACCAGGACTTGAAATGAAAATGTTTTGTGCCTACATTGAAAAAAAAATTGATGGATGGGTTTAGCCACACAAGGGCTGTAAAATCTTGACCACTTTACCATGTCTGTAATGCCAGCAGGAACATTCATTCCCCTGCTGTGAGTGTGCTGAAGCCTTCATGGTCTGGAGCATGTTTTCCCTCGCTGTGGCCAGCAAGACCCCCGTCAGCACAGCCCAGGACCATGCACTGCCTCAGCCCTGTGTTATTTCAGGGAACAAAAGTGTGACATTTGCATCCCACAGAGACCAAGTTACACAAACCACCAATGTTGCAAAGCTTGCCAGGTATCAAAAAAAAAAAAAAAAAAAATTCAGAGAGTGAGCACAAGAGTTTTAAGAGGGGTTTTTTTCAATGCTTTTAAACTTTACCACCAATAATGCCAGCTATCGTATTCTGGTTTACATTAAAAAACAGAATTCCTATCAACCACAATTTCTTGGCATAAAACAGGTAAGACATTAGTCCAGTAGGACAATATGTATTTATGTCAGTGCTATTATCATAATACAAATGCCTTCAAAGCGAGCCAACCCATTTTCTGCCATCTGGTTTATTCTTGAAATCTCACTGACACTCAAAAATCAAGTCCAGACTGAAGACTAACTTGTCCTTAAAATATATAAAAATTTCCAGTTTGTATCTTATACAAAATAATTTAAATTTGAACAAATGCCTGAATAAACATTTGTCAAAGAACCTTACCACAGCATTTATTCAATCCAAACACCAAAAACCAAAGTAGTAGAACAGGAAGGATGTAGTGTATCTTGTAAAGTCCATACATATTTGTAATGAACACAAAAAAATACGTTTCATCTCAAAGATCCTTAATCCTGATCTAAGATTTTTTAAAGTTTTTTTCAATAACATTTTTAATCTTGATCCTGGTATCAAAATGTTCTTTTAAATACTATTGATAAACAGACACTATTTTTAGAACACATTTATTAATGGACAAACTTTTTATAAAGTACTTTTGATCTGAGACAGTCTCACATAACTTCTGAAAATACATAATATTGTCTATTTTTATATATATACTTGTCTCTGTGTATATTTATATGTAAACATAGACATAAACATAAATATGAAGATGTAAACTATAACAGTTGATTTAAAATTTTAAAGCTATTTTGTGCTGTGTGTATGACCAATTGCACTTTTCAGATTACTGGGGAAATAATATCTTGAATTACTATGGTTGAAATTTACTTATTTAAGTGCAACATTTTCAATGTGGCAAGCTCCCCAGGTTGGGCATGGAAAAGGCAGAAAAGGCAGAGGGAAGGATGCTTGATTTTGACTTGGTTTCATCTGCTCAACTCTCCCTCCTGTGCGTATGCATTACCATGGAGCTTTTAAAGGAGATGAACCATTTTGTTACCTTCAGGATTTCTGCTTCATGCAGAGAACACATTCAACAGAGACATGTAGTGAAAAGATCAGTACAGCTTTATTCGTCATGATTAGTGCGAGCTGGCACCAAGAGCACCTCAATGCCATCATTGCAGCTGTGGGATCCTGTGGGAGTTCAGGTTCCAATCTAATTTCAGACCCAAATTTCTTTGTCATCTTGAACAAGTCCTGCCAGGTATCACATTTGTTAAGGGGAAGGCAACAATATTCCTCAACGTCACAGTGACAGGTTAAGGTTGAATTAAATAGCATCTGCTACAAGCAAGCATTTGCTTACAACTGAAAAGCTGTAAAAGAAAATAAAGTCTTCAATGCTGGGTGAAAATAAGTTGTATGGGCTGTGTGGCAACACCTCTTTCCATTCTGAGCTTGGGGTACAGATAAATGTATAAAGCTTGCGACTCTCTTTGCAGACTCTAATTTACCAACTATCACAACTACAAAGGTGAATGAATCATATATACATTCATCATCTAATCAACGTCCACTCACTTCTGACCTTGCTCAGATCAGAAATCCCTCAGTTCAGAACCAGGCTGAAATTAGATTTATTTTCTAAACTTTCATCTGTTCTTCTCCCCTACAGCCAACTGGTTCTTAAATGGTGTCTATATGCCTTTTGTCTCTGTGGTGGGCTGACCTTCGCTGACCGCCAGGTGCCCACCCAGCTGCTCTCTTACTCCCCATCCTTAGCAGTACAGGGGAGAAAATGAGATGGAAAAGCTCGTGGGTTGAGTTAAGGACAGGGAGATTGCTTACTAAGGGCTGCAGCTCCTGCCAGAAAACCTGTTCCTGTGTGGGCTCCTCTCCACAGGCTGCAGCTCCTGCGAGGAGCTTGCTCCTGTGTGGGCTCTCCACGGGCTGCAGGGGACACATCCACCTGCTGCAGCACAGAATCTTCTGCAGACTGCAGTGTGGCTATCTGCTTTGGTGTGGGCCTCCCTGGGCTGCAGGGACAGCCTGCCTCACCGTAGTCTTCTCCACAGGCTGCAGGGGAATCTCTGCTCGGGCGCCTGGAGCATCTCCTCCCCCTCCTTCTTCACTGACCTCAGTGTCTGCAAGATTGTTTCTCTTGTATTTTCTCACTCCTTTCTCACAGCTGTTGCACAGCATTTCTTACCCTTTCTTCAATATCTTTTGCAGAAGCACCACCAGCTGATGGGCACAGCTCTGGGCAGCAGTGGGCCCATGTTGGAGCCACCTGGAACTGGCTCTGCCTGACATGGGGGCAGCTCCTGATCTCTTCTCACAGAGGCCATCCCTGCAGCCTCCCCCCATACCAAAACCTTGCCACATAAACACAGTCTCAGAGGCTTTCTTGCATCTTTTCAACTCTATTTGAATACTGGTTCATGCTAGGCCATTGGTATGAACACATCAAAACTTTGGGGCACCGCAGACTCCAGTGCGTACGTGAGAAACTATGAGAAAAGAAACTGAGGATTCATCAAAAGGTGCAGAGTCCTTGGAAAAAGGTGCTGAAGAATTCTCTTTATAGGAAAGACAGAAATATTTCATGAATCTTCGTGCAAAGAATTTGCTCCAGTACCTCCGACATTTGCTAAAGGCAATATTTACCATTTTCCTCCATAACACTGCATCGTTCACTTTTAGTACCACTTGAATGACATGACACTTCTCAAAACCTTCTGTGAATGCAGTAAATCAGTCTACTGCTTAGAACAGATAAAATTCATTATTCAAGCACCAGTGTTATTGACAGTATATCAAAAAGGTCAAATGAGCAGATTAAAAACTTGCGGTATGAATTAAACATATCAGTTGATCTTTATGACAGTGAATACATTTCACACGGGCAAAAGAAATTTGTACATTTTCTGTTAACAGATCTGGGCACATCTTTTGCACTCTCTGCTTGAGAAAGTGCAAAATGTGTTTGGAGAGAGGCAGATTACAAGCAATGAGATAATAAGAATGTAAAATTTTGCACATTGCCATTTTAAAGGGAAATGTTGACTGAGAGAGTTGTAATAGGAAGAAAAAGTGTAATTTTTAATCCTCCTAAATGGACAAAACCGTTCTGACTGAGAAGATGAGTTGAAATTTTGTGTACATGAATATCACATATACAAATAGATAATTTTCCTTTTTTAATCTTTAAGGCATTCTGTAAAGGGTATACAGCAGTAAGATTCACTTTGTAGGTCGTATGCAGTCACTGTTAATCTAGGAAGCATAATTTTAAACAGAGCACTTAAAACAGAGTCTATAGGATGCTAGAAAACCCAGACATAGGAATACAAAATCCAGACACAGAGAGTAATGCAGATTTCTAATCATTATGATAAGCAGCCCAGTTTGACCTGCATAAAAAAAAAAGAGAAAAATCAGGAAAAAGGTGAACTGAAAAACATATCATTTCCATCTTGAGTTTTTCTTCTGGTCTCTGAAAGCAGCAAGCTCCCAAGAAAGCAGCTGTGACTCATTTTTCTTACTGACTTCTTTCAGATAGGAAGCCATCCCTATACTGGAACACGCTGGAGGCACCAGGGTTTACAGTCAACATTCCTTTGGAGAGGACTGGTTTGACAGGGTTTTGTTAAGAAAAGGCCATGCACAGTCTTTATGGGTCACAGTCACAGTTACCACAATTTTCTATGTTTCCACACTTCACATTTAGTCTAAATTTTCAAAACAGTAAAACCACTGCATGCCAAAACTACTGTTTCCCACTTGATCAAGAATGCTTTATAATTTTTTTGCATCTCTTGTGATCCCCTGTGGTCATCTTTGGTTTCAATTTAGATTGCAAATTGCTGTGTGACAGACACCATCTGTCCAGAAGACCACAGGAAAATTCAGGTTAGAAGGATCTGCAGGGGTCCAACCACCTGCTTGAACTAGGCTGAGCCATGAGGTCAGCCCAGATTGCTCAGGGCTTCATCCAGTCAGGTCTTGAGAAGTCCCAAGGATGGGAACTGTACAACTGTGCCTGTGCCACTGTCTGACTGTCCTCATGGAGACAAGTTTTTCCTTGTACATAGTCTGAACCTCTCTTGTTTCAGCTCATGCCTGTTGTGTCTTCTCCTCCCACCATGCACTGTTGTGAAGAGGCTGGCTCCCTCTTCTCAACGACCTCCTCAGAGATACTGGGGTCTACTCTTAGGTGCCCCCACAGCTGTCTCCTCTCCAGGCCAAACAAGAGCCCATCCCCCAGCCTCTCCTCACAGGGCAAGTGCTCCAGCCTCTGACCATCTCAACATCCTTCTGCTGAACTTGCTCCAGCTGACTGATGTCTTCTTTTTTTTGTTGGGTGACCCAAAACTGAATACAGAATCTCAGTGTGGCCTGAGAGTGTTGAGTGAAAGGGGATCATCATTTCCCTCAACCTATGGGCTGCATTGCTGCTGATATCACCCAAGACACCGTCGGCTTTCTTTCCAACAGGGCACACTGGACTCATGTGCCACTCACTGTCTGCCACTGCCCCCAGGATCTCTTCAGCAGAGCTGCGGCCCCACCAGTCCATCCCCATCCTGCATTGCTGCCAGCCATTCTTCCTTCCCAAGGGCTGGACTTTGCAGGTGTCCTTACTGAATTTCTTAAGTTTACTGTTGGCTTGTTCCTCCAGCCTGTCCAGGTCCCTCTGGATGGCAGCCCTGCCTTTGAGCATATTGACTGGTCCCCTCAGTTTGGTGTCATCTGCTCATCTGATGAGCGTGTAGTGTCACTTCCTCCAGGTTATTGATAAAGATGTAAAACAAGACAGGTCCCAGGATAGACCCCTGTGGTGTTCTGTTTCTCACCAGCCTCCAGTTAGAGTATGACCCATTAGCCACCACCCTCTGAGCCCAACCATCCAACCAGTTTCTAGGACTTGGCAGTGCCAGGGAAACACCTGCCCGACAAACAACAAATTAGCACGTCTCTGTTGACCATGCTGGGCCTTTGGCTCTCCCAATCTGATGGAAAGATTTTTCCTAACTGAGGTTTCTTGCCTGATTAACTGCACCTTGCAGATGTCCCAGAAATAGAAAAATGAAAATAAAGAGACTTGGTTTTTTTCACAAAACTATTTACATTGTGCCAGGCTGCATTAGTGTTCGTGACTCTAAAACAATAAAATACACATTCGGACAGAGAAGAGAGAAGAGTGAACAATAATCCATGGGAGACCAGTGTAGGGAATCAACAACCATAAAAGACCACTGAGAAACAGAATAGAAAGAAATATTAGTCTGAACCCTGTGGGACAGTTGGGCTATTTCTACCGCTGGTCTTTTAGACTTTAAATTACCAGTTTTCCACAGCAAATTAAAGGAAAAAGAAAATAGCTATGGTTGCATCTGCAGCTGTCTATGAAGTATGAAAGCCGAATCAACAACAGCACTACAAGAATAGCAGTTATGCTTGGCCAAAAAGAATTTATCACAGGAAAAATCAGATCACTAGTTAAAGAGGTCAATGACTGTTTTCAGCCAATTACTGTTGAAACACATGGATGCCTCCTGATTTCACAGCAGAGCAGTAGCTAGCTTTCTGCTCATAGTAACTTCTGAAAGTACTATGTAGTGGTGATATGCATGCTCCTATGATAGTGCATACACATGTTTTTATACAGTCCATAAATTTGTACAAACTTTATAAACATAACTTGGGTAATCTAAGTTTCTGTATGTCAGTGGTTAGTAGGTATCACCAAATATCCCAGTCCTCCAAAATAACACCTACCACAGCTAGAGACCATGCTGCTGCCAATGTCCAGGCCTTTCCTTCAAAAAACCATTTAGCTCCATGATCTTGCCAGTCCCCAAGCTTCAGAAGAAAGTGCACACACCCCACCCGCCTTTAAAGGGCTCTATCAGCCTTACCTGGGGAGAAGAATCCTTCCCAAATTGATACCTGGATACTGGACTAAAGCAGAGAAATCCACACCCACACACAGCTTCAGTTCCTGTTAAATAAGCATGCCCAATTTGCAGCTTTATAAATAAGTAGCTCTGACTGTATATGTCGAAATTTCATGTCAAGCGGAGGTCTCATTCCAAATTCCCAGTCCAAAGGCACTCCTCTCAGCTGCAAGATTGAACTGGTGTCATGGTGTTATAAACTTGATGATTTGCTTGGGGGAGAGTAGCATATCTCAGCACTCAGTGTTACTCTTGCTATGTAACTTGTACATCCAAACCTCTCAAATGACCTCCACTGTTGGTATTGCAATGATGTCGTGGTTTAACCCCAGCCAGCAACTAAGCACCACGCAGCCGCTCACTCACTTGCCCCCACCCAGTGGGATGGGGGAGAGAATCAGGAAAAAAAAAGGTAAAACTCATGGGTTGGTGTAAGAAGAGTTTAATAGGACAGAAAGGAAGAAAATAATAATGATAATAATAACAATAAAAGAATTGGAATATACAAACCAAGTGATGCACAACGCAACTGCTCACTGCTCACCAACTGACGCCCAGTTGGCTCCCAAGCGGCGATTCCCCCCAGGCCACCTCCTCCCAGTTCATATACTAGACATGACGTCACATGGTATGGAATACTCCTTTGGCCAGTTTGGGTCAGCTGCCCTGGCTGTGTCCCCTCCCAACTTCTTGTGCCCCTCCAGCCTTCTTGCTGGCTGCGCATGAGAAGCTGAAAAATCCTTCACTTAGTCTAAACACTACTTAGCAACATCTGAAAACATCGGTGTGTTATCAACATTCTTCTCCTACTGAACCCAAAACATAGCACTGTATCAGCTAATAGGAAGACAATTAACTCTATCCCAGCTGAAACCAGGACAAATGATAAAAAAACTCTGCAGTTCCTGATTTCTATTGATTTATTTCAGTACCACTTGAGGTTTTCTTTTTTAGTGTAGAACCTGCATTTAATCTGAACAACTGCCCCTTTATTTGCAAAATCAAACAGTAGTCCATCCACCCAACACAGTTCTTGATGTAGGATAGTCCTCTGGAATATTTCCCTGTTCTGATTTTAGAAGCCTGTAGAATGCATTTTCCACCATATGCAGCTTTTTTGAGATCCAGCATATATTTTTCTTTTAGTGGGAAACAGCCTACCGCTCTTATTTACACCCACATATAACAGTGAAACCAATGGGTTTGGGTCTTGGAGCTACTCCATATCTTTCCTTGGTGCTCAGAGAGGTTTCATCCCACAGAATCTACTCTCCAGCTCAAGACATCCCAAGGGTCAAATTAACAAGCACAGTGTCTCCGGCCCCAATCCTGTTCCCTGGAAACGTTGCTTCCCTGAAGCCACAATACCAATTAACTGCTCTTTGCCCAGGCACCCCAGGTTGCTAAAACCCAGGAGAAAATCTCTATAAAGTTTAGAAGACAATCTCTCTGAAGCAGGCAATTCATATCTCCGATCATACATCTGTGCTGCCATCACAAGCATCTGAGACTCAATGAAAGCTAAAAACATGCTGTAGCCTAAATTAAAATAATCATCAAATGCTATTACAGTTAATGCAGTGCATAAGCAGTCAAACCACGATAGCATTTGCATTTTTACCTTTAGAAAAACCCATCCAATTTTAATGGAAATAGAGCTACCACAAAGTTTAAGAACAAGTTTAGCTGAACATGTAATAATGAAGATGGTTTGTTCTTGCAAATTAGTCCTTTCTTCCTTCCTGTTTTCTAAAAATATTCTTTTAGATAGTCAAGCGTGCTGCATTTCCAGATCTGGTAAGTGCTGAAAACATCTATATCCCTTGATAGTATTTTCCTGTACCTGCAGACCAGAAAAAAACCTGTCTGGTTTTCCTCTGTATTTGTATGTTAAGCATATCACCATCTATAGCTAATCTGCTGCCCACTGTCACCCTGAGGTTTTTTGACATTACATTTTTCAAGGTTTGTGCCTTGTATGGAACTTTACAATTGCATTTGCATTTTTTCAATTAGAATGTGATTTCAGAGTGTTTTGTCTCCAACTCTCATGTGTCTAGGTAGCACTGAGTTATTCTTTTGATCTGAATGGCTTTTGCATACTGTTACTCTTCTGGATGTGTTGTGAACGTACTTTTATTTTATTAGTAGGATATTTCCAAAGGATCTGTATGTTCCAGCTCTGAGCTAAGTTTTTTGATATATATAAATGCATATTAAAAAAAAAAAAAAAAAAAACTTGGCTGCCTTTTTCCTGCACCTTCTTTAAGTTAGCAGACTTCAAGGTCTAGGACTATCATTTGGGCATCTTCTATAAGTCTTGAATGTAAAGTTTTCCCATAACACACGTAATGCATCACTTCAGATGGAAAAGGGATTTTAAAGCAACCAAATGTGTTTGAAGCCTATGGAACTGGCTTATAAACTAAAAGTATCACTTCAGCTTCGTCACCTCAACTTGCAGTCACATAAGATGGTGCTCAGGCCTTGCGTCAGTATGAATGTCTTTAGTATGAATTTCTGCTGCATCTTTCTGCCTTCTCCTCAGAAACTAGATAAAGTCAATGCTGCATTTCCCATTTTGCGACTGGATTGATGCTGTTAGTTGACCACAGAAAACACATTTTCCCCATGTCCTGACCAGGGGCTTGTAGCAGGGTCCCACATTCTGCACAGGGACTCATAGCAGTGCAGGCACACTGCAGGCAACCACATTGCCAAGGCAGGCTCCCGAGCCCATCTGCTCCGGGGTGAGCAAAGCTGCGCACAGGATCAGCCTGGAGCACCTTCAGGAGCTCCAGCTCTCAGCCAACGCCTCCCTGAACAGCCTGATCACAGGGTATCAGGGCACCTTTTGGGGCTTTGGCTATTCAGATAGGCTTCTGGAAGATGAGGAAAGATGAAGGTAATTCCCTGTTGGACAAGTATCTCCATTACTGTTAGTAGTTCTGTCAATGTAAATTAAATGTTCTCATTCTGTTAGGCATAGTGTGTTACTTTGAAAACATTATAAATATTTTATAAGGTGTTATTTATTTGTGGCAAGTTGGTTGTTTATTCCTCACCCACACATACAGCTTCAAGAAGTTACATAACCAAGATATACACACACATACATATATATATATATATAAAAATAGTTGTGTATAGCGTGTGTCTAGCTGTTCAGACCAGGTTTCTCAGGCCCCAGGGAGAACCAAATTTAAGTAACAGCAAAGTCCTTTGAGCGATAAGGAGGTCACATAGAAGTGGTTCTTACCAATGAAATATTTCAAAATTATTCACCCACATGCTGCATAAAGCCAGCATTTCTGGGGAAGCCTGAGCTGGCTGTTCCTAATAGGTGATGAGCATCCCGATCAGAGGTGCAGGAGGAAGGCTCAGCAAAAAAAGCTTTTGTCTGAAGAGCTACACACCGTGTGCTGACTTAAATAGCCCTTGAGAGGTCCTGATATCTCATAACTGGAATAGAGCTGCAGAGATAAATCCCAAGTTTAAGTTTCCTTTATCACACAGCACTTTCATCTGAAGCACTTTTCTTTTTTAACCCAGCACTTTGGTGAATAAAGCGGACGTGATAATGTTAGCTTAACTACCTTCCAAACATTAAATATATTGGTCTGTAAATTCCCAAGAGGCAGATGTCTACAGAAATGTTTTTTGTCTGTTTCTCAGGGTTTCCTTCTAAAGCTCTACCCCACCACAGCAGAATTAAATCACTAGTCAAGCTATTGCTTTCACCTTTATTATTACTGAATACAGCATTCAATCTTAGCCCTAGGTCTATCACTTCTGCAGAGTTATTTCTGCTTGCTTCCAGCCAGAAGAGTGCTGAAAGGGAGGAGCTGAGGTAGTTAAGATCATTCTTCTCACTTAAAAGAGCATGCGCAACAATCAGGTAAATTTACATTAATATCACTGAGAATTGCTAACTTACTAGGCCAATTCTAGAGCTGGTGTAAACTGAAGTTGCTCATTTGAAGGTAAGTGAAGCTATAGTGTAGGTAGCTCCTTTGAAGTGACAGTGATTTGTTCCATCTGAGAATCTAAGCTAGAATCTGGAAAAATCAATGTTACTGTAAAAACATCAGCTTATCTAGAACCTGCTCAATAAATAAAATATATTTGCTTTAGGACAAACACATTTCCAAGTCCTTGTTTACAGAAATACCTAGTCTGCACAGAGCAAAGCATCAATTTCTGAATATCAGGTGATGCACAGAGCTTACTGCAGTCTTCTCCCCATATGACGAACTTCCTGCTCAGCCTCCACTTGGCATGGGAGCAGGTGTCTTCCTGTCCTATGCCAAGCTCCAAGTCATTCTGCACTGCAGTGGTTTTCTCTAAGGTGCACTTGGGCAACACCCGAGAAGCAACACTAAAAGCACGGGGATCACACTTACCGTTTACCACACTGTAGGACCCATCTCTTAGACATACTGGGCATTAGCTGCCCTGTTCAAACACAAAAGCGCCGTGTGCAACTAGCAGGTGTCAGTGAGCTTGTCCCCTTTTATTGTAGATGAAGAGTACTCCATTTTAAACTGTGGGAAAGCACAAAATGCCACCCAACTTTCCCTTCATAAATGGACTGTTCTTCTCACACGCACATTTTTCAGATTCCTGCATATGAGGAGGCAGGCTGAGTGGGGGAGGTTGGAATAGATGGTCAGGAGGTCCCTTCCAGCCCAAACAATTCTGTGACCTAATGCAGTGATGGAACATGCAGCCATCCAAACATGAACTGCATACACTAACCTGCCTGTTGGCACAAAACAACCCCCTTTCCTGCCATCACCAGCTCCATGGTGCAGCACCTGGGAAGTCCTGCTCGGGCCCACCTCCTTGGTGGTGGCTGCAGAAGGTACCCATGCCAGTGATGGTGGGCGACTAACTCTGACCCAGGGCAACCTACCCGACAGAGTCTGTGTCTGCCACTTCTCTTCCTTGGGCATGCCATGAAGGGTATCCAAAAGAATGTTCCCAACCTTGACCCGCTATGACTTGTGTTTTTCTGGATGATCACTGGTCTGGCATCCAGTCGGCTATTTCCCCAATCACCTTGCCATGATTTTATTTAGTCATCATTGGTCTCCAGCAGACCTTGTGTCCATCTACTGTTAGTTTGGAAAAATTGCATTTAAGGTCAACAGCTTCCTTTAGAGTTGTATTGATTCCTTACAGCTCACCAGTTAGTCTTGCAGCTGTCTGGCACGCTCAGGGTTTCAAGGGAAGGCTGTGTAGACTCCTCCACACAGACCAGCTTCTCAAACAGCAATCGTCTTCTGGAGGAAGCTCAAGATTTGCATTTTTTTCCACATTTTAGCACCAATCTGTTCCTTCCCATCTTGAACAAGAGTACACAAAGGGCACATGCAATGGAAAGCGGCACTGAGAGAGATGTTGTTAACCGCAGATTAATTCAGAGTCTGGCCAGCTGTACATGCATCTCTCCTGGTTAATAACAAAAACCAGTAAGACATTCTATTATAAGACACAACAGGGAAAAAAAAAAAAAAGATGTGAGAAGAGTCAGTTTCTCCACAGATCAGATATTACACCCTTTAAAAGGAGAGTGTCCAGTGTCTAGCCATCCTATTATCCGATCTCAGTGAGAACTGGAAACTGCTGGGAAAGAAATTGAAAGCAATAAAGGAAGGAAATGTGTAACAGGGCTTCATGAACGGGGACAGTCATTTTCCCAAAACAGACTTTTCTTTCTCTGATGGGATCAAATATAGTGAATCAATACTTTAGCCCAGAAGTGGTTTGTAGTTTTCAGAGGAAACTTTCTGGAGGAAGGGATGCATTTCCCATGAAAAAACCTGATACTTTAGGGGACAAATAGAGCTATAGCTCTGTTTAATTTTATTTTAATACAGTTATCGTGTTTTGGGAGAGGGAAAAAAAGAAAAGGAAAGGAAAGGGTCAGGTTTCTGTCCTGACATGCTACAACACTGACAGGATTGAACTGGAAAATGCTGTATCTCCGAGTGCTATAAACCAGGAGGTTAGTGAGAAATAAACAAAAGTATTTTTGTTATTAGCTAGTGTCCTTGCTTTTACTCAGTCTCATGTTTCTTTGCCAGAAAGTATATTATTAGTTTTCCTCCTTTACCTCCCAAATGTCTTCAATCTGTACAAATTGGGGTTTTATTCCTCAATTACACTTTTATATATTTCTGTAAAAATAGATGTGTATACACACACAGAGAGTGGAAGGTAATTTTGATATAATATACATAATATATATTTACATAAAATATTAATAATCAATGTTCATTTTATATATTTAAGGAGGAGTTGTATGTATGCCTATAGATAGATCTAAAAACTTTTCTGCAGAAAGATGCATGGGATCACCATTCAGAGTTGCTGTATGTTTCAAAGAGTTTCACTGTAATCCAGTGTTCTGTGACTGAATTCCTTGTTGTCCCAGTTCAATCATCCCTTCAGTTTCCTTCCCTTCCAGTGCTATGAATAAGGAAAACTACAGCAACCTCCCATCTAAAGCTTTTTCTAGAAGTCTCCAGTTTAGAAACATTGTACAAGTGCTAAATCTTTGGTATTATGAATGTACAAACCCCCTCCAGGTTTTGTAACCTGGAATTGGCAAAGATTTCCTGGCCAGGGAAAGACTGAGTTTCTTAGAAACACATTCCTGAGCCTTGCACTGGGTCAGTCCTTCCTAATAACTAGGGAAACCCTTTGGCAATTTCAATCAACTTTGATGTTGGAAGAGATGCATAAAGACACATTTCTACATACAGTCCTGTAAAAAGTGAGAAAAAAAATATTTATAACCAAATTAGTATAAATACTAAAGGAAGGGCAACACTGTTATTTTATGGACTCCTCACTACAAACTGTTAATTCAGTGAGCTTAGTCCATCAAGCATTTTTCTTTTAAACTGTTATTTATTATCTGTTCTTCTCTTTATCCACTCGCTTTTCTGCTGATCCCCATCATTCATCTTCTCAAACAAGGTTTTATACAGGAATTTTTAAATTTGAGTCTCCAGATAAATACGTACTCAGAAATTCATTCTCAGCATGTCACTCACATACAGTTTTAATTTTATGAAATACATATATTTTTAAAAATAGCAGTGAGATTTTCAATTTATTTAGCTAATTTTATTAGCTGTGGGAAGCAGCGGAGTAGCAGCCTCTGGCAAAAAAAAAAAAGGAGCAGATGTTGCATGGAGGAAGGGAGATTATTTTCCTCTTTATATTCAGCATCTGCTTTAATCTTCTTTGACCTGT
Source organism: Haliaeetus leucocephalus (assembly GCF_000737465.1). Lineage (NCBI taxonomy): Eukaryota > Metazoa > Chordata > Aves > Accipitriformes > Accipitridae > Haliaeetus > Haliaeetus leucocephalus. The sequence continues at coordinate 5,160,104 of NW_010973294.1, read as the reverse complement.
TGAATGATTAAGCTTCAATGAGACTGTTTGCACTTAGATCTTCCTGAAGCCTCCTCTCACTGGGAAGGATTCTGCATCTATTAGGAAGGATTTGATGATCTACCTATTCAACATTAACATTCTGCAGATAATTCTGCTGCTTCTTTGTTTCAAAAATAGCATGTTCCCTTTCTGTCACCCGGTCACTGCTGTGTATGGAACAAGCAGCCCACTGCACTGAGCATTAGGACATTTTCCCGTTGTACAATCTTTGCTTGTAAACTTAGATGAATAATAAAAGCAATCATAGATATACAACATAAAGTATAAAGACTAAAGTATGTGCCTGTTACCATTATGCAGTAAAAGTTTTTCCATCTTGAAAATGCTAATATCTGAATACTAATGGCAGACGAGTGACCTTCAGCAACCCTTTTAAGTTGCATGCTTCAGTTTTATCTAGACTGTGCTTCACATGCAAATGCTGGGGATGTAATTATTGGTGGATGCAGATTTTCACTGACTGAAATAGATGGACAGACCTAGCTAAAGCTTTGGCCCAGAAAGCACATTAATGCCATATTAAGTATAATTAAGCAAATAATTTGTTCAATGCATCTTATTTCTTTTTCCTGTATATGGAATATTTATTTCTAATAAGTATATCTAAAACAGAATATAAAACAACTGTTCCTCACAGCTACTTACCTGATGCTACAGGCGAGCCGTATCTAGTCTTACTTCAACAGTTTCACAGAAGCATCCTCCATGTCACACATCTGATCTGTTAAAAAGCATGGATTCATTGGTGTAATTTAAATGACTCCAGGTTTTTGGTCTAAGCGGAAGAGCTGAAGGGAGACTGTCCCTTCTAGTGTTGAGTATCACCCATTTCCGTGGAGCTGTACCACCTTTGCTGTAAGGATACAAAGACACAGAGGTAACAGTCAGTATCTGTGCAAGCATGAATGTTCATGGAAGTCTTCTACAAAACCTACATTACAAAGGAAAGTTTACAGTCTAATCTGAAGAAAATCGGAAAGTCTACTCTTCTTTCTGTCCTGTAAGAGAATTATGTAAACATAATATAATTTGTAAAACCAACAAAAATAAAGAAAAGGAATACTGAAGAAACAGACTCCATACTGAAGAACCTTGAATCTTGGTAGAAAATGTCATTTTTTTATGATGGAAGAAAAATATATTTTCATGCTCTCACAGACTTCATCAGTTATTTTTGTGGTGAGTAACTCCTGAACTAATAGGGCCCTCCCTGGCTGGGAGAGACTGGGCAGGCAGCAAGGCTGAACGATGATGGATGGGTAGGAGGAAGAGCCAAAATCTCTGCCGTGGCCAGCCAGCCACTCCAACCCTGCCGCACGCTGCTGCTCCTGCTGAGACACCCACTCGCTGTGCGCCAGGGACCAGGGATTAACTGAGGAGTGGGGGGGGAACATCACTCTTGGGATCAGGTCTGCACTACTGCCTTTAGATATCTTTTGCTGATCTCTGTAATTTACTACTAAACACCAGAAAATGTGTATTTTAAAACACATTTCTGTAATTCTCCACCTGCAAGGTTGACAAGATCCTGGACGGAGGAGACAATACGGTGCATTACTGTACTAATCCAGACACTGGCTGGCAGCTCGTATTCACAGCTATTCAACTCTGCCCCGAATAGCTTTGTGCATCAGAACAGGACTCAAGGGAATCACACTTACCTGATGCAGTAATTGTTTGCATGAATCCTCACTTTAATTGCCAGCTTAGGGGCACAATTCACTTCCCCCACATTTTGCTTAAGTTCCCCACATTTATAGATGGGACTGTGACACAGGCCTTTCTATGAAGTCTTCAGGAACTGAACTGATGAAAAGTGTTAGTTGAAACAGGAGCCCTCACACAATTACTGTGTGATGATGATGATGATAACAACAACAACAATAATAATAATAATAATAATTTCATGTGGTCATTGCAAGGACTGATTTTTCTCCTACAGCTCAAACACAACAGACATCCCAAAAGTAGAGGCTTTCCCAACAGACTGTGCTGTATTTAAAAGAGTGTATCAGCAGCATATGCTACCATAAGGTTTAAATACAGAAAAGCTGTAATTAGCAGCAAGATGTTAGTGTTGTTGATATCTGAAATTAAATTAGATCTTGCATTCAAATTCAGTCACATGTGTATGCACATACTTGGTTTCTTTTCATATTTACATTTTTTCAGAAGGACAGCTATAACCTTTCCCTTAAAACATCACAATATTATTTCCTTAAGCTTTAATGATTCAATAATTATGTTCCCCTAAAATAACAGATAGAAGTATCTTGAGTATCTTACAACATCAAAATATTATCTAAGTTTTAAGGATTCAATAATTATGTCCCTCCTAAAATAAGGGGTAGAGGAATCTTCCATTAGCTACCAAGAGAGGCTGGGTATCTAACTTTCATTAGACACCCAAGTTTCAAATGACAAAAAAGTGTGTTAAAACAGGTTAGCTTGATTGTGCACCTGAACCCTGAGAGCATCATCATGTGAGGGATTTTGCTCTCCTTTGAAAACAGGGAAAACTACCTCATGTACCCAGTGCATGGTCAGAGTGATCATCAGGGAAATTAGATCAGAGCAACTACCTTACTATAAATTATTATACCCCTGCTAACTGCAGAACAACTTCCTCCAGTAAACAAGAGCTGTGAGAAAACATAGCTGGTTGCAGAGTTGCTCCCTCTGATCAGCCCTTGTCATTACGCTGTTGGAGGGGTATGATCACAGATTTCAAATATATATTTCAATAACCTTTTTAGAGGACTGCAGACAGAGTTGGAAAAAAAAAAAGGAAGAAGAAGATTACTCTGACACAGTTTTATCCTGAAATTTAAGGCCTCATAGAAAAGTTTTTAAATACATGACAACAAAGACATATTGATGGTAAAAGAATTTTTGGAATAATTCTTGATACATTTCTGATATGAGCAAGCTAAAGAATCTGAAGACGACAACTTCAGCAGCTAGTCAAAATGAATTATTTCTGCTTAAACATCAGTACAGCTGAACCCAGAGAATAGGGACTGTCTTCAAAAGCGAGTTTAGTAGCCAGTATACCTCTTGCCAACAGAGTTGTATTCCAAGAAAAATGTGGTTTTGTTAGCAGGGAAGGGAAACTTTAACAAATATTGTTCGCTCCCCAGATTAATGATTTGTACTGTGCCACCTCACTTGTAAATTTAACAAATGCACAGATTATCATTAAATACTTCAGTTATTCATGGACTTCAAATAATTTCTAGGTACTTGATATTCCTGCAGTGACACAGACTTTATGAGGACTGTACTAGTATGTCACAGAAAACAGGAAAGATTACTGCTATTCTCAGCAACAGACATCAGAACTATGATTATAACCCCCTTGAAATACCACTCAATAAAAATTGTGTGAAGAATTTGGGATTTTATTCGTTTCTAAAAGCAGTTTTAGAGTCTCTGCCCAGTAGTTTGTTTCCACTGCATGCACTGCACTCCTTACAAATAACTTGCCTGGGATTTCAGATCACACTGAGATCTCCCAACACATCGGTTATCTTTAGCACATGCAAGAGAAAATTAATTTGAACAGTGTCAATGGCAAAATCCCCCAGGCCACGACCACTGTCCATAAAGGCAGCAAGCAGGGAAGCACAGCCAAAGCCTGCACAACCCACAGTAGCCAGTGGGAATCACCCAACTGCAGTGCAGATTCAGAAACTCAGGTGTTTGGTCATACTCTTTAAAAGACACGCACAAAGATATTCAACCCCTACCAGTGTCTCTAGGATGAAAGCACTAACCACATTTTGGTGCTTTCCATTATTATTCCTAGACACTCTGAGTGTCTTTGAAAATTTAGTAATTTCCAGTATAACTTTTGGTGAAAGTCTTTGTTTTCCAGCTTGATGTTCACTTAACATTAAGCAAATAAGAGAGATTTTATACATATATAAGTGTGTATACATAGCATATATATGTATAATTGAATGTCACTCAGGCAATACAGAAAATAACATCTAAATAAAAAACTGCAACTTCAAGACAGTGCTCTCAGCCTTCACTTTGCTCAAGGAGGGAGGGACTGGGAGTGGGGACACCTTCAGAGAAGCACCAGCAATTTGGGAGTTTAGCTTCTTAATTAAGTCCTCACCAGTCCTGTGTAGCTGCAGCGCAAGTAGCAGAGTGGCTGCTGCAGCTGGTGCACAGCTGCAGGATGTTTCCCTGTGTATCAAATTCAAGCCCCATCAGCTGAAGCTAGTCTTAGTAAGTCAGATGTGAAATAAGACAGCCTAATACAAGACCGATCCCTCTCCAACACCTAGCTGTGAATCTGGTAGGCAGAACCTCCTCCTGCTCAGCAGACAAACCAGGGCAGCAACCTCCCTATCAGATTAAAAGTTTGAAACAAATATGCAAAATAGGCAATAATTTTAAAAGTCTTAGTGAGATTTCTGCTTCCTTTGATTGCTGCTAGGACAAGGAGGACATTCCCCAAGGTAGAGTTTGACTGTGGGAAGGAAGCAGAGAAGCACAAGCAATTTGTTGCTGTGAAGGATCATAAACTGAAAGCAAAGTAAATTGTGCCATATACCACAAGCTGGCCAAGTACTTGCTTCAGCACAGAAGCCTGCAGCCTTCACCCCCCCTTGCACAGAAGTACAACGGTCATCTGCCAGCTTTTCCTTTTAACAACCTTGTAGGATAAGGCTTTATCAATTCACAAAGAAAGTAAGTTCAAACCTGAATTCGAACAGAAGAAAAAGAAAGAGCTAGAGTTTTAGCTGCGTTATCCTGTGAAGACATCATGTTTCCATTCGGTTACAGCCAAGGAGAGAAAGAACTGGGATGAAGCAAGCCTAAGGGGCTAAAGAAGTAGGAAGGCAGCAGAGTGTGCCAAGAGCAGTGCGAGTTGGCCATCAGCAGACTCATTGCTGCTGGGTCACTTATGTCTGGTGTTGCTCTTACTGCACATGCTCCGTTGTGTTCAGTCAGGTATATTTGCTGTAAATGGCTCACTGGGTCAAGAAAGTTTCCCCCAGAAAGCAGGCTTGCCAATAGGACGAGAAAGCAGTGTATAGAGCAGGATCCTGGGTATGGTCAGTGAAACTCAGCTGTTCAATCTGTTCAGGAAAAATTAAAATGAGATATTAATGGCTTTAACACAACGCTGTAGTGCAGAGAAATGCAGCCCTGGTATGAGAGCAGAGGCCCTGAGAAACAGGGACACAGGAGGTGGCAAAGGTGGATATTGGCATGGGATGGTAAGAGATGGGGCAGGTGCCTGGCATCTGAGGCCCCAAGGTGGAGCACAGCTCTCTAACGGTCCGTTAAAAAACCAACGCAGACCTGGAGCTGGGCACCACTGGTGTTGAGGGTAACAAAGAAATAGTGTCTAACATGCATAAAAGTTACCATTTATAGTAAATTCAGAAATAACATGAAGCTGGAGACCAGGGGAGTAACGTGAAAAAGAGTGCTACCAAATACATACAAATGACCCCAAGTGGAACATGGTAGGGGGAACCAGCAACATGAAGACCATATTCTCTCCAGATGCTGGTGACATGCCGTAACAACTCTCCACACACCAAACCCCAGAGTGAAGCCACTGACCTTTGGACCCAGCAGAGCAGGGGAAGGGTGAGCATAACCCCAAGAAAAAGGGTAGAAACTGTGTGTTACAATTTTAACTGCATTATAATTATTTTTTTGTCTGTAACAAATAGTTCTCTTAAGATTCCAATTATGCTTAAAAAAAAATTAATTCTTGGCATACTTTTATGTAGATGTGCTTCCTCTTTGCCCACGATCAGGATTTTGAACATGGCAGGACCAAAATGTAAGGCATGCCACTTCCATACAGCCTTCACAGCCCTATGCCACAGAGCCAAGCTCCCATTGTTTCCCAGGCTGAGCTCCCCCACTCGCTCCAAGACAAGCTAATGAGTGCTAGGCAGTGAGCTGGTGGGGACAGGCCAGCAGTGATAATCTTTCCACTTGGAAAATCTCTTCCAGATTCAGGTTATAGACAGAAGCAGGGTTAGAAACACCCAGTTCTTGCTTGTATTTCTTTTTTTGGCGGGTATAAATGCCCCACTTTCTGAACACAGAATCTTATTTCCAATCTTTATGTCCCTGATGATCTCCATGGTCTCATCTTGGAGTGAGTATTGTCAGAAGTCAATATTCATGTCTCAATTTACAGTTTCATTCCAAAATATCCTGTGTAGGAATGTCACTAGTCAATGGCTGATTATAACAGCTCTTACATTTCCTGACCAGGTACAATTCCTTCTCATGACTGCACCCCTGTTCAGCAACACGCAGTTCCAGCGATGTAAGAACTTCCTTTATTAATGTGGTACTATGTCATTTTCCTTCATCCACTTAACACTCATGTAATCTTAACATTAAGGCCAGGTTATTTTTTTCACCAAGCTGACGGTAAAGTAACTAACTCCTTTATTCATATGATCATTACTAAAAGTTACAAGGGCATGATTTGTACAGGAAAAAAAGGTTTCAGTTAAGGAAAACCTGTGTGTACAAAAAGAATGCAGAAACTTTGACAGAAAGATAAGAGAAAACTTGAACAAGTCTAACTTTTCATCAAGATGCAGTATTCCCACAAACAATTATCTCCATGCCTTTCAAATAAAAAGGAAAAGTTTTAATAACACCATATTTAGGGTAAGATACTAAATTCTTGGTAAATCACATCCCTCTAGCCTGAGCCTTTAATCAGAGCCCTATCCTGCCTACTAACCAAAATTATTGCACTGTCACGATCCGTGCTGGACAGACCAGGGAGGGGTCGTGGTGAGTTCGGAGTTCCCTCAGGCTAAATTAAGGTGAAGCACCAAAGGATCAGTTGAACGTTTTATTCATGGCAGAAGCAGCCTGAACTTGGAAGGTGCAGCAGTAGGTGGAGGGGTTTCTCACAACAGGAATTGGCATAAAACTACCTCAGTAAAGCACGTAAGCCATAGTAACCATATACATCAGTTCAGGGAAGACAATAAGGAGATGCCTCCCGTTGAGTCACGAGGTTGAGAGCAGACCCCCTTGCTTTCTAGACTCCCTGTCAGAGAGGAGCCCAGGGGTGGCTGGATCCACTCCTAGTCCCAGACTTGGTCAATAGGTTATGTCTGAGGGGATGAGGTGTGGGGATTATGAAAAAGGAGAGAGAAAGAGAGGATGAGACAGAGAGAGAAAGAGGAAAAGAAAAGAGAACGATTTCACCGGTCCCGGGTCCAGTGTTGGTCCAACCGGTCTAGAGGCCTAGTTCTGGCGGGTGCACGTGCATGGGGCTCCTCACATCTGCGTCTTTTATAGCCCGGTTCCCACCTTTTCTCACGTCACTCAGGCCCCTCTGGGTCTCCTGCACACCGCCCGTAAGGACTTAGTAACTCTCGATCATGTGTGCAGGCGCGGTTGGGGGGCGCGAAGGTTCCTTGGGGCGGCCGCGAGCCCCTTCCTCAAATAAACTTTGCGTGGCCTCTGGCCATAGCCGGGGAGCTGCCCCGCTCGCCCAGCCTGTCAGAACAGGGAACTGCGCGTCCTCCAGCATGGCACGGCCTCCGCGCCCTGCGGCTGACCGGCTTCTCCCCTGCAGTTCAGTTCGTTGCTGTGCAGGGTTTGCTGTTAGGCAGAACTTGCCCCACCACCATGTTGGAGACATTAACTCTTTTGGTCTCTCACACCGCCCTGTGGCTCAGGCATTGTCTATATAATCTTCATGGATTCTCCATAGTCCTCTTCTAGGCTGGTGATTTAGACGTAAAGGAAGGGGAAAGTGAGAAAAGGAGAGAGAGAGAGAACGTGTACAAAGCTTCGAACAGTACAAAACTTCAAGATCTTCTTCTGCTGTCATGATTCATACATAGCAGACAGAAGAGGGAGAGAAGAGAGAAGAGAGGTCAGAGATGGCATGGGTAAACGTAGAGTGAACAATTGCAAAGCCAAGCATTAAGAACAAATATCGACATAACAACATAAGTCCAATCCTAACAAGCCATTTTCCCCACCCTGTGAGTCCCAAGGACATCAGGAGAGAGGTCAGCAACGATCCTCCGTTAAACCGGTCTCTCGGTTGCATCGCTTGGAAACATTCTCCGGTCTTATCTGTAACTTGTCTCATCTTCCACGCTTCTTCTAAAGAACTAGTTGTGCTGTGTATGGTGAGACAGCATCCTCCATCGGTTAAATTCAACATCCCATATACCCCATGTTCTTTTAACAACAACATCATAAGATTTGTTTCCTCCTCAGGGAAGAAGAAGAATCTTTGAATCATCAGAGGGAGTTTTTTAGAGCCATGAAAGGTCCCCTGGAAGCATCGTTCCAGGAGCAATCTGGTCACAAGATCGGTGATGTTTAGATTAATGAGGTCGAATTGAATTCCTTCATTGTCAGATTTTGGTAATGCTATACGAATACCTTGATTGGTGTCATTCCAGAGGTGCTTCCCACCTACAGTTAGTTGCTGTGCAGGGTTTGTTGTTAGGCAGAACTTTCCCCACCACAATGCTTGAGACATTAATTGTTTCAGTCTCTCATAGGCACATATCATATCCATCTTCCGACTGCTGTCAATCTCATCAATGCAAATCATCCCAAACCCCAGGAATTGATAAACTGGTAAATTTTTCAAGACATAAATGAAAACAGATGCAATGCATGAAATCTCTTGCTGTTAACATCCTAAGCCATGCCTAAATTTAGCATCCAGAAAACAAGTCTAGATAAATTCTATCAATCAGATAACTTCAGGATTTTCAAAGGGAGTTTGGTACTTAAATCCCTTTGAAACTTGGATACCTTAAGCAAAGTGAAAAATCTGTTTAATTTAATTTAGGGCTAATACTGTGAATTATGTTGACACTACAGAGCTCGAGGGTACTATTTTAAGATTTAAAAATCATCAATCAATCGATCAATCAATCAACTGCTGGTACTTTGCATAGATTACTGAAAAAAAGCATAGCTGTACTATGCCACCTGTCCTTGGGGCCAAGTCCTTTTAGCACAGTGGCCCACAGCCACAGCAACCATCTGCACAGTATTGCAGTTGGGAATGAACTAGAAGCAGGACTGCAGCCTTCAAGGACCAGGCAGGGCACATTTCACATGTGACAATAAATACATCAGGGGTATGCACTTGTCAGGGGAAGGCACTTACATTTTGGAGAAGTAGTTATACCAGTGAGATGAATAAAATTAGTAACTGACTCGCATAACTTCAAAGAAAATTCACAGAAATATTTTTCAGAAAGCCCACCATCGATTTTGAAATGTTGGTTATTTGGGTAGAGGAATGTGCACCTCAGAAACCTGGAGAGGACACGTGTTTATTTTACAGCTCATTCTAAGCAGACGTTTTTATATTTCATCATTCTCAAAGAATACAGAAGGGTATTATTCATATTGATACCTATAAAAATGTGTAATTCTGGTCAGGATTCAAAGTGTTTATTAAATTGTCTACTCAAGCTTGCCAGTCCAAAGGGAAGCTGGGCATGGCAACCTTATAGACAGTTAACTTCTGTTTCCAGGGTGCTGAGATTTTCCAACCCCAGATTTTTATAGCAGAACATATCTAGTTTTTTTCACATTGAGAATTGTCATGAGAACAGCAGTTCTGCAGCTGCAAGGACTGTGGATTTTGACAAACAGCAGCTTTTTCTGCCATGCATGTCCCAGATCACTAGTTATCAACTGCCATGCCTTAATTCATGGAGAATCAGATGTACAAGTTGGGGTAGGCAGAGCAAAGAGGGGAGATGAAATTCAGAAGTCTCCTGCCGTGATTCTTCATTGCCTGTTACCTAGAGCAGCTGTTCAAGCCAGGGTTTGTCAGATCCGATTCCATGCTACACCTGTATTGGTTTATCTCATTAATATGAGCTATCATTCTGGAAGAGCAAGTCCCAGGAAAATTCCCGGGATGGTGCAAAGCTAACTTTGTACACCACTTCTGTACAAAGCCAGCAGCTTGGGGTGTACTGAGACATTGCCAGATTTCCCTTATCCCTGTCTATTGCATAGACACTGCAATGTTACCCTGCAGTTGTAGGTACTCTCACCCAAATTAATCAGCCCTGGGGGAGAATTCTGGTGCATATCAGGATTAACCTGGCTGAGAAAACAACAGGAAATCAATAAGCCATCTTTAATTTCAAATTTCTTGGTCAAAAAAGTCAAGCTAAGTTGTGCTGATAGATCAGATTCACCGAATGCAAGATGCTCTAATGCAGTCCTGATGGTTTTACAGGTTTTGCTTGAACAGGGCCCCAGCTGCAAGGGAATATGGCCATGCATTGCATTATAGCAGTATAAGAGGGAAGGCATATGCAGGAGACAGCGGGTAAAACCTTTGCTGTTTGTTTAACTTCAAGTCAATTTGCTTGGAATAAGCTCCATGTCACACAAAGGGCAGAGAGTTCTTCCCTTATAAAGCCACATGCCAATGAAGTTTATCTTACCCTTGTACCATATTGATCTGATAGTTCTCCTGCTTCGGTCTTCCCTGGTGCAAACAGCTCAGCTCTCAAGTGAGCTTTAGCTTGGAGGCCATAGAGCTATTCAAGTCAAAAACATCAGCTCACTACAGGTCTCAAGGACACAGTCTGGAGTCCTTCACAGCCTGCAGGAGCTCTTTCTTTTGGACCCAAAAAGCACCCAGCTATGGCTGGATACCTGTCTGCAATAGCAGGCAGCTCATTTAAAGTAGCTCTTCAGGTTAAGGTAACCAAATAGATTAACTTGGCAGTGTCCTACCAACAGATTTATTTTCTCCACTACTCAAAATACAGACCCTAAAACACAAAGCATCAACAAATCAATTAATAAATTAATTGCCATACAGGAACACTTAGAAGCAATATGAGTACCAGGCATGCAGACTTATCTTTCACATTACTAATACTTCACACAGTTGGTATTTAGAGGAACAGAAAAACTCTCCTTTCTTCCCTGCTTCCAGTATGTTCCTGGAAGAAAGTCAAAGATTGTTCTGCCTCCCAAAATAGAGAAGTTCTGTCAAGTAGGTTACATTTGTTACACAAACAAATCAAGTCTGATGACTTCTTTCAAAATTTTTTTCAACATTTTGAATTAAAACAGCTAGCCTGGAAGAACCCTAAACACTGATTTTAGCCTAGATTAATTCATCTTCCTTGCCTTTTTCTACCAAGAAGAAAAAGGCCAATTCAGCGCAAAAGCATAACTTAGCCACTCTGAGTTCCTCAACAAGGAAGCTGTTCTCCATCAGCCATAGAGAGAACACATTTAAAAACAAAACTAACATTTGCTTTTGCTTTGGGTTGGTTTGTTTTTAATTAAAGCACCCAAGGTTTCCCAAGAATTTGGAAAGAAAGCTTTTTCCACAAAATGAGTGCTGGAAAAAGATTGGATTTTTCTCCAAAATAACTTCCATTATCATCTAAGGAACAGTAGGAGCAAACACGTGGCTTTCTTGGGGAACCTGAAAGTTATCGATTTCAGGCACCTTGAACCATGAAGAAGATCTTCCAGTATGCCAAGCACTGACACAGCTATAGCTATGATATACCTAAAGCAGGAGTAATTTTCTGTGTATATAATGCTCATCCTGACAAAGAAGAGGGATGGAAATCAAATCCTGCACCTGTATCCAGTGTCCTCAACTGGGAGTATCACATGGGAGAGAAACTTTGCCAGCCTACCCCACTTAGAAAGCCCTAAAGAATGTAAAGTATGAGTAGTCTGTTTGTCATCCCCACCACATTTTGGCACTTACCTGTGTCATGGTTTAACCCCAGCCAGCAACTAAGCACCACGCAGCTGCTCACTCACTCCCCCCCCATCCAGTGGGATGGGGGAGAAAATCGGGAAAAGAAGTAAAACTCCTGGGTTGAGATAAGAACGGTTTAATAGAACAGAAAAGAAGAAACTAATAATGATAATGATAACACTAATAAAATGACAACAGTAGTAATAAAAAGATTGAAATGGACAAATGATGCGCAGGGCAATTGCTCACCACCCGCCGACCGACACCCAGCCAGTCCCCGAGCGCCGAATCCCTGCCCCCCACTTCCCAGTTCCTAAACTAGATGGACGTCACATGGTATGGAATACACTGTTGACCAGTTTGGGTCAGGTGCCCTGGCTGGGCATGAGAAGCTGAAAAATCCTTGACTATAGTCTAAACACTACTGAGCAACAACTGAAAACATCAGTGTGTTATCAACATTCTTCTCATACTGAACTCAAAACATAGCACTGTACCAGCTACTAGGAAGACAGTTAACTCTATCCCGGCTGAAACCAGGACAACCTGACTGTCAGAGTTATTTGGTGGAACAGAGGGAGAAGCCAGCCTTGGGGAGTTTCTTCCTCAATGAGAAATTCAAGATAATAAAAAACAACTACAGTAATAATAAGTCCATACAAAGTAATTCAGACAAAATTATTTTATTTTCCAGATCAAATCGTTCAACTTAAAAAATGCCAAAACTGTCTGGGCAGGCCTTCTGGGTACCATATTCATGTGTTTAAGTAATATAATTGAATTCTCCTCATGATGCCTGCTTTATCTGGTGAACAGGATGAAGAAATTGTGTGAGGGCAGCAAGTGTGTTACAGAAGTTTGACTGGCTGGAACTACACTGCTGATGAATTTTCGCATAGATGGTATTTCTACCACAAGGTCCACTGTGCAATGTGTGTGTGGGAAAGGGGTTTTTTTATCATTAAAATAAGAAGTTAGACACAAGTTCTATAGACAGTCTAATTTAACTTTCAGACAGAGAGTTGAATTTCTTCTGAAACAACATATTCAAGACCAGACAAACTAAATACCCAACTCCACAATTGGCTGTAAGTTCCTACAAGTGTTTTTAGAAAAAGGAATAGTAGAAAACAACCTGGCAATGTCATTTTTCTTGCCAGAAGTTTAGCCCACTTGTTTTAAGCTACAAATAAATTAATTGGTCCTGTCAATATTCCTGTCCGCCTATGTACAATGATACCAATCACACATCAGAACCATATCTAGGTCATTATTGTTCTTATGACTGACTGAAAAACATTTACTAAAATCTGAAGGAGAATAAGATCTAATTAAAAGAGTAAAAATAAATTCAGTTTAAGAAATACTTCAACAGAAATTTGTACTTTACAATCTGTAGCATTAGTATTTTTGTTTCTGAAAGTAGGACATTCAGACATAACGGTGCACTTAGCACATGGACAGCCAATGCTTTATCTGCAGAAAACAGGAAAGCACATTAGTAAAAGCAATATTTCAACCAACTAAAAGCACTATTTGCATAAACATCCCTTCCACATTCTAAAGGCAATGAACAAAAATTAGACATCATTTCTGCAAGCTGCACCCTACTGCATGGGAACTTAAGTGGAATTTATGACTTTGCTGTTGAAGCAATTTAACCCCAGATCCTTTTGACTACAAGGAGACAAGTCATATAATGAATACATGAAAAGGAAAGGGAAAAGCAGGATGTACAGGAAAAACAAACACAAAAAAATAAAACAAGGGATAGCCAATCATATTGTCTCCTCATAAATTAATTCTTTACAGGGTGCCATTGTTCCATTTCTGAAATTTCACTCTTTCCTACTTCTTAATAAACAAACAATTTCCCCTGCTATTAATTCAAACTAGTGATTATTTGTTTGGGTTTTTTTAATTTTGTATTTCCTGTAATAGTAACAGCATGAAAATCAGATTTCTTTTGCACTTTTCTCTGAGCATTCAGTAATGAAGAATGACCCTCTATAATTAAAATAGAATTATCCTGTGCTCTGAGATGCACTGTAAATTCTCATTACTGTCTCAAGCATGTCTTTTAAAACGTGCTTATGTAAACAGCAAAGTTATCCAAGGATACCCTTTCAGTGATATTTGGTCTGGGAGGCTTTACCTGTGTGTCATAAGAGAGGGGGTAGTGAGTCAACAGTGAATCTTACACAGGCTTGCAGCATTTCAGTATTGCAGTTCTGTGTATTTAAAGCTTCCAAAAGTGTAACAGCATTCAATTTTGGCTTTATGAAAACATCATTCTTTACATAGGTTTTCTGTCACCTTTCTTCAAAGAAAGAAAAACAATAGACCAGTATGAAAAAATTGCATATGGCAGTCTTAATCAACAGATCTTTACACCCGTGGCATTCAAGACAAACTGAAAAGAAAAAAAAAGAAAGAAAGAAAGCAGAAACAAGAGAAATCTTTTGCTCCAATCCAAGAAGATGCATAAACACTTTGAGCTATACATTGACATACATTGCTGCTCTCAGTTCAGCACAGAAAACAGCATCACGGCATAGAGAGTGCCTGCTCAGCATCAGGGGGACTTCAGTGCCTCATTTCTGAGGATGTAGCAGAAGCAGGGCCGTGTTCCTCCCGCACTCCCCTCCAGCCCCTCTTCCACGAGAATACGCCTGCAAGCAGCATCTGTGAAGAGATTCTTCCCTGCGATCGCCCATCAGTACATGGCAGTAACCAGCACCATCCCACAGCATCCATCAAGGAGACACTTGAATATGAAGCTGTTTACTGAGGGTGTGAAGGAAATGACCAGAGAGAAGTTTGCCAAAATGGAGCTCACACTGAGGAGCTGCACGCTGAAAGACTTAGGGCGGCTCTGTAGACCCTGGGGGCCTTATTTGTGGGCTTGCAACTGGCACACAAACAGCAGGGACGCACCTGCAGGAAGCTCTGACCTCTGTAATGTGTGCAGGCTGCTGGCACCTCTTGCTTTGGAGCTGCGGGGATGGACAAGGCTGCGTGTCTGGCTGCTTTCTCCTGCTGCAATGTCGCAGCTCTCTTCTCAGGTTGATGCATTACCAAGATCAGTTCCTCTGAGACTGTAAATGCTTGGTGTTGTCATGGAGCCAGCATTATCTTTCTGAATGTAATGCACCTAAAGCCTAGAGAAACCCTTGGCTCCACACTGTAGGAAGAAATGAAAGCTCAGTATACCTTGGGAAAATATTGTTAAAAGGAGATTTTGTTTAGACCATGACTAAAGGAACGGGTCAACAGGGGAACCACCACACTGCTGTACGAGAGCAGGCCCACAGCAGACATTCATGTAGGAAACCAAAAGTGACTGGATCACTTATCTGTATTATGAAGTGCTGAAAACATTACCCCAAATCAATGCAGGATAGGTCAATGTACTCCCTTCCAGACCAAACAGACTTCATCAGCCCAAGGGGACAGCCCATTCTAAAACAGGATCTAAACAAAATTGCCTCCATCAGCACAGCAAGTTGAAAACAAAATATCCACACCCAGCCCTCTCCTCTGCCCCAAAAGCCCAACGCATTGCCTGCAGGTACAGCCCATGCACCAACCCACTAGCCTATTTGCTATTCTGGTGTAAGTAAATCTTCCAAACTTGACCATGATCACTTGTCAGAAGCAAGTGTAATCAAAACTATTCTATTGTACAGCAACAGAGACATGAACCCCTTGGAAGACCTTTTCTGAACAAACTGGGGAAAAAAATGTTCAAAAGATTTTGACCGGTTTAGCTTCCTCTAACAATTAAAACCTTAGTAGGCTTTTATTAACTTTAAACAGCCAATCATGTCAGGATCTACAGTGTACTGATGAAATTTTAGGATTGACTCCCTCGATGGGTTTGAACATTTATTTGGATGGGGGGAAGAAGGCTTTATGATTATTTTCTTTTTTCCAGACTTTGATATAGGAGGCTGGAGAGCTGCCTTTACAGCTTGGTAAGCCAGAGACACAACAGGGACTTTAATGCAAGCTTTCAAAGCCCCTTTGCAATTTTGAGATAAAAATTTGTTTCCGTCTTTTGTTCCACATTCATTTTAGAGGAACAAGTGGGATTTTTTTGTTGTGAGGACAGAGAGTCTCAGAGGGACAAACCAGAACTTTATTCATCAGTTGCTTCATTGTCCTGCATGTCTCAAAGAACTTAAAAACAAGCTATATTCTGCTTTCTGGCCTTTGTAAAAGGAGTTTGTGACTGTACCAAGAATATGGACTATGCTCCCCTGCTAAGGTGATCACAGTGCAATTCATGGAAGCCCAGTTTGCTACAAGATTGCAATGAAAAGAGATACTCATCAGGAGATCTGAACGCAACTGGCTCTTCAGCCACTGTCCTGCATTTTCATTTTCCAGCAACAGTAGAATACTTACAGAAGAAAGGGACTATAATGCTGCTGATGATGACCAAGATAGAAGAGCTTCAGGCAATACACAACACCACGATATCCATTAGGATAAGATACAGCAGTCACAAGGTACGGCAGAAGTACTTCTGACAATGAACAGACGGAATGTACAAAGTCTCACCTACTTGAAGATAAACACATTTTTCACCCCTCAAAAAATGAAAAAATCCAATACGATGAAAGGATGGGAGAGCTCCCGCAGCAGGCCTGGGACAGAGGGTTTGTCGTGTGTTTTCAATATTATGTCAGAGTCTTGGGGAAGTGGGGAGGGCTGGGAAGGGGTAAGGTTTCCAGGCACAGACTGAGGTACCCAGTACAGAAAAAGTTTTTCAGACACCCACGCTGAAGCAGCTCCTTTCTATTTCCATTCCCAGTCCTCATCAGTGAGATGAGATCAGACCTCCTAAAGATGCTCAGCTCACCATCTCCGAGGCAGTGAATGAGGGCTTGCCTACCCAGGAAAGCCATTGTTAAGGGGGAAAAAAAAAACCCTCAGGTGTAAAATGAAAGCGCATTAAGCAATCAGTACCAAGCCCCCCTGCCCATGCTACCACTCTGGTTTGACATACTAATGGTCCCTTTGTTCTGTTTCATTGAAGAAAGTAAACTTATCAGAAAGTTATTGAAGAATAACTATTGCAGACGATTGCCATATGGTCATGTCCTCCCATAGCAAGCAGACAATGTCTTACAGGAGGAAATCCTGCGGTGATGCACAGCCTAGCACGTCTGGCAAAGTTTCTGCCTTCCAACCCTCATCAAGAAGGACATGTAAAAAGAGTGCCCAACAACAGTACTCCTCCGTTTTCTTGAAACTGAAGAACTACCTGACTGCTCTAAAAGATAAACCAGCTGCCATCCCATGCTCTGATACCATCATGATTTTCATTTACAGTAAGTGAAAACTGGGATGAATTTTGAACCTTCATTCAGATGAACCTTGTATCATTATTTTCTTCCTGTTTACCCTACTCATGCATATGCACATAGGAATATCAAGTTGTTTTGGTTTTCTTAGGGTGGGGTGGGGTTTTTTAAACAGTTTTGTACTCTTTTCAGAGGACTTCTTGAAGTCTTTTAGACTGGAAATAACGCTCAGGCTATAAAAATATCACTGCTTTAAAATTCACTCCAGCCAAAAGGGCCCGAGCAGAAAGCCATGCTCAAACTACCAACTCCTGATGGAATCCAGACTGAAAGCGATTGCAAATATTTTAGCAGAAGACTGCAGACCTTTGATCTTAAGTCTGAAAAGCTTACCAGAGTCCATGCCACAGAAAAACACCCTGAACCTCTACAAAAAGGGGGATTCTCCCAGCATGCTTTTAATGCTCACTGGTATATCCACAGAGCTGTTTAAGGGTGTTTCTCAGATAAAAGAATGCTTTTAGCAACAAACAGCATGGCAGAAGTAGATGAAAAATGGAACTGAACAAACCAAGGATGATGCAGGCAACAGTTACTCACTGAAATGAAGAAATCAGATTTCTTTGCCTGTCAAAAAATCCTTATGATTTGTTAGTCCTTTGGAAAGTTACTAGTGCTTTTGCTTTGCAAAGGGTAATCTTGTTCCATGCTCATTTGTTTTCCAGTTTCAAATTTAAAGGCAACTGAAATGTTTCTTTTCAATACCATAGTGCTTGCTTTAATTATGTAGTCAAATTAATGCTTGGACAACTTTCTGAAGAAAGAATAAACTGAGAAATGCAAGAGGATGGCAATTCATGCTGTTCTAAGAAAACATTTTTGGTTTCATAGTAAGGAAAACTTAGAGGTTTCAAGCACCTGAGCTATCAATGCTAGAAGTGGAGTCAAGCCATTTTGGTACCAGTACTACATTTATTTTTCAGAAACAAGACTACCCTGAGAGCTTCTCAGTTAAACACTCATACTCTGGTGTTTGGCTCCCAGCACCTGGATCCTGCACACTCGTGAGCTTTCCTTGGCCATGATGGACTTGCTAGGCACAACCTCTTGAGTAAAGGACTTAGCAGTGCAGAAAACCAGTTCAAGCACAATGTTGAATGTTTCGCCAAGTTCTGGACATCCCAGAGTGTACTCGTATACTCTGAGAAAAATACTTTGACTTTGTGGAGTGTCTGCTTGGTGGAGAGTTCAGGACCACAGAAGTGGACCTAAAAAAACAGCATGTAGAGCAAGGCCCGCAAAATGAAGCACTTCATATGAAGCCAAATAAAATGTGTTATTCCACATAAAATAGAAAAATTCTGGGGAAAAGCATGAGGGAGGAAGACAAAGAGAGAGCAATCAAGTTTTCTACATTGCCCTCTTCAGTATCATTGAAGTCTGATTGTCAGGCTGGCTACTTCTCAGGCTGGAAAAGCTAGAAGAGGTTTAACAAAAAAACCCCTGATGGCAGCATGGTATAGAGTGGAAACCACAAGGGAGTTGCTCTGGGGCAGCACACTAGCTGTAAACAGGCTTGGAAGTGTGAGCAAGGCAAATGCCTGCCATTTGCACCATTAGGATTGCAGGCTAATATGCATGCTCTTTGTGAAGAAGCCATGAAAAATGTCTCTGCAATTTTTCCTCCCCACAGGACTAATCCACCTTTACCCCAGCAAGCCCCTAAAAGTTGCAATAACGTTAACTGTGCCTTTGCTGTAAGCATGACATTAGAGTAGAGAGCTTTACAGTATGTGAATGATAGATGATACATTAGAGGGAAGACATAAAACAATAAGGCTGTGCCACTCTTGCCCTGAGGAGTTTGCAGAAGGCTCCAGTTTATTGCAAACTCAATGGAAAAATAACCTGAAAAGTTGCATATGGATATTCTGCTTGAAATGGCTGCTCAGAAGGAAGCACTGGCCAAAGAAAATCACAGCCAAAAGCGTTACACCTTTATAAAACAATCCCATTTAAGATAGTAATAGTTGTTGCATATTTAAAAGCACTATAAATTCATGAAGCATGTAGTACAGTATTTTAACACAAATATTTTTGTATTAAATTCATTATCTTTAAGTACTCAGGTGTGACAAAAATGTACTGTGAATAGCTAAATTTTAGCCATAGCTTTCATGAAAGTTTATGAATCTATAAAATACCTAAGAAATTTTAAATTATATTTCCCTATAGCCTTACTGCTCTGGAACAGTAACCATTTAAAAAGTTGCAGCCTTTTCCCAAATCAAACCTTAAAGTTTGTGACAGGTTCTTGCATTCTTCCCTTGGTGTCTGCATGATTCAGAGGCCAACCAACTGACGGCACCTTTAGAAAACTATTTAGGACATAGAAGTCATGATCGAGAGAAAGAAAAAGGTGGAAAGAAGTATTGCAAACAGTCTCTGGATTCACAGTTACCCTCTTCTGATTCAGTATTTTCATAGAGGGAGAAAATAAGGTTCCTCAGCTACAAGAGGAAATCACTGATCACAGCAAGATGCAAGTTTACTGTGCTGTTTCTTTTGAGCCTGCTAGCATTTGCTCCCTCATGACACTGAATTCAGAAGCCATTTACTCATGTATAATAAATTAGTAATGTTTTTTTGCCCTTTCCAGCTTTTCTGAATGATTGTAGAACCTGTAAACTCAGCAGTAATATAAAACTACAGGAGCAAAAGATTTACTAAAGTATTTTATGGAATTTCTTCCAGGCACAAAATACTATCAATAGTTCTAGGATTTGCATGAAAAGAATTCAGGAAAAGTACCAGAGAAACTGCCCACTCCTCATGCAACATAAACACAGGGCATCTGCAATTAGCACCCCTAATACATCAACACAAAGAATTCCATATAGCAGCTTCCAACGTAATCCAGTTCATGGAAGGAAATGAAGACACCAAGGAGAAGTCATAAGCCCACTTTTC
Source organism: Haliaeetus leucocephalus (assembly GCF_000737465.1). Taxonomy (NCBI): domain Eukaryota; kingdom Metazoa; phylum Chordata; class Aves; order Accipitriformes; family Accipitridae; genus Haliaeetus; species Haliaeetus leucocephalus. Next base: position 5,140,031 of record NW_010973294.1, on the reverse strand, counting down.
AGATATATTTCAAACAAAATTAGTTTTTCAGGCAAAAAGGAGATTCACTGTAGTGAAACCTCCATAAGGCATCACCTTCTTTATGGGATCTCCTGTATGAAACATGTACAGACAGCTACCGAATATTCCTCATCCTCTCTCTTGCATCAAAAGTCTCATTTTCTCTGTTGTTTTGAATGCCATAGGGTTATCCTTTTAGACATCTAAGATGTCATTCACATTTCAATCCAACACTGTACCAGTTCGTGTGCAGTCACAGGAAGAGTTTGGCTGTCTTAGGCCAGACTCTCCAATCCCACCCCCAGTATTTTATTTCCTTAATTCTCAGCATTTCCTAGGGACTCAATTCTTCCCCCCAATTCTTCTGTGGTATTTTAAAAAAGGGGGAGGAAATGTGGTTTTCCTCTTTTTCTCTTGTTTTTGTTTCCAAATCATCTCCACTTGAAAAGACTATCCTTCTACAGCTTGTAAGTATAGCCTTGTCTCATTCAGCCTTTCCTTAGTCAGATCAAGTGGGCGACTTGGAGATGATCTTCTCCAGCAACACTGGAGATCAAAATTAATCAGCACACAGAGCTATGGCAGTATATTTTTAAACAAATGCCATTATTAATATTGCAATAATCTTACCAGAAGTTCATAATGCACTTACTGGAAGCAGCAAGGATAGCAAGAAGTGAAGCCCCTGCTTTACTGTTTCATGCATAAAAAACTTACTCTACCTCTTATTGGTGTTACAGTTAATTAGGATGATAAGGTCCAGACCTGCACTGCTCTGAATGCCTTTATGAAATTGGTTCATCCTTAAAATAGTCAAATAGCCTTTTCCACCCTTGAAAGTGAAACTTCATTCTCCAGAGAAATGTTAAATGTGTCTGTGGAAGGTTTTCCCCGTGGACAGACACCATTTGCCCTTGTTCATGTCTGGCTGCTCTCTGCCACATTTGAAAGATCTCTCACCTTTGACATGAATGAATTTATTTTAAGGCAAGTCACTTGGTGAGGAGGACTGCAGGCACATTAAGTCAGGTAAGGGAAAGGTCTCGTGAGCCCAAATGAGTAGCGAGATTGATCTCAAAGTGTAAAAATGAGATGTACCCCTCTATGTTAAGCCAGCCTCCAGCACTGGCGCTAAAGCTCTGATGTCCGAGGGGAAACAGGTTAAGCACAGTCAGATACCAGCTCAACTGGGAGATGGCAATTTGCAGCTGGAGGATTGGGGTGCCGGGGGTCAGATGCTCCAGCTGTTAGTTACCTCACCTGAGCCCAAAGCTCTGTGTCCAGCCACAGCACCCGGAAAAAGAGGTCAAAGCCCACCCAGAAGGTCTAGCTTTCATATAACAACACCCAAACAAAGGGGGTCCCAGAGCTCAGCAATGGGGTTCAACAGTATGGATAAGTGACAGGGTGGGAAGCATGCTCCAAACACATACAACAGGCATCACCTATGGTAAAGTCTTACAGCTTCAAGACAAAGGAAATTTTGTCAAATCTACAGATTTTCTCAACTCTTTTGTCTTATATGTGGGTGACTTTGCAATAGCCAGCGTGAAATTTGGTAACTTCCTTACACATCTCATCCCACTAACACTAACGAACCTGCTGGCATAAGTAAGAAACAGACTTGTGAGGAAAGCTTATGAGCTTTCTAGGTGCCGAGGAGACACAGGCAAGGTACATGTGGGAGTTTTCCAAGCTTAGGAAGCAGAGAGCAAATACACAACTTCTGGACTAGAACACCAGCAGGCGACACACCAAGCAAGGTTTTCCTGATCCAGCCTAATGCAAAAATGCAGTTTCACCTTATACTAGAAGATAAAACTGCCACTCCCCTGGGGGAAAGGCACTATCAGTATAGAAAATTCAGCATCCAGTCTCGATGGGGGGGGGAATATATATATTTTTTTTTTTTATATTTACACCGTGGCCTCTGTTCTGCACCAGCAGTAACTCTCAGAAGAGAACATATTTACCAGAAAAACCGTGCAAGACCACTGAAGCAATCCTATGGAATTACCTTGGGGCAATATCTCACTCCTTCAGAAAACAGTCCTTTTTGCTGTGATTTGTCACTGCCAGAGTTTTCCCACCACCTTTGATGGACCAGAATTTTACTTGCTGTTTCGTGTGTATGCTTGAATTAAAACTCAAAATCCCTTTTTATAGCTGCATGAGGGGAAAACAATGACACGGGATTTGTCAGATAGCTACTCTGGTTCTGGTTTAGACTGGGCATTAGGAAACATTTCTTTATGAAGGAGGCAGTCAAACACTGGAACAGGCTTCCTAGAGAGATGGTCAATGCCCCAAGCGTGGCAATGTTTAAGAGGCATTTGGACAGTTTCCTTAATAACATGTTTTAACTTTTGGTCAGCCCTGAAGTGGTCAGGCAGTCAGACTGGATGATCAGTGTAGGTCCCTTCCAACTGAAAATATTCTATTGTTTGCAGAACTGCTAAGGGGTACCTCCCCTCAAACCTCACATAACCACATATTCAAAGCCTTTTAGTTCTAGTCCACCCTGTGCCCTACCCCTGTCCAGTCCAACAAGCAGTGGGTTCCCAGGGGACAGACGGCTGCCCTGCAGCAGGACCTGCACAGGACCACTGCAGCACCAGCCGGACCTGGCAGGGGAACTCCAGGAAAGTCATTCAGGAGATGGCAGATCTGTAATTTGTTCCTGTGTCCTCTGTGGCAGAGCAACTTTAAGCTGTCAGAACAATTCCACTTCTGCATTTTCTGGACCAAAGTTTTTGCCTTTGGACGAGCAGGAAAAAAAGGTTGGGAACACTATAACAACTGAATAGCATCTATGATTTATAAAATGCATCTCTCATCTGTGTAAGTTAGTCATTAAAGACATTACTGATGATAACTTAAGCTACACACTTAATTTCATTTTCGTTTACCTCATAAATTGTGAGATAACAGCTAGTTTGTAATTGATGCATTATATTTGCATTTGAAAGGAAGTCTTGCTGCATGTTTTTAAAGTTTCCTTTTCTGAAGATATATCTGTGTTTCAATATGTAATTAGGATGTTTCTCACTGTTTGGGGTTTGTGTGGTGGGGTTTTGGTGGTGGTGGAGGGGACTACGGGGGGGGGTCCTGTGAGAAGCTGCTAGAAGCTTTCCCGGCTCCAAGTTGGACCCGCTGCTGGCCTAGGCCGAGCCCATCAACGACGGTGGTAGCACCTCTGGGAGAACAGATTTAAGAAGGGGAACCTGCAGTGAGTAGGGGGATTGGAATGTGAAACACCCATGCAGACACCGAGGTCAGTGAAGAAGGAGGGGGAGGAGGAGCAGAGGAGGAGGGGATGCCCCTGCAGCCCGTGGTGAGATGGCAGGCTGTCCCCCCCAGCCCATGGAGGGGAGCGGGGGAGCAGGTGCCCACCTGCAGCCGGGGGAGGAGCCCACGCCGGAGCAGGGGGATGCTCCCAAAGATGGCTGTGACTCCATGGGAAAGCCCATGCTGGAGCAGTCTGTGCCTGAAGGACTGCAGCCCATGGAAAGGACCCATGCCAAAGAAGTTCATGGAGGACTGTCTCCCATGGGAGGGACCCCACGCTGGAGCAGGGGAAGACCGTGAGGAGTCCTGCCCCTGAGGAGGATGAAGCAGCAGAAAATAATGTGTGATGAACTGACACCAACCCCCATTCCCCGTCCCTCTGTGCCACTGGGGGGGTAAGTAGAGAATTCGGGAGTGAAGCTGTGCCCAGGAAGAAGGGAGGGGTGGAGGGAAGGTGTTTAAAGATTTGGTTTTACTTCTCATTATCTTTGTTTTGATTTGATTGGTAGTAAATTAAATTGGTTTTATTTCTTCCCCAAGTTGAGCCTGTCTTTTGCCTGTGACCATAAGTGGTGAGTGATCCCTCCCTGTCCTTGTTTCAACCCACGAGCTTTTCTTTATATTTTCTCCTCATCCCACCAGGACCGGGGGAGGGGAGGGAGGACTGAGATAGCGGCTTCGTGGTGCTTTGTTACCAGTTGGGCTTTAAACCACGACACTCACTAAAAACACACATGAGATGTTTCTCTGGGGAATAGTTTCAGAAATTATCTCAGAAAAAAAACCCCAAACCTTTATTTGACTAAAGTACTATCTCATACAAAAATCCCATTTGATTTATGAGTTGATACAACTACATAGTGCAACTGACAATAAGTTAATTTTTGGTAGTTACCAGACCTATATCCAGTCAAAAGTCTGTTAAAAAGCATTTATTAAAAAGCATCCATTTTAATTACAGGGTTAAAAAAAAAAAAAAAAGAACAAAAAGAGGGAGGAGTGGGATTTTTCCATTACTTCTACATTGCCCTGGAGAGAGGGGAAGTTCATTTTTCATGAAATTTTATTAGTTAAAATAAATAAATAAAGGCTAATTCCCGCTGCCTTTGAATGGGAAGGATAATACTGTTTTTGAAAAGTAGCATCTTGAAATCATTATTTTCATATGTAATTCCCCTGACTAACACCTAGAAATATCAGACTCCAAGCAGGGATTTTTCCTGTGACCATCCTCACCAAATCCTTGTGCAGGCTATGGCTCCTGGAGGGCATCATCCACCAGCCTTAAGACCAGGCTGCCTATCAGCCAGCTGGAGCTCACAGAGCCCTACCATGAAGAGTCAGAGCCAGGGAGACCCACAAAGACACATTTAAGATCTTGACCTCCACTAAGCCTTTGCCAGCAGGGCACATCGTTGTTGGGCACGATGGATCCTGAGTCCTGTGCATCAGAACAAGGCACAGACCCTTTGGGTAATAAGATGTGCAGTTAGCCTGATATACAAGCCAAAAGCCCATTAACTTCTTTATGGAGCCTGACCTCCCAATCTTGGAGTGACCACTCACAAGCAAACTTCTGCAAGTTTTTTAAGTTAAATGAATCTAATGTTTTGAACAGCAAGGGTAGGGTGTTGCAGGTACTACTGGCAGAGTCCTGAGTGAGCAGAAGCGTCTGAAGCTCATCTGATGACCTTATATATTTGGCCTGTTAAACTTGACTCAGTCATAGACTTTGTACACACTACCTTTTCAAAATCACAGTAGTTGAAAAGTTAAGTGGTTGCAGACAAGTAAACAACTTCTGCTAGAAAAACGTCATCATGGTCTTCCCATAAAGGCTGAGGCTGCAGAAGGTGGAAGTCATGCATTGACTAGGAGATATGAACTGAGCCATCAACTACCACCAGACTAAATCATTTGACAGGATGAAGAGTTGCAAAACCTTGCAACAGCACATGAGGTTTCATTCCACAGAAGCCCAACTGAGAAAGGATAATGTAAGAAAAAAAACTTTACCTTTTGCAGGTTTGTCCAGGGGACTCGGCTCCAGCCCTCTAACAGTTTGACTTGAGAACCTGTTTGGATGGCTGTATTGTAAAAACCCCCTTGAATTCAAAGCAGCATGAGAATTAGAGGTGTTGTCTTTCATCATTTCATTGCTCTGCAGCTGTCATTGAATGAAGGAGCAGATTTCTTAAACTTTACACCCTACTCTTACCTTAAAGTTTGTCTGGAGTTGAGAATAGCTTGGGGTTGACAAATAGCTCTCGGGCATCCCACCCTCGGACAAGTCCCCAAAGCACTAAATGCAAGGTCAGGAGTTGCTGAGGTATCACCCAGAGCCCTTCACCGCGTCCTACCAACATACCTACAGTGGAGGGGACTCGCACTAGTAAGTGCAAATCAAAGCTTCTTTGCCAAGCAGCAGGTTGCAGGGGAGAGGATCTGGTAATTATGCAATTCCCCTTGGAAATATGACAAAGACATTTTAAACATACATTTTGGAAATGGCATTTAATTTTCTTTTTCTCTATTTTTAGGAAAGGTTATGCAATTTGTATAATGGAGGCTATATGTGATAATAAAAACATCTTCTGTGAAATACATCACACTGTCTAACAGCCTGGAACAGAGTGAACAGAGATCAAGAAGGGAAGGAATTTATCTTGTGCTTATCGATTAGTAGAGAAAGATTATTATAATTTATTATAACACAGCTATTTAACAAGGTACACTGTCATTTATTCATGTCCCAGAGCGCAGCTGAAAATTTCCCATCAGAAATCTTTTTGACTGAAGAAACCGAAAGGCGAAACAGGAACCGCTTGACTTGATGTCAGAAAATTACTAGGGCAGGAATGTATATTTGAATGAGCCACATTTATTTTAAGAATCCACACTTGTTGCTCATTCACTTCACAATAAACATTACCAAAAGTGATCCAACTCATGCCAAAGATTGTCCTGGTGATAACAGCTGAAACACAGGTTTGTTCAGCAACATAGGGCTTAGCTGCCTGCACTAGGACCTTTGGGCTATAGTAGTTGCTCCAGATCATTGGTTCTACCACGGCATGTAGGCAAACGGTGGTGATGGTTTTAGGGTGCAAGTTTTAGGATGCAAGTCCAAGACTGATGGTAAAATTTAGTTAAGAACTACACTTTAAAACTGAAACATGTTCTCAGAAAAAACTGTACATACCAGGGAAACAAAAAAAGGGAGACCTGAACAGACTTACTGCTAATGCATGAAACAGTGATTTGTGGAACACACCAAGCATCTGGCTGCTCTCATGCCTGCCCAGCAGTACAGCAAATACATGGCAGAAGCATCTTGCTATGCCCTTGCAGTAATCTCCCACTTTTCTTTGGGACCTAAGTAAATGTAGCAGATCTCTGGAAAAATCCTCTTGATTTATCCATCATGTGGAAAATGTAAGTTTTAAACTACCACAGACATTCAATATATAATTGCTTTATTCTTCAGTGTGTTAGCGATGCTTTTTTTCTCCAGCAGTTACAAATGCTCACAGCAACTTACTTTGTATGTATAGCCAAATTGTTCCTGCCTTTTGGCTTTCCAAGCTTAAAATGGATCCTGTTGATCTACATTACCATATAAAAGAAACACAGCTGCATACTTCTTTAAAAAGTGCTTGGTTCAGGTTCATCATGTCACGGTCCAGTCCTTTCTCCATTTTCACTGAAAACCAGGTCTGAATAGGTGTCATCAATCTCTTTGGTAAAAAAACTGATGCGAAGAAACCATCTCACATGACTGATGTACCTTACTTTGTGGCGGTACCATGTTTCAGCAGGCTTTTTGCAGGCCAGTCACTACAAAAAGTACATCTGGTTGTTTTTGCTCATCTCCAGCCTCACGCTCTTCAATTTTTTTCCCTTTTGCTCTCCTTTTTGAATTCCAACATGGCACTATTAACACACCTTGATTTCAGTGGGTTGGTCTCACCATTTTTTGCAAGATACTTGCTGAGATCACATAACCTCCTCCCACTTGAGCAGGCTATTTAATCACAGTATTAAACATATTTGTTTCCCCTTCCTTTTTCTTCATTTTGGTCAGGGACTGATGTAATGTGATACAGTAATCTCAAACTCAAGCTTACATTTTCCTCAAGGACTCTTCTCTAACAACATAGTTCAGAATCTGTATGTTTGCTTGATTGTGTTCCCTCCCATAAAGTTGATCTACATTTTGAAAATTATCGTCTAATGGTTAGTTATACTGCAGTTTATAATCTGCAGTAAGTGCTTCAAAAGCTTCTGTATCTGTAACTAGCAGAGATTCTACTTCCTGACTTCTACCACAATAAAAGCACACACGTGAGTTATGACCAGGTCTTTTCTGTTGCACTTACCTTCCTTTATATCATAAATAGCATAAAAATTACTAATGAATACACAAGATAGATCCCAGTTGTTGTACAGTAAAGCAGGACTCGATCACTCCAGTGTTCCCAGTTGCCAATCTCTTTTAAAGCCATCCCTTACCCACTCTTCCCCCACACTTTAACGTCTATCCAGCAGTTTACACCCATTTTAAACTCTGTGCCAACAATTTTTTGAGAAACCTTCCTAAGACTGGCTGACATGCTGTCGAAAGAAAAGGCTTGCAAGCCAGCTTTCTAGATAGGCAGCCAAAATGACAGCCAGACATCAAACAGAACTGTCTGTTAATAAAGGGGAGAAACAAGCCCTAACGAGAATGGCTGGCTGGCTTCAGAGAGCTGGGTAGCTCTCTGATCATTTAATTCTGATTAACTAACCCTGCAGCAGAACAGCAAAATTAATTGTATTTCTAATTCCTCTCAGAATGCTAACAAAAAACATGATAAAAGCCTACCAAAATATTAACTAATGTCAAATTTCCTCACAAAATATTCATGCAGATGTAAGAGATGGTCACAAGTGTAACTCCCCATGGTCACTGAACTTGCTGAACCCTGGATGTTTCATTTGGTGTGGAAAAGATTTAGAAACTTTTGCTCAATTTCAAAATAAAGATCTGGAAAGCCATTGAGTTTGGCCTCCTTTAACTTAGAACCCCACAATGTTATTCAGAATTGCATTTTAAATTATATTTCTTCATCTATAAAAGTATTATCTTTGCAATATTTCATGAAAGTTGATAATAATCCAGAACATACTGAGCTATTACTAGAATATTCAGATATGATATTGTTGTAATATTCATTATTCTCATTTCAATTTTTAACTGTTTAAAGGCAGACATATTTTGTATGAAATAGCACCTTGTCTTTTCTAAATTACAACATCTCTTTCCATATTACCATGAAACATCTCTGGGATGAAAATGATCCTCTCAAAAGCCTGAAGCACTCACCTTGGAAGTGGCAGATTTATATTCACATACTTGTTACAGTGAGTAGGACAGTTGCAGAAGAAGAGACTGAGAGAGGCTCATTGCAGAGTATTCAGGAATTTTGTAGTTGACATGTTTCCCTAGGATGCAGATCTGAAATCAGTTCCTTGCTCAGAATCAAGCAGAATGGAAAAACATTTCCCTGCAGCCCAAGAAGCACCTTATCCACTGGTCTGGGAGATCTAGTGGACACATGCATAGTTTTGCAGTCCCAGAAACTATGTTCTAGGATCACTTTTTGTAAGTGGAAAGGAATATTCACTTTTACATCAGATTGGGCTCTACAAGCAAGGCAGACCTGGTTTAACAATCATACTAGCTGCCACTTAGCTGTGGTCTGCTCAACAGGCATAACACAAATGCAACAGCAGTGTCTAAATGTTGGCCTTTGGCCCCTGCTATTACAGTTACATCTGTAAGACCCCTCTTGGACTCTGGCAATATTCACTAATGAGGTGAAAGTACGGTGGGGATGGGTGGGAAACGCATCAGTGCTGTAAAAGCAAGTACAAAACTTCTCAGTTCTGTGCAGAGAAGCTCTGTACAGCTCCCCAATAAATTTCTGCAGGTAACAAAACATAACAAGTAGGGTCCAAGCCTGGCAAACCAGTGGTCTGAGCTGGTTAGCTGGGAGCTGCCACATAAATTGTGCTCCTATTGCCTTTTGACTGTTTCTCTATTCCCTGGAAATACCCTCTGAGAAAAGAAGTCTCCCCTGCGCAATGTGTTTGAACACATTAGAAGTGATGTAGGGCTTGTAGACAATGCTGCAGTAACAGCAACTGCTACAAGCACTGGCTGGAGATACTTCAGTGCATTGCTTGAAAACTTCTATTCCAAAACTTTTCCTAGAAATACGTCAAGTTAAGTAACATTCGTCATTGAAAAAGATTTTGCAGTTTCCCGCTGGAATATCCAGCTGCAGAACAGGGGCCTCCTCATCTCCTCCACACCAGAATAAACAAGATCCTGAGAAGGTCCCCATGATTAGAGCATTAACCAGGGCTGTGAGAAACAGTTTTACATACCTGATCTAAAAGAAGGCCTTAACAGAAATACCCACATCCCAAACGAACTCTGAATTACCAGCTTCATCCTTTTCCTAGGAAGGGCAAGAGCTCATTCCTGTGAAGAATAAGAAAATATTTCATATCTAAAAAGTAAAGAAGCTTTTCACACAACATTAAAAGCAGTTAGTGAAGTGAAATGGTGTGTATGGGTGTGTGTGGTGGGGAGTAGTTCTGACAGTACATAGTTAGAACATATCAGGTATTTTTTATTAAGGACACTGGAAACATAACATAAAATGGGCACTAAAAATGCGCATTGATGTATATTAAGATAATCATGAGTGTAATGATAAACTTAAATATCTATCTTACTAGATGTAGGGACACTTCAGAATAATTTTAAAATTAGCCTGAAGTCCCATTTAATTCAGAATTAATAGTTTATCCATAAATCACTTACCTTCCAAATCACTGAATATAATTTTAAAAACATGTAAGTAGCTTTAGAGCCTAAGTACCACTGATTTCCAAAGAAACTCACATTTCTAATACCTAAGCTATTACAAAAGTAAATCTAGATCCATAAATCACTTCGGGTTTTTTTGAGAAAATAACCTATTTATTATAACAAACACATATGCGATTAAATTATTATGCTCTTTTCTTATCCCAAAGTTGCAATACGCAGGGAAAATATAGTCATGTTTCTATACAATATAAAGGCATCTGCTTGTTCTGTTGACAAAATAATGTTTATTTTGCCAGAAGCTGCTGGGAAACTTAATACCCTAATCTTACTGCCTACCCATTCCTCTGCTAAAGATTTTCATAAGTCTGACAACGCATGCAGCTCCAAAAGCACCAAGATGTTCTTAAAGATCTGCAAAATCCTTTCCCCTCTGTTTATCCTCCTATATATTTATTCATCCATGAGAGGAGGTTTGAGGGGTGTGCTCCGTGTACCTGTGGGGTTTGGGTGCATGTCAGGTGGGGTTCTTAAGGAGATGGACAGCAAGCTCTCCCACGAAGGGCTGGCCTCTGCTTCTCTCCGCCTGTGCTCCGGGGTCCCTGGGCAGGAGGCAGTGACCAGGCTGAGGTCCCCAACCTGTGCCGACACCTCGACAGCCACTGGGGTGCAGAAACACGTGGAGCAGCACGCATGAGCAGGCCCAGCACACCCAGACCCCGCTGTGCTGGTGGGCATAGTGCGCACCTTGCTCAAACAGTGGTGGGGCACGAGGGACTAGGGTACGTCTTCAACCCCCTCCCAGTGTCTCAGCCCACCCAGGTGAGAGCCTCCGTTCCTTTTTAAGGTACGATGCCAAGGAGGCAAAATATCAAGGCTAATCAAGGTTGTGGCATGTGTGTACATATCTTGTGAGAAGGAGGGGGGACCTTCATAAAGGTCTCTAAATTGCCAGCTAACGATTCTGCAATCACATTATTCCCCATTTCCCCACCAGCACCACCCAATTTACTCTCCGCTCCTTTCCAAGCTAGCTCTTAATCAGGAATAAAACACTATGAGAAGCCCTCAGTTTTCTAAAACATCCTGTGCTTCCTGCCTAAATGAGCTGCTTTGGCTTCAGCCACAGCAGCTGTGGTTTGCACTATTCAGCCTTTCAGGACGGTTCGGCTCTGAAAAAAAGGGTGAGAGATGTCTTCCTCATTTGACAAATACGTGTCATGGTAAAAGGAGAGCTGCCCCCCTGCCTCGGAGAAAAGTCACGTGCTCTCAGTAACTCTCTAATAGCATACACAAATCTTAATCCACGGCTAACTGGAACTGAAATATTTTGCCTTCTGCAATACAACTCACCCAATACGTTTTTACAGTGAAGGGGTTTAAAATGTCTATTTATTACCCTGGAATTTTGCTATATGGCCACCAGGCATATAAAGAGTCAAGGCCCTGTGCTGCACAGCACCCGTGGTTCCAGTTCCTTTACAATAGCCAGAGGAAAGCTACTAATCCACAGTCACGCACCACAGAGTCTGGTTTTCTGATGACCTCCCCTTTTACTGCCACCAGACAGAAGCAGCACAAATTGTGCAGAACCCAGGGGAGGGAGGAAAGATATTTCACATGACTCATTTTGTTGCCCCATCAAGCACAAGAGGTGTCAGCAACAAGAGCCTCTGGATCTCCACTCATAAATTTTGGTGTAGAATTGCAGCAGTTCGGGCACTCATTTTGATTTTATGTAACTTTAAATTACTGCATAATCACATTTGGGGGAGGAGGGGAGCTACAGCGGACTTTCATAGGAGCTGGAGGGTCTCATCCAGCAGAAGAAATGAATAAAAATGCAGAGAAACAGGCAAAACACAGAGGCTCAGTTGCTCTTTGGTGCTTACATCAGAGAAGTACTAATAACAATAATTTGATGTTGCCCAGATTGTAGCACTCCATCAAGTTAAAGAATTTTAGCATGGTGACAAATTATTTTTGTTTCTAAGTAGGCTGTACAGTATTCTCCTTTCAGTGAAATGATTTTAAATCATTAAAATTTCAATTAAATTTCAGAAAAGAAATTTGCACGTGAAGCATATGAGTATTTTGAGAAAGCTTTTCCCATGTTTCAGCTGTCTATTTAAAAACACATGTAGTTAATTCCTGTTAGCCAGTCCTGCTGTTCACAATCACGCCTAAAACATGCAAATCACATCATTCTTTATACCATTATACATCATCCATAGCACCAGATTGTGCAAAACACTCTTTTAAGAGTCAAGGAGGTACTCAGATTTGAATACATCATTTCTGTGTTTTCAGAGAACGAAAACATGCTGATGAATGAACAGCCTCACAGCTGCAGAAACAAATGGTGTTTTTCTTCTTGACTGCCTCCACCAGCATCCTCACAGATGACTTACACACCATTTTTTCTGAATTACTGAAATACCCTGCATGTACAGCCGTATGCATATCAGTGTTCTCCTGTTATCAGATGCTTACGCTGCAGAACTTCTAATTACAGAATTGGACACTGCCTAGATGATAGTCTGTCAAATTAATAAATTATATCTCAGCCATTTATGGCACCACAAAGCCCTGTTGTGGCATTGGGGTGGGGTTTTTTTATTATTTTGATTCAGAGCATAAGGATGTTAATGACTTCCTCATAGACACAAAAAGTAATACTACTTCAGAAAAAGACTTATGGGCAGATAGTTATAATGCATTCAGGGGCTAATACAAAGAACGCAGCTTCTTTTAGGCATAGGTCAAGCATTTGCTCTTTCATATTGAGTCTGCTTTAAGTAGAAATAACCAAAATAAAAGAATAGGAGGCAAATGACTAAATGACTTGGGGGACACAGACCTAAGTCCTTAATTACAAGCAGTTTGATTGAGGTCCATAAGGTGCTGAGCACTTCTTGCGATGGTAGTGAAGGAGAGCTGGAAGATACCCAGCACTTTGCAGGATTCAATTCTGCTGGATAGTTTCTGCCAAACTTACAGCAGCAACAGGAGCAACCTCTGCTGACAGTGAATGATTGTATACCACGGCAGGCTGAGTTTGTCCTTGTGAGACATAAAATGAACGCTTTTCACATCCTAACCTACAAGAAATACTGCAATTTTTGCCTTTTTTTTTTTAATGTAAACTTATGCAAATTATAAGAATACTCTCCCTCCTGAGTGCAGGAAAGATTAGATTTTTAATTTCATCCGCTACAGGAAAAACCTAAGTGCTTTTCATTAAATTAAGCTTTAAATTAATTACCTTGGAGGAAATAACTGCACCATCACCTCTGTTTTATATTAGCAAATAAGGGAAAGGAAGAATAAAAAAAAAAAATCTATGTCGTATAATGCACACAGGATGGATGGATGGATGGGTCTTAAAATTAATGAGATAGGAGCTAACAATCATTAAATAGAAGAACAAGTAAGAGCCCCCTGTTTCTTATGTGACGATGATGGACCTATGAACCAAAACTCTAAGGACAATTGAACTCCAGTAGGGAGAAGCAATGCCAGCCCTGCAGCCATCAGTGCCCCCATGCTGAAAGGCTAAACGCCTGTCTACGTGGCTAAGACCTGACCCCGAGCAAAAGTTTTTAAATTCTCTGATCCTCTCTCAGGCTTTGTATATGTCACTTGAAGTAGCAATACTTAGGACAATTGCACCTCTGATGTTATTCCTGAATCAGTTTTCCCATTTGGATATGCAATTCTTTATCTTCAATGGACAGTAGGAACACAGTATACCTGGAAGCACCAGTGTCAAATTCCATGCAATTCTACTGGTTTACTGTTTTATAAATAGATGTGTACTTAGGACTACAGAAAATATTATAAACACTTATATCTACATATAGTTGAGAGCCCTAAGAGACAAATTAAAATGGGATTTAACATATCAGCGGTAGCCAGATGACCAGATATAACTAAAACCAGAAGCATCCCAATATAACAGTGTATATTTGCAAAGCATTCTTGCTTATCTAACATGCTATGTTTAATATGCTTTATTACTGTAGCAGCCAGAGCATTTCTTTAGGGCCTTGCAGAGCTGCAATCCCAGACCACCTTTCATTTAGGCCACTGATGCACTTGCCCCAGACATGCTCCTGGAGCCTCATAGTGATGGAGAAAACAATGCAAAGGTGAATAACTAACAGTCCTGGGCTTTTTCTAAAAAAAGACCATTAACATTTTTCTGATATTTTTCTTCTTAAACACCTATGAAAGGCAAATGAAAGATGTAAACATCATCACTCTTTTTAATTCCTATAAGACAAAATTAGATTTCACTCTACACATTTTAATTGCAGCATTGTCTATCTACTGCAGGATTCCATGTTAAAAAAAAAAAGAAATACAGTTCAAAAAGGTGTATGCAATGTGTGTTTTGCTTCAGTGACTATGACCTTTAAAAATATTCAAGCTGCTGTTTGATTTAACATTTCAACAGCAAATACATTTTAATGCACAGAGGACCATTCTCAAAGTTCACAAAACTGTTTGCATAGGTGAGAAAAGGACTAAAAGACTGTAACGGGGCGGGGCGGGGAAGAGCTGCAGGTTCCTTCCAAGTGTAGAATAACCTGAAATCAGCAACTTTGCTCATGGTGCTCACACACTTCCGATCACTCCGAGCCCCAGACCAGCATTTTATAAGCAGCTTGGTTCAAAGTTTACATAAATCACCAGGAAACCTTCCACTACTTCAATGGACTATTTAATTGGATTAAATCTTTCTCACTTGCATTAGGCATTTTCCTGCAGCTGTGTCACAGAGCAGAATCAGAGATTTTGTAGAAAGGACAGACCTCTCATGGGGAGAGTATGTGTAGGCACCAGAATACAGGAGAGGTTACACTATCACCATCTCCTGGCCCCTGCCCTGATTGGGGATCACGCTCCAGTTCGCCTGCTTTACTGACATGTTTAGACATAGCATGACCCCAAAGGCAGATCACTCTCACTTCAGCAGAAGCACCTGCTGTTCTTCTGCATGTGTCTTACAGGTATTTTGGCTTTATTTACTTGCTTAGCAAGCATCTTAGCTTTACTTGCTTGCTTAGCAAGCATCTCCCATGCACTGATCTATGGCTTGATTCAGTCACCAGAACATCAGCACCTGGTGCCGCACGAGATGCCTCAGGGAATCCTACCTGCCCACACTGACTAGTATGACTGATAAATTGCACTAGACACCCTCATTCGGGTAACTAAAGTATGCCCATTTTGTTAGAGGCCTTACCACTCACCTCCCCAGTGCATTTGTGACTATATACCTTGACCTTGCGTTGTCTCCACAGCATCCGAGCCTCAGCCTTCACTCTCGTGCCAGGGGACTGGCAGGGCTCTCAAGGAAAGCAGGGCCGTGGAGACAACACTGTGAACAAGGGCAGCTCTTGGAGGCTCAATCTTCTCTCTGCTTGCGTTGAGGATGGGAAGCCCATCCCCTTGCCCAGGAGCTCAGCACGGACCCTTGCGCCAGCAGCGCAGCCGCAGTGCTGAGCTCCTGCTGACAGTGCATGGTTCATGCACTGAGAAGCAGGAGGGAGATGTGCCAGGTCAGGCATTTCTGCTTCCCTCCAGGATACTGTGAATTTACACACTTGTTCTCTTTATGAAGGTTCATGCCTCCTAGCAAGAGCTAGACAGAGGGGGTTTCCTTCCTTGCAGGCAGCAGTATTTTTCAGGCCCATTACATCTAACCGTCATATACATATGCATTGTATGTGGACTCTACTGGGTATTTTTTTCCTGTCTGTATTTAATTCCCAGCTATTATCCTTCTGTAGGGCCCATGGATGACTATTGTAATAGAGAGTGCTTTAGAAAAGCACTCAGCAGATGAAATGCTTGTTTCCTCCTCCCTTCACCAACATCCCTCACCAGTCTGAGGGACTTTTACTGATATAAGCAATCATTTATGTCCACTGGTGCTGTATGGGAGGCAAAGCTCCCAGCTAAAGCCATCAACTTCATCTTTAGACCCCCCCCCAAAAAAAACCAAAACAACCCCCCCCCAAAAAAACACAAACAAACTGTGCTTGAGGGATTATTTTTCTTAAGGTAGAATTTGCTTTTGCTTTTTTTTTTCTGTCAAGTCTGTGAACACTCAGTCCTTTTACCCCATGTCTCCTGGTCAGTTCAACCTCAGGTAGGGCTTGAACTAAGCAGCATGAGGTATGCTAGCACTGGCCAAGTATTGATGGCTGCTTCTGCATCTTTGGTGCTGCCAGTGTTCTCACTAGCTTAGGCAGCTCAAGGTTTCTGATGGACCCAGAAGGCACAAATTCCTTTGGGCTTTTGGTCTATCATTAGCAATACCTGAAACGAGGTGTCTTCAGTCAGAATAAAACAGCATGGAGTATGCCAAGACTGGACGCATCAGTGCCTTGGATGGCTGCTTCTGTATCTTTGGTGCTGCCAGTGTTGGGATGAGTTCAGACAGCTCAAGGTCTCAGACAGACCCAGAGAAATAATTTCCTTTTCAACTTTTGGTCTGTCACGTACAGTATCTGAACTGAGGCTTCCTCAATTAGAAAAGCAGCGCTATGAACAGAACAGTCTCTACAAAATATTATCAGGTTTGGGCTTTGGTTTTTTCCCTTTGCCTAAAATCATGCATATACATTATTGAAAGACCATGAGGCCCCTCCTGTTTATCTCAGA
Source organism: Haliaeetus leucocephalus (assembly GCF_000737465.1). Taxonomy (NCBI): domain Eukaryota; kingdom Metazoa; phylum Chordata; class Aves; order Accipitriformes; family Accipitridae; genus Haliaeetus; species Haliaeetus leucocephalus. Next base: position 5,123,188 of record NW_010973294.1, on the reverse strand, counting down.
TTTGAGATAAAAAGCTAGGTGGGTTGTTTCTTTTTTCTAGGTCTAGTGGCATAATACTGCTTTAATCTCTCCAGCTGGGCAACTGCTGGTTTTATGGATGCTGTTCATCTTTTTCTGCAGTTGCATTATTTAAACATTGTCACAGACAGTGGCACTCAGGCTAAATATTTTTTTAAAAAAATCAATAAAACAAAACCCCATCAAAATATTGGGGGGGGAAGTTTTATCATGACTGTACTGGATTTCACTTTTATAGTGGCCAACCTTACTGATGCTCTGTTTATGCTTGTAGATATTTACAGCTAAAAGTCAGCTTTAGAAAAAAATACTAACGAAATATTGGCAAGTATACTGGAAATTATTCAAATTATTCATCAAATTATTCAGCTCAGTTCTGTTTTGAAAATATATTTTGGAAAGTTCAGGAGCAACAACACAGCATATGAGGAAAATGAGACCAAGAATCCAACTCGTCCTTGGACTGGTGCTCCTTTATCCTGCTTTCTAAGAGGACAGACAGTTCAAGACCAGGTTTCATTGAAGGGTCTGAGAAAGCTTTCCTCGACTTCAATATATGAAACTCTGCCTTTATTGAGGATGGATTTGAATTACCACTATCACTCAAGACCTAAAAAGGAATGAACATATTTGTTTTTGAAGAACACGTTCATGGTTCTTTACAAGGATTGACTCAAAGACCAATGCAGCTACCAATGTTTTTACTTATTCCAGGAAGAAGCTTTCACAACTAGAAAGAAAGAAAACAAAAAAATCTTTGAGTTTCCACTTTTATTCTCACAAAAGGGCAGCAAGAGCAAGTGTCCAATTGCTTTCCAACTAAATGCTAACAGGTCAAAGGTAAAACAGCAAAAATACTTCTTTGGAAAACTGGTTTGAATGCCTACAGTGTTTCTTGCTCTCAGGAATAATTTTGTCACCATGCCATGCTTTAGTGGGTTGTGTGGAGGCTGCCTGCCAGTGTCTCTCCCAGATGCAGTAATACCAACATAGGGATGGCTCCAGGTGGTCTGAACATACAGAGCACTAACAATTCGGGGGTCGAGGTGGGAAACAGACAGTTTCTTCACCCGAGAGGTGGTTATACTGCAGGACTCTTTCATAGGATGTTGTAACTACAAAGAGTAGGCGCTAGACAAATTCAGGCAAAGCAAATTAGCCTGAATATTATTAAAGATAGATTTTGGTGCAAACAGAAATAAACCCCCTCCAGAAGTCCCTGAACTTTGCTGGATGCTGGTAAAGCACTTCAGGACGTGATGAAGGTTACCCTGCCCTTCCCCTGTTCCCTGGCTTTCTGGGGCTGCCTGCTCTTCCTGTGCCAAACAGACTCTCGGCCTCAGTAAGCGCAGCCTTCCTCACGGTCCTGTGCTCTTCCTCCCTGCGCTGCTCCTCCAGCCAGCTGGTAATGTGCTAGGAAGGCTGCTCTGATACAGGAACAGCACAATGGGAATAAAAAGAGGCACTAAGGGAGCCATAAAATCAATACATTTTAGTAATTACACCATAACTTCTCCAAGCAGGCCAGTCCTACAACAGATCGAACTTCACTGACAAAAAGCTTTGTTTCCCAGAAAACCCCAAATGACAATTCTCACAACATATTTTTCCAAGTCCTACTGCCAGGAGCCACTAGATAAATAACGTCGCAAGTCATCTGTGGCACAGTCATCTTCCCACAGTTATTTGTCCAAAGAACAGGCTTGAAATATCCACAGAGCTATTCAGCGCTTTGGCTGCAAGTTACGAATATTTATTGATTTAGCTTTCCAACAGACTCAAGTGTTCAGCCTGTTATCTAGCATGAAGGTACATATCCCCCTCTTAAGTCCTACCAGAAAAGTAAAGGATTTCTGCCAAACTAGTTTATTGCTATTCTCTTCCCCCCGTGCCTATTAATACCACAGAGACCTGTATGTCAGCCCTCTGCGCAGGGATTGATTTTACCCTCCAGTCTACTATAAGCGTGGGGAGATTGGCTGGCGCCTTCCTGATGGACCCGATTTTCCCCCAGGGTAGCACTAAGAACAAAATACCCTCTTCGCCCTAATCCTAAAACTAAGTATTTATAACCAATATTCTTCCTGCAAACTGCATACGTACCTATTTCTATGTGACAGAAGCAACCATTACAGGGAGAGTTACAATCCAGCAATGCCAACAGATGATTTCCCATATAATTTACCTTATTAACTCCAGCTAAGCACCTGCTTTGTTCGGTGCCAGGCATCCCAATAACAGGAGGCCATGAGAACTAACTTCATAAGCACCCACTGTACTTGATAAAAACCAGACTTAAAGAAGAGATCTCAATGGCAATATTTCTTTCTCTATTTAAAAAACAGGCCCAAGATGAACAGATAGCCAGAAAACTTCCTTTGAAATGATGACATATTCATACATTTAGTTTCACAAGCTCACTGTTCATTGCACCCTGGCAGACACTCTCTGCACAGTGCATGCTTATAAAGCTATTACCTAAATCTGATGATTTACAGGTTTTGTCCATGTACATTTAACATAATGCTTATCAGCTGTACGTGCCATAGGGATAGGATTTTTAAATGGTTCCAAACAGCCCATAACTAAATTGGCCAAATAAATTGCTATCATTTTAGGTTCAATTCATCACACACATGATTTTGGTGCTGTTATCCACAAAAAGGCCCTGAAGGTGCTTTGCTTGCTGCCTACTTGTTAAGCAAAAGAATCGTGATCCAATTGTTACTGTATTTATTTCACCTTACAAAGGATTACCAACCATTGATGCACTATTGAACAGAGAAAGCTGAAATCTCTTTAAATCTCAATTTCCCTGCTTTTTTTTAATTTCAGTTTTATTAATATGCCTTCTTTTTGTCTTTGAAATAATTGATGGTCGCTCAATCATAAACATACCTTTCATCATTTAAAAAGCCCACAAGTCTCGTTATGCTCTCTCCTACCACTTCTATGAAGAGCAGCCCAGCAGGCATTCATTGAGCCTCTCCTTTGAAGTACTATTGTTCTGATGTCATGGACGTTTCTTCTAACCTGACCTTGTGAGAGAGGTGATACTCTTTTTCACTCTCTTATTTCCACATAATTTAGAATCCACATAAAGCAAGGAAATGAGAAACTATGTCTCTGTAAATCTCTGACAAAACATGGGTTTAGATTGTTGTCCCACCTGTGACACCAGTTCCCTGCTGCTTCTGCATGCTCACAGAGCTCTGGGGAGCCTGGAGCTTAGCCTCCACACAGAGAAAAGCCAATGTCTGCGCACACTCTAAGGGAACCTTATTTTATCCACACAGAGACACTGACCCAGAGCAACAGGCAGACACAGACAGCACACAACTAACTTGTCTGCTGCTGCCTGGCCCCGGGAATCTGCTTTAATTAAGAGAAAACACTTCTCTACTCCCCTCCACAGCCTCCCTCTAAGCAAGCAGGTAACAAGCATGTCTTCCAGGACTCACATGGTTAGGTGCAGAAGCAAAAAGTGACATGAATAGCTGATGTGGCATGAAATGGTACCCTGCAAACTCACACACATTATGCATCTAATGTCGGACCTGCGCGCACACAACTGTGTCAGGTGCATCTCCTGGAGAGGTACCACATCTTCCTATTCCACTTTGAAGAGCTGTTGCTCAAGCAGGTGGGGGTTCGCTCTGCAAACATTTTTGGCACTTTCAGTCATCAGTTCAGTCAAGTCCATATCCACACATTCCCAGCAGGCTCACCCTTGGCCACAACTCAAGGTCTAAAGCACTGCCACGCCATCAGCCACTGCTTTCTATGCTTGCACAGAAAGAGCTCGTACTGTATAAAGAGCATCTCCTAGGCATTTCTGCCACAGCATTGTAGGATGGTTACAGCTTCCTAGAGTATCTCATCTCTCCTCTTTCAGAGTTCTTCTGTATTCCTGGATTTTTGCTATGGCTTCATATTGATGTCTCTTTTCATTGGTTTTACACCAACAAAATAATTTTGTTGACTTCAATGCAGTTCAGTGCAGTGTTAAGTTGCGGCTGACTCTGCATATCAAGAACACATGAGCCTTTCGCACACAGCAGTGATAGCTAGAAACTGAAGAATATCTCTCTCGGGTATTGGGGTGGATAAACTATATTAAGGGAACATTAGAGAGCTATGTGTTGGGGAACTGCATTCTGAATGCGAGTTTGAGGACAGAATGAAAACATAGCAAAGGAGTGATAACCCTTGCTCTTGTGTTAAATAAGTTTTAAATCACATTGGCAAAGTACTGCACAAAACAGAGAGCAAATAAAGTTTTTTTGCCAAATAATGTTTACAGAGATAACATGATCCTTCTGTGCAGTTTGAAGTCCATGGTGATCTTCACATGCTAGCTTAATTCATTCTGAGATTCAGATTGTAAATTATCTCTCAAAATTTACATGGTGGATATATATTTAAATTTTCCATTAAACAGGTCTTTGTTTTCTTCTCTCTTCTGTTTTCACCTTTTAACAGGAAAAAAAAAAAAAGTAACTTGATTGGATAAACCTATTCTTCCAAATTCTCAGATGGTTTACTCATCATTGTTCCTGTATCTCCAGCAGGATTAAATTAAGAAAAAAAAAAATTACTTTTTATTCGTATTCTCTCATTCCACTAAACAGAATACTTGGGAGCTGACCAGGTAAAAATCATGTGCCAGCACCCCTTTTCTGTCTGTATTTTAAAATGAGTAACAAAGTGGTAGTGTTTCAGCAAAACTCTGCCGCCCAGCATTTCCAGAGTATCCTTGACATCTAAACACTTTATGCTGATTATCAATTACTAATTTTTACTTTAACTAATTCCATAGGAAAAAAGGCTTAAAAGGAACATAAAGTTTAATGCAAGAAAATTATAGTCTCTTACATCAGAACGGATTGCTGTTCTTACAAATAATTTATCTACTTTCTTCTCTTACTTCAGTCAACCTTCAGAGAACAAAAGTTTAAGCTTTAGAATACTCATTTGTAATAAAAAGTGATCTAAAAAAGTGCATAAATACACTTGTTCTAAAAGCACTGGAAACCCACCAAATAACAAATAGCTTGAAATAAATATTGCTCTGTAACACTGGGCTCCCCATGATATACAGCATAAGGAAAAACAATTCTGTGAAGAGCTACAGGGAATTTTGATATTTTTTATGATAAGCACCTAGGTTTTAATGGGCAAATGAGTAAACTGAAGAACCAGAACTTTCCTTTCCAGAACAGAAAACCAGGGATGGGTTTTGGAGACTAAATAAAAATTATGTTGCTCAGACACCATGGAGAGTCATTCACTTCACCTTCGTTATTAGTGATTTTCTATATCACTGAAGAGGCATCCAGAGGGAATATGGCTTTGACCTTAAAAAAAACGAAAACACACGATCCCCCAGTAACAAGCAGATTATACAGCTCATTGTACAGATGCAAATGAAGCCACCACTAAAGATACGGGCAGAGGATTCAATTCTCCTTTTGACCTTAGCTCTTACATGCCAGTTGCCTGCCTCGTTTCAAATAGTTGTTCCTCAGGCAGTGAAAAACACCTGCTGTTTCCATAGATGTTAATCTTTCTGCAGCCAAACAGGAGCTCTGTTCCAACAGCTCTTTCAGAGAACATAAGGATTTAGGATGCTGCAGACACCCATTTTCTTGGGCAGCCAGAACTTACTCACTTTCCAAAGCCAAGTGCAGATATACCCCCAGAAGGATGGGATAAACCAGGCACAGCAAAGCATGCAGAACACTGGCAAACCCCTTATTCCCCTATCTGTACAATTTGGGTCATAAAATATCATAGAAATTCTGGAATCAAAAATGCAAAAGGCTCCAGGGAGACCTTGTTGTCAATGGACATTTTGTGGACATTTGTGGACATTTTAAAGGGGTGTTCCGTAGACTTAAGGGAATGATAGCTGTGTAGTATATCAAAGGATGGGAAGGGGAGTGGTGGTTAATGAGAATGTATTGGATAGTGTGGCACCCGAGCATGACGTTTCCTAGAGAGGTTGTGGATGCCCCATCCCTGGAAGTGTTCCAGGCCAGGTTGGATGGGGCTTTGAGCAACCTGGTCTAGTGGAAGGTGTCCCTGCTTATGGCAGGGGCTTGGAACAGATGATCTTCAGAGGTCCCTTCCAACCCAAACCATTCTACAATACCCTCTGTTGGCTTTGCTGAGCTCATGAAGATTCACAGCAAAAGTCAGGAGCTGAGCATCCAAGTCCATCTGTTAGGACTCGAATCACATTCAGTCAGAGACCACAGAATAAGGGAGAAGCTTCTGTTTCATAACCTAAAAGGTGAAACAGCTTGCAGATTTGCAAGAAAGCACATTAAGGATTTCTGCTTATGGATTATTGTAATCTTGTAAACACAATGGCTGCAGAGCTGACATCACTTCCCACAAAGACCCAGACAGCTACTCACAGAGAAAAGTGTGCAATAACCAAAAATTATCAGAACAGGTAACTTTCCCTCCTGATACTGAGATCTGACCCCCTACCAAACTAATTCAACAAATTCACATTTGTCACTGTCCATAACCTCTAGTAATTCATCCTATGCTGTATTTTATATACCTAAAGATGGAGGCTGAGTAGTAAATGACTGTCTTGAATGTGATCACATTTCTTTTATGCCTGCTTCCCAGAACAAGAAAACAACCCACTGCACATACTCAAGTTATAAATAATAGTGCTCAAGATTTAAACCACCAAGGCTCTGCAGCTAATACAGCACATATGGGATGATGGGCCCTATTTCAGGCAAACAAGCAAGATGCTGTTAGTGTGCACAATGCCTAGCAAAAAGGGCAACAGCCCCAGCTGGGTCAGGGAGAAACTACTGTAATATAAGTGATTTGCAAAAGAAGATTTCATTTCACCTCTGAACTCAGAACACATATAAAAACAGGCTATTGTGTCTGGAATTGACATTTTAGATACCACTTAGGTCAAGAAAAGTTTCCTGATCCTCTTCATTTACTGTTGCTCCCCAAGAGTCAAATCCTTCTCCCCATCCTGTGGCCTCCACTTTTTCTCCTAATTACAAAGCTGTTTTCCTCCAGTCAAGATATAAGTGGTAGATTGTGACTTATGTAATTACAGCAGCTCGTCTAGCTCAAACTGATGGCATCAGTTAATCACATCACTGCTGCCAACAATAATAGAGAGGAACAAAACCCAGTTCTAAACAGAAAAGTAAGTCAAATAAATTAAAGAACAAATAACCCTGATGGAATCACAACCTGCTCATCAGCATTTTATGAGCAAACTTCCTCTCAATAAAACCAATAAATTCTGTAGTTTTCCACTCAATACTGCTTCTATCCAAGTGTGTGAAATCTTACGGTGAATTTTAGAGAGAAACAATAAACTATTACATTAAAAATCAAGACAATATTATATCAGCTCTTCTGCGTGCATGAGAGCCATCTCCTATCCAGGTGTTAAGTGGATTAACTTATATTGCCATATAAGATGAAATCAAGTTTGCCTGGCTGGATTTAATTTCCATTCTATCTATGGAGATTTCCCATTAACTCTGAAAAGCATTTAAGCTATTTAGGAACTTAGGCCTAAATAGAAAAATTTGCAAGCCTCAAAATAATGTTTGACTACTCATTCTGGTTGCGAATACTCATGTTGAAATACCTCATCTGCCTAATTTGAAATATCGATTTGAAACCAGGTATCTCTCTCCAGATGGGTGTTGTGACCGCCAGTCTAGCATTCTTGGGAAGTTTCTCCATCTCCTTTGCTGGAGCAGCTCCATTTCCTACAGTTGATTCACTGAGATAGATAGAACCTCTGTCTTCTGTGTCTGTAACAAGTGCTCAGGCTACTTTGTCCCATTCTCTGCCCTAATATTTAACTTTTTATGTAAGGTAGAGAGTAATGCATCAAAAGATGATGTTTCCAGCATCAGATCCACTGTACACTTGGAGCTATATGCAAACTAGAACCATCCAAAGATGCTGACTGCAACTTCAGAGTGGGAACCCTCCAGCTCCTAGTTCATTCTTTTGGAGAGCCTCACATTTGCATCATTAGTTCAACAGCTATTAATTACCTCCTTTTAAGGTAAGCATACAGGAGAGTTGGTGCATGCTCAGGGTAGTTACCAATACCATAATACCTACACAATTTAGTTAAGGTAAACAAATCACTAACGGGTCATCACCTAAATAAGTTTTGTAAAAATACCAAAAAAACAAAAATCATGTTGCATTAACAACCAGCCCGTTAAACTTTGGAAATATTTCAGAGCAATTCAGTTCAGGAAGATGACTGCAAATCCTCTTAATTAGAGCTTGTTATGTAGCTGCACACATGCAAAAACAGTCCCGCATTTCAAGAAAACATGTTAGAAGAAATTTTAAGTCTTGCAAGCAGAAGCGGGAATTAACCTCTTCTTAGCTCCAGAACTAAAGAAAACAGAAAAGCTTCATCGTCTCTGCTAACAAAATTAGGAACACAAAAATTCTACCCTTACATTCAATAATCTTCCAAAGCTTTACAGGCTTTTACAGGATTATGCTAGTTATCCACATCATGAACACAGATGGTGCTCACTGGCTGCAGTCAAGAACTAGATTACATTGGCCCGTGCTTTGAGACACCAGCCAGTGAAGGCTAAAGAGAACGAACGACTGAAATGGGGGAGGACGGGTAGAACAGAAATACTGTTGCACAGCTTTCATGCTGACGTGAAATGGGTCAGCATAGGAAAGGCAGTGACACTGCCATCAAGGACCATCTGATTAATAAGCAAGGTAGTGCAGAAGTATCTCTGATTGAACGCCTACTGACGTTACATGTCTTCCCCTCATATCTTGATCTTGCTCCACACCAAATAAATCATGAGGCCACTGCGAAGGCACTAATGAAACAAGAATACTTGTGTGATTTTAACAGAACATCACAGCACTTATATCAGAAAGAAACTATTCAAAGAAGGAAAACGGTTTGGGGGAAAAGGATTTTGAGACAACAGAAGTGACTTTCACTATTATCTTCAAGAGAACATTACCATGGGAATGGAGTAATGCAATAGTAAATAATACCTCATTGACTTCAGATGGTTATGAGGGAAGTGAAGATTGACATATTTGACCACATAGTTCTTTGGATGCAAGAGAAAAAACAAATTCAGGTAACAACACACAAGAAGCGTATTGCCATATCGTGGGGCGGTTCATTCTGTGTGAAAAACAAGTCAAACCAGCAGACTCAGTCACAAGATAATTATGAAGTAACATGTTTAGAAAAGCTGTTTTGCTCCCCTACAAAAGCAAACAAAAAATGGTTGTGTGCATAAACAGCTTAATTAAGGCATTCAGGCCTTCCCCAGAAAGCCACAAGTCTGATCTGGCAAAGACAATAGAAACACAGCATGTCAGTTTGGTAATCAAGGCTCCAATTATAGTGCAGCTCATTAGTCCTGCCCATGGTCCTCATGCTTAAGATTCTTCCTTGTGTGAGGAGGTATCAGCTCCATTACAGATAACACATATACAGTCTGTGTCTCATAAACCGGATCCCTCTAACACAGATATGAGGTTCGTGTCAGGACTTTCTAACACCTCTAATACATCAAGCCTGTGGTGCTCTTCATTTTTGCATTCTGACTCCAGGAAGAAAGCAGACTTTGCAATACTATTAGGACCCACTAGAGACAGAAGTAACAGTATTTCTAAGTGATTTCTCTCTAAATGACTTTGGGAGGTGTCTGGGGGAGAGTTACTGCCACCAAAGGTTAAGTAGTTATGGGAAAATATCAGCACAAGAATGAGTTATCATATCCTTGCCATAGCTTTGGTGAATCTGGAAGCAAGAAGGTTTAAAGCCATCAGAGGAGTGGGTTTCTGGTCCAATCTCCCAACAGGAAGAGTAGGAGCAAGAAACACAACTGACGCTAAGACGTAGGCAATTAATATTGCAGCCTCTGAGAATGGGGACCCAGAACCAACAACCCAAGCCTTTGCAGATCTTTCCTGAACCTGTCCTGTAATCATGAGACAATGCTCCGCCTCCACAAATTCAAGGATTCACAGCCCTTTGGGGATACCGGTTAAGCCCTAGGAAAAATTTGTTGGGAAACGGGGGAGTGGCTTTGCTTTAGAGCCCTCCCCTCTCCCAGCCCAAACCTTCTCCATTCCCTCCTGCAGCATCACCTTGTGCGCAGACATTTGTGCTGGCCTGAATGTCCTCGGGAGATGTCTCTGCAAAGATCTGCCCAGGGAAACCAGATCACCAAATTAGCCTTTAGAAGGGGTGAAATCAAGAATAACTTTTCTGCTAGGGCAATCCACCAGGGCAGCTAAACACAGCAGGTCCCTCACTGATGCCCTGCTCAAGCTGCCGTAGTAGTCTGGCGAGCACGGGGCTACCAAGCAATGCCCTGCACTGTTCACGGCATCTGCTTTTAGAAGAGCTCGGCTCTTCTCATGAAAACCATCTTGTTTAATACAAAACAGTTATCTCTTGATGCCATACCTCGGAAGGGAGGCTACATGGCAAGTTAGCTGTGGAGCCTGCTCTGTCCGCATGAAGTATAACCAATTATTTTCATAACAAATTGCATCAGAACACAAATTGCTTTTGTTTAGCCTCTTTGGCTTATTACAAATCCTGGGCTGCAACAGTGGTGATTAAATAGCATTCCAAAGCACTGGTTTAATTAAGCAGTGTCACTAAGTTATTTATGCTAGACAGGAGCTCCTGATAATATTACAACCCTTATTTTTAATTCCTTTATTGCAAAGTTGTACTGAGAAAAAGCACCATCTGTCCTGCACTTTGGTCACCCTTTAGTATTTACCAGACACTCATTTTCAAAAATGCTAGAAGGGCATGCATTTTTGCCAAAGTAATGTTTACTATAGGCAAATTCCCAAACATTTAGAGAAGCTTTATGCAGACCCTATTGTAAAGGCCTTTCATGGCAATTACCGTATTCAAAATACAATAGCGAAAAGGTACTTTAAATGGACAGATGACTTGCTACCTGGTCTGGCAGCAATGTTTCTAAAAGCTCAGAAAAGTCAACAAAAACATTAAGGGTTTAGCCCCCTCATCCGTGAGGAGCCCCTCTGATAGTAAACCAGAAATGACAATACATACATTTTCCTTTGTATTTGGCACTGGTGAGGCCGCACCTTGAGTACTGTGTTCAGTTTTGGGCCCCTCACTGCAGGAAAGACATTGAGGTGCTGGAGCGTGTCCAACAAATAGCGATGAAGCTGGTGAAGGGCCTAGAGAACATGTCTCATGAGGAGCGGCTGAGGGAACTGGGGTTGTTTACCCTGGAGGCTGAGGGCAGACCTTATTGCTCTCTACAGCTACCTGAAAGGAGGTTGTAGTGCGGTGGGTGCTGGTCTCTTTTGTCAGGTGGCTGGAGATAGGACAAGAGGAAATGGCCTCAAGTTGTGGCAAGGGAGGTTTAGGTTGGATATTAGAAAAAATTTCTTTACTGAAAGGGTTGTCAGACATTGGAACAGGCTGCCCAGGGAAGTGGTTGAGTCACCATCCCTGGAGGTATTCAAAAAGCACGTAGACAAGGCACTTCAGGACATGGTTTAGTGGGCACAGCTGATGGTTGGACTCGATGATATTGAAGGTCTTTTCCAACCTAAATGATTCTATGATTCTATACTGCTTCAGGTATATAAGGCGTATCAGTTTAACTTGTCAAAGACCAATGCCAGGAATTCAACCAGGATGTTGGGGCTTAGCAAAGGGGAACTTACCAAAACAGGAATCCAAGTAGAAGCTAGAGGCAGCTGCAGGATTCCCCCCAGTACCACCTCCCAGTGCCCAAACCTCCGCCTCACAAGGACCTGCGTTATTCCCTAGGCCCCCTCAGCCATGTGTCTCCCTGCTGCAACTCCCCGGCCAGGCTATGGAAACACTGCAGCACCCTTTAGTTGCACAGATTCTTTTCTGCCAGGTATTTTTACCGGCACAACCCAACCAGTTCCTCCTGCCCCCATGTAGGTGAACGATGTCCTCTCAGGCACAGCGCACACATCAGCCTAACGGCAGAAAGCCGCAAGACTATAATCAGCCCCATAAGTAAGTCTCGGAAGCATCATTTAATCAGATCTGGCTCTATTTCACTTGCTCCCCAGGCACTTTAGGTAGAAAATAGCTTGCCTACCACTTCATAAAATGACAAGCTTTATCCGCAATTTCTAACAGCTTCACATAATAAAAAAAAAATATAATCAAGATTTTAAAAACTAGCTTTAAAGGAAGTAAAAATAAGCCTCACCCCTGGAAAAGCTGCACGGAGGTCTTTAGCCATAACTACACCAGGAGGAAATACCTCCTCTCCTGGCTTGCCTGGTGTTTATGCCTTGGGGGGAGCAGGTTTTCCTGTAGGTCTGCTTACAGAAGGAAACAAGCTGACAGCAAGGAAATATATTCAGCCCAATCCATGCAACCCCTTCTGCTGCTTTGCCGGCCTCCTAGAAAGCCTAAAGGTGAAGTGGGAACAGCAAGCAGTTCTTCACTGCCCTAGGAGTCAGCATTTGTATCAAGACACAGCATGGAAGTAGAGTTAGCTGCATTCAGGAGAACAGCAAATCTGCTACACGTGCACTACGCTGAAGCCTCAGCACATATTCTCAAGGGGTTTGGCTTGTTGGGTTTTTCTAATATAAATTGACAGCTGAAATGTGGCTTGAGAAATCATCCTCCATTTGCTGATCTCTTTTGGAATCCATTTACCTGACGAACGTCCCCAATTCAATTACTTTTGTGGGATCCAGATTGGGCACAAAGGAGAAGCAAATGGCTAGAGACGTTGCACCACAGGCATTTAAAATTAAATACCGCTTGAGACACTGAGCAAAGGGAGGAGTAGATGGCACAGAGCAGTCTATTTTGACAAAGACTAAGACTTAACTTGCTTTTGCGGAAGTTATTAGCATCACCTACACAAGCTGCAGTGGAGCTCATGTCAGAGTGTTTCTCTGGACGTGGCTTATACTTCACTGTTACTGATTTATGGTAAAAGGGAACTGACGAGAAAGGTTACCTTTGTGGGTTTTTTTTTATTATTACTTTATTTCAGAATTTTATTTTAAATTGAGAATACATTACCTAATTCTATCAGGCTGGAGTCCAAGGCACACAGATTAAATTTCAAGTATCATGCTGCTGATACTACAGAGCCTGGATCTTGTGAGATATGACCAGAGTGAATACAAAATAATGTTATTACAAGCACTGCATGAAAAAGGTCTTCGAGACTATGCTTTTCAGAATCATCATTTTCCAACATCTGTTTCTCAAGTTATCTTGGGGCAGGAGGTGGAGAGGAATTTTTAAAAATATTCATTTCAAGCATTGTACTTATTGTGTTCGGTGATCGAGGATTACTCCATAGTATGAATTGGCTTTTTTAACCCAAATTGTGATTTGCTGTATCTGCCTACAACAAAAATTTAAACTATGCTAATGTGAAGCTGTAGTTTCACAGCCTGTAGGAGAGGTGTTTGCATCCCCGCTGCTGTAGAAAAGACATCTCCATGTCTTCAAAATACAAACTTAGAAACCCAAATTTACATAAGCAACATAAAAATCCTCAAGTGACTTTACAAAACAAGGAATGAAAGGTCCTTACTCCTCAAAAATAAAAAAGAAAAAAGGAAAAGAATGGATAGCGATGCCAACTGTGGCAGCACTGAAAAAGACCCAATAAAGATGACACTATATAGAGAAGTTCCGCTTAATAGTTTCAAACAGGCATGCAAAAGATTTTTTTTTTTCCCCTGCATAAAGCATTGAGTAGCTGGAGACTAAAGTTGGATCTGGAAATGAAGTTCATATGCAATTTTGAGGAAATGGAGAACAGTTAACTTAGTATCTACAGGTTAAATAAAAACACCTGGGAAAATGGTCTTTAATTATGTGACCAAAGAGGCATCATGTGACAGAGAAAAGAACAGCCTTGGAAGAATTTCGCAATAAGGAAGAAAGAGGCAGAAAGAAAAGAAGGGATTGGGGGGTGGGAGCACCAAACAAAGATTATGTAAAAGGCAAGGAAAGCCAGAGAAGACCAGAGGTGCATCCCAGTGCAAGAGATGCAATTGTACATGACAGAGGACCTTTTTCTCATGCCATGAACCAGCTAAGAGGAAATTAAAGACTGTGTGTTAAGAGCAGGGACACAGGATGGAGAACAGGAATGAAAGAGATCTTGGTGGTTTGATGGAATAATCCACACCTATCCTCCATATGGAGTTGCAACATCACAATATTCTCAAAGTTATCAATTACTATACTGGATTAGGAAATAAAGACAAAAAAAGGAAGATTCCAGCAATCTTCAACAGAATGTCTTTCATCTCCAAAAAGGGCACAGAGGCATGACAGGACAAACAGGCTGCTAGAAAGAACTTACAGTGCCTCGTCCCTGCAGGGCAGTCAACTATAGAAAAAAAAACTTAGGAAAAAAAAATCAGCACTATGCATATTAAGTCAGGGATGATAAAATTTAATGTCTGTAAGTGGGAAAAAAAAAAAAGAAAAAGGAAGTGATCTGGACTTATACAGACTTAGTGGATTAAGAACGATAGGATAAAAATCTTGACTCTTCCTTTAGAAATAATATTTGACAGAATTTGAACTGGAATGTATAAGGAAAACAGGTAAAATACAACAAGAGAGAGGAGGCATAAATAGCCTTTTCTAACCAGAGGAAGATAACTAATTTTTTCTAAAACATTTCCTTTATTCTAGGTCTCATCCATCATCTGCTTGACATAGTACCACAATGTATTTAAATTGGGAAATACTACCAGTTCTAAGAGAAGCTAGAATATAATATAGAAAGAACTAGATGGCACTAAGAACTGAAATACCAAGAGACGAGTGACATTCAGAAATACAACAGAAGGTACAATTTGTGCACTTTGCACTAAGAATTTCTCCTGTAAAAGGACTTTACCAATTGAAGACATTGCAGATGGATTTCAGTATCTCACCAGTGGTCTCATGCCCATACATTTGGATAGGAAATGACCAGCTCAGTTCAAGTGCGCTAGCTGGGGAAGCCTGATACGAAGTGATTATTTGTAAATGCCTTGAGATTAAAATATCCTGTGGTCTCCTAGCAAAAAAAAAAAAAAAAAAAAAAAGGTTGCAACACTGAAAAATGAAAGGAAAAAAAAGAACATTTCTAAAGGTTATTTATTTCATCTTTTTCATTGATGACCAAAGCATCTGGTTTTTGCAGATGTGTTTGCATGCATCCACAACCAAACTATTAGCTGTGATCCCCACACTGGCAGACTCATAGGCTGAAGCTGTATTTTAGCCACCTGAACCTGACAGAATAAGCTTGTTTTGCACACTTCCTTTTCATGGAAGTTATCTAGAGAATGATGACCTTTATGTCTGCAATTTATCATGTTTTCTTTCTACAAAATAATCTGATACTGTAGCAGTTCTGTGATTTCCAAATCAATAGGTTTTAACTGTCATCACCACAATCAGCTACCCAATTTCTTTACCCATTTTTTGTCAGAGCTGGATGTGTGCCTTTTTAAAATAGTTTATGACAACACTGAAAGAGTTATTTAAATTTTCAGCTTGACAGTTTTGTCTCTACAGAAAATCCAGACAAGGCAAACTAACTGAAGAGCCTTGAAAAAAATTATATCATGAATATGCACATAACAGCACCAAAGATGACGCATAAAAAACTTAATTGTTCCCTTCTGCAGATTTAGTTTTCACACAGAGGGACAAATTGTGCACTTCTGGGAAAATCCGAGATTATCAGGTTAAAGAAAAAAAAAATACTGTCCCACTGCCCACTTTCATATGAAGAGGGATTTTTTTTTTTTTTCCTTTTTAAGTTTCCCCTGAGAAAAACTACATTCCCATAGCACAGAAACGTTCTTGGATACAACCAAGTAACAGAAGCAAGACACTGCATAACTATCAGCCATTATTCCATTTCTGGTTTTTGTTAGGCTCCTTACTGTACAGTAACTTAGCTTACAAGCAGCAGTAAGGCCAAGGGGCAGGTCATGAAAAATATTCTTAAACAAAGGTTATTGACAGTTTTTAGCACATCATTTGTGTTCAGCAGTCTGACGCATCTCAGAACCAGCTGTACCAATGAAATATGCATACCCCGAGGTAAGAAGAGTTCCCAGGCAATGCTCTAAATGCTGCACCTAACACTTGCAAGCAAGGTTGCTGCTTTCTGTGGTATTTGAATGATTATACCCTTAGGCCTTTGAAAATTTCAACAGCAGTTCAGATTTTTTGAATAATCATTTTGGAGTCTAAGAGGAAGTAGATATAGTTAGGTTAATAACATACGTGATCATCGTGAGAGCACTAGCTCTGTTCTCAACTCTGACACAGCATGTGGTTCTAAAAAGACAACTCGCAACTACTCTGCCGAAGCTGCCAAGGAGAAAAGCAAAAGCTTTTGGATAGAGATGAGTCAGCAGGATTCCATCTGACCCCTTGCCACTTACTGGCCTAAAACTAGCAAGTCATAGTCATGAAAGAAGAAAAAAAAAAAAAATTGACCCAGCAGATCCGAGCATTAGAAATTGTTGACAATCTTTACTTGTTCATGCAGGTGCACAAAGACATTTTTGCAGTTCTAATGAGCTACTGAAGAGAGGTTTGAGGCAGCGTGGTATGTCCGGGGCCCAGGCAGCCCATCTCCTGCTCAGCCCTGTTTTGTTTCTAGCAGAGTAGCGCACACTGGCCAAGACCAAGATCTGGCTGCCTCTTCATCTGGCTGCAGGCCTTAAGATCTCAAATGGCTTGTGGGGATAATAAAACGTTCACTAAGCATACGATTAAAGCATTTTCCTGCCTTAGTTCCAGATGTCAGTACTGTTCTTCATCATGTTTCCCCTCCATCTCTCCTGCATTGAATTGTGAGAGGTTTAAATTCTTTTCACAGTTGCTGCATCTTGCAAACTTACTCAAGTTTATATTTCATTTAGATTTCAGACCAGGACCAAAGTTTAAAGAAAATAATTTAAGCAGCTGTATCATGAAAAGCAAAAGAAACCTCAAATGCAAAACTCTCAAGTCAGCTTATACAGATTTCAAAGACTCAGTTACTTTCATTATAAGAAAATTAAACTCCATTTATTCTTGAATGCAATATAAGAGTCAAAACAAAAATTAGGAAAATGGAGAAAAATTTCATAAAGAGAACATTGATTACCCTAATTTGGAGGGAGGTAACTGTATCTCCTCGCTTTAGAAGCGAGTTAGTCATCTGGTCCATGGCAGCTAATCTCCAGTCATCTCTAAATCTTTATGTCACCAGAGAGAAGAAAGAAGCTGCTGGCACATGTTTCTCTTCCTAACACCGAGCCCTACCCACAGTGTCATCACGGGTCCTGGAAGCATTCAATCTGCCACCACAGCATATGCCTATTTGCCCCATGCCAAATTTTGGGAGATTGAGGCTGAGCAAGTTAAGTGAGCTAACGCAAACAGGTGAATAGTAAAAACAGCGCTCAGTAGCAAAAGCTAAAGCTAATCATAACTTGTCAGACAAAAACCAGATGCAGTAGAAAGTTTTATGAATTAGTTGAAATTCAACAAAAGCTTTTGGTTGAGTTTCCTGATTTCCAAGGTTAAAAGCTCCAGGACACCTCTGCCATTTTCTCTCTTGGGACCATGGATCCAATGCCTTCCAGCCTTGTGTGACACAAGAATCTGAGTTGCAGAGCAAGACATTTGGCGCTAAGAATCCAGTTTTCACTCTGCATGCACTTCAAAGGCCATACCTCAAACAGAATCTGACCTGGTCCAGTGTACTGAACACTTGCGAAGTAGCCAAGACACACAGGATGCATGTCCTGCAGTTTAGCTTTATCAGAGAAGAACCCCATTCATGCACTGACACCATCATGTGATGCAAATTGAAGTGTGAAAAGTAGGGAAGGCTCAGAGATTTATTTCAAGAGCATTCAACTAACCCAAGATAAACATGGCAGTGTAGGTGCACCCTTGTTCTCCCAACAGCTTTCCACACCACCAGTATCCCTCATCACTGTGGCAACATGCAACACTGAGATAGGATCCATTCAGATAACGCCCACTCCAACTAAGATCAGTTTTAATTCTTTTCAGGCTTCAGCATCTGTCCTCATGATACTAACTTCAATGTCAAAGCCTATGCCTCCTCTATGCAGAAGTAAGCAGTAGTCATTGATCTACACAATCCAATTTTAATTAAGCAGGCCAAGAAATTACCACAAACTGTCATCCCCTAAAAGTCTTCTCTCTCCCTTGCAACAGTGGTCAAATTTTAGTTACAAATGATGAAAATCCAGACTGCGTAAGAAAAATTTTCCCAATTTGGTTTTTTACTTGATGACAAAGTACCCTAAGCTTCCTCAGAGACTTGCACCGCACAAGACTACCAATGAGATTAAGTCATGTTCTCTCATCTTTTTTTTCAGTTCTAAAAATGAATCACAAGAATATTAACTGCTTAATGTTGCACGTGCCTGGAGCCAAGCTCCTATCTATACAACAAGACTGTTTTCACATGCCAATCCAACATCATCTTTGATTTATTGATGGTTACATCTTTTTTACTATCAGGAGCTCCAAAACACAGAAAAGATTGATAGCCAAATTATTTTGCTAGTATAAAGGAAATACAATAGATTTTAGAATGACACCAGAACTCTAACATTTACAAGTGTTTTCAATAACAAAAACACTCCATGAAATTCCAAGTTCATCAGTTACTGCACATGTTATTAAAAAAACCCAACTTGTTCTCTGATCTACAGCCTTAACACTGATGTTATACAGCTTGACTAATAATCTTAAGTGCATCAATTTCCATTAAGAGGAGTGTTTGTTTTCTTTTCCTCTTCTCATGTCCAGATTTTTTAGTGTAGTCTCTAACGACAGAAGTACTCCCCCCCCCCCAAAAAAAACCCACCATGCATTTGCTTTATATAGAATTTTAACACTATTTTGAGACTTGGTATATATTTTAGTACTGATAATCAACATTTCTCAAGCTATTGCATTTCCTACAGAACATCAAGTCAAAGCTTTATTAATTTGTCTGGAGACATATAGGGACTACTTGCTTTTCTTGGGAAGTGACAACACTCATAACCCACTAAAAGAAGTTAACAATTTTCCTAGGCTAATTATAACATGGAATGAATGTCCTTTAATAACATTCTTTATTATGAGAATAAATACATAAAACAAATGCAATATATTAGCCACATTTCCTCATATACATTCAGAATATAACAGGAAGCTAATAGGCATAATCATCAGAACTAGTTGAACAAACAAATTTTTACTACGCCAACAACACTGGAAGAAAGCTGGAAAGTTTATGCACTAGTAGCAGGCAAAGAACATGTGATTTCAGTGTTCCCTTGACATTAATTTAAAGACAAACATACTGTAATTATAAGCATAAACTGACAGAAATGTTTAGCTCCGTGCGGTGGCCGTTTGAGGTTGTTCTGACTGCAACTGCTTTCCAAGGTATTCCCTGAAATACAAAAAAAAATTAGATTGAGAAACATTCTGGAGAGTGGGGAGTAGGATAGTGATGGGGAGTATGAAGTAGAGAAAGAGGAAAAAGCCTTAAGTTTAGAATTATTCATTCAAATAATGCCTACTGTTACCAGTCAACAGGAGCTACTAGGAGAGTAACTAAGCTGTAGGTATCCGTCATCTATCCCTCTGAAAATAAGGTACAAACCAAACATCGACAAAGTTGTCTGGAAAAAGAAAAAGCCCAGTGATAATATTTAGAAGTCCTGGGAACTGTTAAAGAACACCCACAATGCCCACAGATTTTGCTTGCTGAATATACTATCAGAAGTTATGGCAAGGTATTTAAAAGGATGTCTTCCCATAACCCATGAACACAAGTAATACCGACAGACATACTGGCAACTTAACCCATAGGCTAGCAAAATAGACACTGACTGAAGAACTGTATGTTCAAGTTGGAAGAAAGAAAAGATATCCAAGCCAGGCCCACTGTATACCAACACTTTAAAGAAAGTGTTTTCCTCACTGTATTTTGAAGTGCACTAAGTCACTTATTTCATAAGCATCCTCAACACTAGAACAAACACCCCCCACATTCTTAGCATTTGCCTTAAACAACAATATCTAAATTCTATGGAAAAATACTGCACAATTCTTCTGAATGTTCCCATCTTTCACTGTCTCCTGTGGAAACAGTTCAACACTTCAAAGAACCACAAAGCCGAAAGAGATCTTTAGTAACATCTGGGTTGTTCCTTGTTAAAGAAAATGAGCTTCAATAATTGTACCACTGTATCAGCTGAAAGAGAGGTTTCAGGATCTGTGAAACATAGGTGTTCTTTTTCCATTGCTGATCATACACTTAGCACCACAGTTTTTCCTCACTACACAGGTATTTCAACCTACACAAGTTAAACATTAGCAGCAGTTCAGAGAAAAGATGTTCAGAATGAACCAACCTAACTCAAGAGGATGCACTTTTGCTCTATTAAAAAAAAAAGAAAAAAAAAAGATCAGTTCTTATTGCACATTCCAAAGACTAGTTTTCAGTTTAGTGTCCTGTTGAACAGCTATTCCCTATACATTACAACTCCTATCGCACAATGAAGTTTAGCATCACAACTGTACCACCCAACAGTACTTTTCTCAGTTTTAAAGTATCTAGAAAAGCAAAATTCCTATAAAGTATGTTAACTTCAAATTCCACTAGCAAAGAAAATAACACATAATTTGTATGCTGAGCTGTACGTTATGATTTAGCACCTTCCTTCACAGCTTTCTCAGGTGTGACCGTAGGATCACAGTATTTTAATGCTTGGGCTGCACTCAATAGGTATGACTCTTGATCATAAAAGGTAAGTTACCACCCTCAAAGTAGAGACTCCCGATGGCAAAGGAGGAAATGAGCTGCTCTTGCAGTTTTGCAGGACCCAAAATTGTACCATCAAAATAAACAAAATTTGACAGCCATCCAAAAAGATACATCTAGCAACTATGGAAGGGCTTCCAAACTCACCAAACCTCCTTCTGCTCCCCGAGTGTTTTTTTTGCTTTGTTTCATGCCTACATGCATGTGCTGATTCTAGTATTTCTTGTCTTGACATCCAGCCTTGAAAGCAACTGACACTTGCTGCATACGTGGCTCTGCTCACAGCATCACAACCCTGCAAAGTTATTTATTCTTAAAGCAAACATGAACCATTTTGAATGTGAAATTCCTATGCAATTACTTAGAAGTAGGAAAAATCAATCAAGCTAACAATCTGTAAGAGTACAACTATTGCATATCTTACACTGGTTCAGATGCATGCTCAAGGCTTACTAAAATCCAACCATAGTGCAGTGTATTCAGCAAAAATCTCTGAGAAGGCAGAGCAGTAGCATATTTTGTAGGCACTTAGTGCCTTAACAGACATATATAACTTCTAAGGACATATGGTAGATAGTACAGCACCTTCCCTATAAAACCTTTTATTTTGGTCATTCATTTGCAACATTTGTGAGGTTTAAGCCCAGGGACAAGGAAAAGCTCTTATCCCCTTTCCCCATACAGATTGAGTACCTGCAGTTACTGCTTTACACTGCCATGCTGCAAACCCAGGTGAAAACCCCATACTGTCCCTACCACATCACTTCTTTAGCCACCACCAAGGGCCACTGAAATGGCAAAAGCCTTGTCCCACCTGCTGTTACAAGTACCAGTTAATTTTCTGTTTTGTTATCGTTTCCAATTGAGTTCATTGGTTAACCTAGGACAAGCTCTTGCATGGTCTATGCCAGATGATGACAGGGATTGGTACTAGACCAATAGGAGGAATTTAAACAGCTTCTCAACGTGAAGCTTTCATGTGCAGCCTTAGGAGAGCAGACTGATGAAGTTATTCTGCCAGGCCTTTGGTCACTTCTCCCTCCCACCTTCCACTAAAATTCAAGTTACTGAGAGTAGCTTCAGTAAGACCTTGTTCTCTGTCTGTTAAAATACATACTAAAAGGACAAGAAGATTCAAGCTGGTTTGGTTTTTTGGTTTTTTTTGTTTGTTTGTTTGTTTTTTACATACTGGCATTTCATCACAACAGGAGGTTAAGTAGCACTGTAAGCTTCAATCTTCACATAGGTGTCCATCACCATGCCATTACAAATTAAGTGTCTAAGATTTTTTTATTTATCCTGCACTGTTACTTAGTTAAATCTTAAAATAAACTGGGATTTTTCAATTACTGTTTACACCACAAAATTAAAATTACCTTTAAGAATGCAAGCATTCAACACATTGCACTATAACAGCATGTACAGTGAAAGAAGGATAGATCTTGTCACCAAGATAACAAATGACTTCACAAAATATTCAAAACAGCATCTGACAGATTAGAGATGCACACTACAATGGAAAGTAATGAGGTATTAGACTTGATTTTTAAAATTACAAGCTATGAACCCACGAATTGGACCACTCCACCCTATTTTAATCTGATTTTGTTAGTCCTTCCTTCATAACTTCAGAAAAAGAGCACCTTTACCATAACAAAAGCATTGTGGTCAGTCTTTTGCAAGCACATCAAGTTTCTAGATGGTTAAACTCAGAAGCAAAAGTATATGACATATGAGTGTGGCCACTACTGGCAGAGATTTACATGTGCCTAATTAGCTCACACTATACACCAAGACAAAACATATCCTGCTAACATTTGACATAAGTGAGCTTTGGGGCCTACATACCCATTGTCTTTCAATACACAATCTTACCCGTAATACCATCTCTCCCTTCTAACCTGGCCAAGCAGACCTGCAGAGTGTCACTCAATATGCAAGAGCATCTCTTTTCTACAAGATGTACAAAATTCAAGTACAAAATTGTGGAAAAGAGCAAAATACTGTCCTGGCCACCAACAAATTCAGTCACCAATTCATTCCACTGGAAAGCTGCCTTTTACCTTGAGCAGGCATTGTGTTATTGCCTACAATACTTCAAAAGCCAGTCAGAAGTAATAAACATTTTCTCAATACAAATACACCCGCTGTCCAGCCATTACATAAGTCTCATTTTTCTTTTAAATCGTTTAAGAGGATGAAGAGAAATGAAATTCTATGTACCAGTAGTCCAATAATATTGAGTATGTTTACATATAATGCTTTACTCCTTAACAAGAAGGCAATTTGGTCTCCAGCATTAATCATCAAGATGCAAAGTTCATTGAGCAAAGGCCCAAGTGCCTTGGAAGTTCACATTTGCAAGTTTAGTTCTTGGAAACAAAAAGTTCCACTTTGACCGTTTTCCTCACACTGGGACAGAAAGGCCTTCAAAACCATCCTTATTACAAAGCAGATGAAGCTGGTTCAGACAAGCTTGCATTTACAGTTAACTGCATTCAAACATGAAACAATTGATTCAGTATAAATTTACAAGAACACAAAATTATTACCTCTGTACTGCAGAACAGCATCAAAACATGCAAGTGTAGTACATCACTTTTGAGAGTAACTACAAAATCCTCCATTTCTCAACTAAAGCTCAGATCAACAAAACTTGAAACACCACATTATCTCACTTCCTTGGTCATTCAAAAGTCTGACAGTGAGGCATAAGTAATGTCCATTTGCAAATTAATCTTCATTTGTATTAGAATAACCAAGTGAGATAGATCCCTTCCACATTAGCAATTTCCCCTTTCTCAGGCCTATCTTTGAACACGTTTTCTGCAGTACCCAAAGTGCTTTTTCCAAAAAGAAAAGGAAACTTATGCAACTTCAACATGAATTTGTTGCATCTCAAATCCTTATTCCAATTTGTTGCTTCATTCCATTTAATTTAATTGGTTTTGTTGGCATATGAGAGACACTGACACCCTCAACCTGAGATATACTGAAGTGCCATGGTAATTGCAACAAATGCTTAAAGGTCATTTAGGAAAAGGCACAAGGAACTGATCCAACCCGTAAGCCACCTAATTCAGTGAGTAAGGAATAAGGAGATAATTGCAAAATGGCACAAGAATCTAACCTGAAAATTTTATACTGATACTCAGATTGGGCAAAGGACCATTGTCAACAACAATCAACCTATGATAAATGGGGAAGTTTCAAGGTACATACAACGGATTTCCAGAGGCCATAAAAGGAACAAGCCTTGCAATTTAAGTAGTACAACCTTTAGTGTTATAGTCCAAATTCCAGTGCAGTTAGATTTACCTGTCCTTTAAAGAAAACTGAAAATTCTTTTTAGCAGGCAAGGGAAGAAAGGTAGATAAAGCACAGAAGAAAGGAAGGGTGAAATTTTCACATTCTCTCTTTTCTAACGACATTTAAAGTCTTGCTTCCAATTTATTAAAGAACCAGGTTATCCAAAAAATATTTGATGATCTTGAACATCTGTAATGTCTAGCTTGTTTTAGCAGACTGAGGTTCCTAAGAGGCAGAATGCCTTCCTTTGACAAAGAACAATATAAAAATATTTATTTTATTTTTCTCTATCTAAACATAAACCTAAAGTCCCATGCTTTTGAAAGTGAAATTGAAAAGCTAGTTCTAAAGAAATTCTTCCCCTTATGAAAGAGTACAGATGTGCAATAAAGCTACAGTAAAGTCTGCCACAGGACTCAAGCCACTCAAAAGACATTGCCAACATACACTGTTACAGACAAATCATAAAAATATGACAAATAGTTAAACAAGTTCACAGGACAGGCAGGAGATGGATTAGTTTGAACAGACAGAACAGTTTTGCCATTTTTATGTTGCATTTCCACTATGGTTCTGATAACCTGGATTTGCTGAGACAGACCAGTTCTAGTAATTTATTGTGGCTTCACAAATAAGTATTCAAGTTACACAGCCAATGTATTCCCAGCTCTAAGCAGGCTAAACTGTCCCTTGAAAGCACTGGTCTTGTTACACTACAAAAACAACTCCACAGATGCAACAATCCCTGGAACCTTCTGAGCAGCAGACATGAAGTGGCAATACCAGGACAAGGTTGCAACCACCTCTCAAGTCCCCATCTAATCCAGTGGGGGACAAAGCTGGCACAGCCACCCTTGAACCCATTCCAGCCATGTACACCTGCCTTGCTCACAGGGAACACATCCAGGCATTCTGGTAAGATGGTATTTTTTGTTGATTTAACTCAAGTGAATTGTTTTCTGCTAATAAGGTTCCTTGAACCTGGTTATTGCAGTGTCACATTAACACTAGTGGTGGCCAGGAGAAAGGCAGGTGGAGCTGGAGAGGGGCCACCACAGATGCATTTGCCTTGCCACAGAGCCACAGCCATGGAAGTCAGCAAAGAAAATAAAGAAACCAGGCTCAAATCAAACCTGGAGCTATGTTAATATTTGGTTCCTGAAATACAATATTAACATGTCATACTGCTGGATCAGAAATTACGCCACTGCATATTTTTATATATTATTTTATACGTAAAATATATACTAGATATATTTTTAAATATACAATATATACTTTATACATTACATGCACTGCTCTTCACAGAAGTAAATAGAGATAGTACATCTATGAAAGTAGTAAACTAAAAAACAAAGAGACATCTCCCTGAAGAGCTTCGTTGGGAAGATTGCCCAGGCTGGACTGCCACCACACAGGAAAATTGCAGTTCTCTTCTGTCACTTGTTTGCTGAATAAAATTTTCTTCCTTGGCTCAGTGGATTAATGCAATACAAAATATTTTGAGAAAAAAAAAAAAGGTGTTAAAAATAATAAAACATTTGTCTATTATACCAATGCAGACTATAAGTAGTGCTGAAAGTAAGCCAGCACAAACAAGCAACAAAAACAAAGAAGAAACAAATGTACGCAACAGAATCAAAGCCACTTTGACCAGTTTGGACCTCATCATCAAATTGAAGTTTTTATAAATTATCTTATTTCCAGTGGAACCACAGTGATTTTCACTATGTATAGGTCAAGGACATACATGTGGCCTTGGATCTTAAGAGAGAGGAGATATTGCAAAAATCTCTGCAGTGCTCAATATATCGTGTAACAAATTCCATTTAATGCAAACAAGTAGAACAAAAGCAAACTGTTAAGACAAACAGCACCTAGGACATTTTTTCACCTTAGTTATTCACAATAAAGAGATGTTCAACATTCTGATGTGCACACTAAAACTAAACAGCCTGAATGGTTGAACAGAGGGATTATAAACATTACATGAAAGTTCTTTTTTTTCAAATGGACCCTGTCTTCGGCTGAATGCAATAATGATCTGTAGACTGTCTCTTAATATCTCCCGATTACTGAAAACATTATTCATAGCATGGTTTATAGCCCTCCCTACAATGTGAAACGCAAAATTAATGTGTGTCTTCAGACCGAGACACTGCAAGACCCTCCTTTTTACTCAGCAGCTTCCCTTCAGAAAGGTTTTGTCCATTTTTTGGAAGAGTAATTCTAGACTTTCAGTTCATAACTTTACATACGAGCTATAAAGAAACAGCAGATCAATGAGCTCCTATTACAAGGCTATTACTCAAACATTTTATTAGATTTTAAAAGAAAAAAACCTATGAAATTCAATTCAATATATGCCTTTCTATTTTCAGGTATAAGCCATTTTTCACTTATAAGATGTGCTAAGAGCTAACACTTACATGGAGCCATTCTGTGAATTAAAAAGGACCAACTTGACTAAACCATGCAACTTTGTGACAGTGGTTTTATATTTAATCAGAGTATTTTGTTGCCACAATGAACCATAAGCAAAATGCTTTCAACGGTTAGGAGCTTTAAGTTGGCACAGAATATTTCAAAATGACTGACACTGATCAGGTTTAACTGAATCTTCCTATCACAAAATCAAATCCTTAAAGTAACACTAATCAGAAGTGAAACTATCAAAAAGTTACTTCTTTGGTGACATGTTTTTCACCATAGCGCATGAAAATGAACAATTTCTTTGAAAAAAGAAAATGCAAACTGAGCAGGATGTTGGATATATGCAAAATATTTGCTCCACGTGTTTTACAAAGAGTGCAGATCTCATAAGGGAAAACATGATCACAGTGTGAAATCCTGGAAAGCATATGCACAATACAAACCACAGTCCCTACCTGTATGGAATGAAGCTTTACAAGAATAGATATTTATGTTCAAATAAAAAGATGGAGCACTCATACTAGATATCAAGTGTGCCTATAACTAATTGGATTTTTGCCTAACTTGTCTCATTCTAGCTAGGAACGGTCCTCTCAAAAAAAAAATTAATTTTTATCAGGGACACAATCTCTCTCCTCAAAAGCGAGCATGGTACAGAAGGTATCTTAGGAGATACATGGACTTTACAGAACAAAGTTTATACCAAATAATAGTGGCAAATGCTGAATATTCAGTGCTAACTCTATAGAACAACAACTTCTAAATACAGCATACTGCAAATCCTAGGCAGTTTCAGATTTTAATGTCTCTCTGCATAACTAGTCATTTTAAAAGATGGTAAGCAAGTAATTTTGTCTGGGATGTGCACTCTGAAAATCATATATGAATCTGTTGTATATTCAAAGCTTATCCGAATTTGTTGCTTCATTGAGTATGCCATTTATTAATTTTACTTCCAACACCATACTTGAACATGCATCAACGATGCATCCTAACTCCCACCGTTTAGCATCCGCCAACATACTCATACTCTCCATGTCAGTATCAATTCATTGACTAGCAGTTTATTCTAAAAGTCTGGCTGTTTAAAGGAAGTTTATAGCTCAGAGCCTGCCCGGGTGAAAGGACCCTGGGGAGATGAGGCATGAGACCTGAGCCCAGAGGTAAGAGATGCAATCCCTCCCTAACAGCAGCTCACTACTACAGCATAAGCAGAAAGGTGGGGCAACACACTCCAGTAGTTTAGTCAATGGGAGCAACTGCCAAAAGATGCTATGAGTTCTGCCATTACCCTGATTCAGCCAGAGGAAAAATAAACAAGCTTGCAATCAGATCCACTATGGTTTCAGTAGCACTTGCATGAATGCTGAAGAACATTTGAGCTACAGAAGCTAAGCCACTGCATTTTACTTTATGTTTGCATGAACAAAGAGCACACATGATCCATCTCTGCACATGTCTGCTAAACTGGATATTGTAACAATTCTCTTTTATCTCTGACCTCTGGCCCCCAACTCCCAAGAGCACTGCTACTGACGGAGCACGAAAAAAAGTAATGTGCTGCACTTATCTACATGAGTCATGAGCAAACTTTCCTGGGCCTAACCTGGCTAGAAGACAAGCAAGTGGTGGAAACTAATGCACTATGCTCTAGATGACCAGTAGGATCATAAATAAATTACACATTAAATGCAGAACATCTAGAATTCACCTAGCTCTTCATCTATCTCTTACTTTAGTAAAGTAATAGAAGGCTGGAATTAACCCCTTTAGAATGAAGCCAGGAGACTATAGGTTCACAAATCTTAAAGACAGAAGATTACTCCCACTGCTCAACTTCAGGCACTGAAGCTCCTCTGCACTGCCCTGAAAAACAGCCTGCTTCTCTCTGTTGTTCACAGAAGGAATCTGGGGTTCTAACTGTGGGTGCTTTGAGTCACAACATTCCATCCCAGAAGTTCAGTAAAATGCTGTGCTGTGAAGCACATGAAAGGCACGTACTTCATCTGTACAGATTAGTATATTGGGTTTCTTTAAAGTGATATATGTAAGTGCTGTCCATTTAGAACTTAATGATTTGATTCTTCTAAAGTCTGCATCATTAAAAACTTTGCTCCAACCAGCACTAGGTTCCCAAAATCAGTTTCTAATACTAAAATCGCCAAGTTGGGTATTGCCTCTGAACACCAGCAAAGCCAAGGAATAAGGAGATGATGTCTCTTGTACATAGTTAAAGCACAAATTGAACAGGACACACAAAAAATCTGCATCATCATTGCCATGCCAAACTCCCCCATCTGCCAATAATAGGTTTTTACAATCAGCATGGGGTGCCACAACTAACACAGTTAGTTCACATGAGATTAAAACACAGGATTAATCACCATTTAAAGACACTAAGTGATGCTAAAAAGGTACCTTTGCTCTCTGCTTCATCAAGTGCATAACTTAACATGCAAATGTAACTGGAATATTTCACCTGAACTTACCTCATCTGAAAAGCTGACAGCAGTTACTGCTTTTGCCAACCTAGCTTCACCATTTAACAGAATGCCTGACAGTCTGATTTCCCCCCATTTATCCATGACTTAAGAAAACCCCTAAGGAAAAGCCAGTTGAGCAGCCTGTAATGAACTATTCAAATTACTTAGGAGTTAATTGTCTCCAAGTCGAGTTATTAGCAGTCTAATGTTACAGTTGCAGAATGCCACTTCAGCTGCCCCATGACACTCCCTCGAT
The DNA here is from genome assembly GCF_000737465.1 of Haliaeetus leucocephalus. Lineage (NCBI taxonomy): Eukaryota > Metazoa > Chordata > Aves > Accipitriformes > Accipitridae > Haliaeetus > Haliaeetus leucocephalus. Next base: position 5,093,786 of record NW_010973294.1, on the reverse strand, counting down.
TCAGGTACCAGAAGTTTTCCGTACTCTGCTGCTCCGGGCACAGCACTTGCACCAAGCCTCAGCCTGGCAGAGCAAGCCTTTATTTTCTAATCCTTCTCTCAGTTAGCCTCCAGATCTAGGAAGAGCCTGACTACTTCTGTCTTGATGTGTCAAAGATAGTAATGCAGAGTTGTTCCATGCCAATTGAATTCAAGGAAAAACCCAATTGCTTTGAGTGAAATAACTGGAATTCCAAAACACATGAAAGCAAGGGGAAAAAATGCTTATTTCTTCCCTAACTCTGAAGATCAAGGTAAGCAAAACCTTGAAGTTGCTGAGAAATCCGTCTTATAACAAAGCAAAGCTAAATAAGCACTTGAACTGCACTGTGCAGCAGTCAGGGGACTCTGCTCTCTTCTCCCCACACAAGCTATGAAACAGAAGAGCTCCTGACACACATCAAAAGCCAGATCTATACAAAGACAGATCTAGCTTCCCACACACACATGATGTGTCATCTCCTTAGCTTAAGCTATCTGATGTCCACTCCAGGGGGAACACTGCTTTGGCAAATACGAGCCAAGGACAATGTGTCCCAGAGGCTTGTTCCAAGAGATGACAATATGAATCTGAAAATGGCACTAACTTAAACAGATCCTCTTCATTCACACCTCTGAAGATCTTAAACTAGATGTAATTGCAATCTCAGTCTCAAGTCTAAAGGTTCACAAACTGTGAAAAACAGGCACAGAAATGTTCATAACATTAAAAAATAAAACAAACCTGGAACACCAGAGGTGATGTTTTTGAAATTAGTATCCTTAGGTTGAAAATGAGAAAAAGCCAGATTAGGCATCCAGGAAAGCTTTTACCAGCAGTGAGGTTTGTGCTGGAGAAAGACCAGAGTTTTATATTTTTATTACCAGATTTTCAAGACATCAGAACACACATGAAATAAGAGCTGGCCCCTCTGCAGAAGGTAAATTGAGTAACTAAGCCTTCCACATGGTAATCTCTATTTAGCTATAGCCAGTTTATAATACTCAGAATGCTTCAAATATATCAGAATAGCATAGTGAGAAAAGAAGGCTATCACCAAGCTGAGAAGCACGGTGGAGTGTAATATACAATAATGACCCAAAATTAGGTTGCACATGACCACACATTTGGTCTCCATCTCCACACACTCAGAAATTCAATGTTATTTACCGAAGTCCTCCTTACAGGTGGAAAATATTAACTCTGGATTTGTCATAGTAGGTTTTTAAATGTGTGTTTCTCTGCTATAGAAGGTTCCCACAGTATGAGATAGGGAGGAAGCAGGATAAAATTAATATAACAACATGGACGAGAGTTAAAACCCACATTCTTCAGAAGAAAAGGGGGAAAACTAGCTTTGTTTTACAGAAGATACACTGCAGAGAAGGGACAGGAGCTTTTTGTCAGCCTTGCTAGCCTGTCTTCTACAGCAAGTAGGTGACTTAACCTGTCAGAATGTGCTTGATAAACCTTGTTCCTCTACCACTTTCACGTCATCACTACTCAGCCTTTTAAAAAGATCACATTGTGTTAGAAGCAAGAAAACTAACAGAAGTTATAGGTACTTCCAAGCACCAAGCTTTTGAGAAATAAAAGGTTGTTTAAGTTCAAAATTAAATTAGTTGTTTGTATCTCAACATCTATGTTCTAATGTACTCAGATGTACTGTTGCATTTTATCTTTCTCCAAGGCAAATTGCAAATATGAGCTTTGGTGAAATCTTAATTAATAATCAGATTAAGAATTCCTAATTAGTATTTTTAACTCCCCATGCTTTATGCCTAGCATACCTAATTAGTTTGGCAAGTTATATAAAGTTGTTATATGAACACTGAAGTTTTTTCAAAACTTCAGCCCTTCAGTGCTTCACTATAAAGGTCCTATGCTCTGTTGGAAAGGCAGCATCAGCCACCAGCAAGTTCTGTGGCAGAACATGCCAAGACTTCAGGGTTTTTGGAGCTTCGTTGGAGAACTAGTCACCAAACAATGAAAGAAAAACCTCATTTCAAATGCTGTTCTCAGCAATTAATGAAAGAGATACCAGCGAGTGATTTTCAACTTCATCTAACCAACCAGCCCATAAGCTTCTGCTACTCCAGGAGCTCAAGAAAAGTTGTACTTGCCATTTTAAGGGGTGCAACAGAAGAATAACAGTGTAGAGTAGGGGAAAGGACTACAGCAAAGAACAGCAATGCAAAAGAATGGTCAGGCATGCATTCTGCAAAGCAACTGCCAATTAAGTACATGAACAAGTACAAGCCTAGTTCAAGTAAGTTAAAATATACTGTTCAAGTGAATTACTCATGTGACATTCAGTCATGCCAGGTGAAGCTACTGAATTCAACTGCAACCAAAATACACAGGAAAACTAGCTAAGATCATACACATTAGCATCATATTGCTCTATCATTTAACAACTGCAGTCTTACCACATAAAAATGTTATTCCCCCCTTAAAGAAATCTGCCCTGAGTCCTCTCTCCACACACAATATTTCTTACTGTTAGTAGTATGTTAAATAATCTTCACATACCAGTTGTGAACCATCAGCTTCTGCACAGCCAATAGTGCATTATAACGAACTTGTTGGTCTTCATGATGCATGTGGTTCATTACCAGCTGTTTACCACCAAGTTGTTCAATCACTCTGAAAGAGAGGAATAGAGCAGGTTTTTTGACATTACTTCAGCTTCTGAGTATCTATCCTATCCAACTACTTCATGTTCAAGGCATTAAGAGGTTAAGTTTAAGTCACATAGTATTTATTTTAATAAAAGTATTTATTTCTTAACATATACTTCTTATTTGACATGTTACAAATGCAGATCTCATACTATCTCCTGGGGTTATTTTTTTTTCCCCAAAGAATTCACAGTATCAGGAAGTATTCATACTGGACTCCTATTTGCTACCTACTACCCTCTTCCATAAATTTTGCAATAAACAACAACCAAGGAAGGTGCCCTCTTCAGAGAGGGTCATTTACTTTACCCAGCTTGCTAAAGGAAGAACTCAGTATTGGCTTGACTGGGTTGGCAGTGTGCAGCACTATCAATTATTATTTAGGAAGAGGTAGTGCTCTCCCCTCCATAAATTGATGATAACCAAGTCACTCCATTTTTTTTTTTTTTCTTTTCCCAAGATTAAAGCCTCAATCCAGTCCAGCACTGCCTAATCCAGAAAAATTGCTTCTAATCACACCAACACCTATTAAACCACCCACCTGGTACTCTTCATAGTGCTTTTTGCCATTCAAACTGTACTACAGCCACAGCTATTCTTGCACAAGATGCAGAACTGGCTGCTCAGTTACCATTTCCAGAAAAATCGATGTGTTTGAGCTGCATCTTTCACTACAAACTTTGCCACAGTAGTCAGCCATAGCTTTTTTTATAGCTATACCAAATCCCACGTGAAATACTGATGAAACCTTGTATCACGTTTTATGAATATATCATTTCTTTAAAAAAAAAAAAAAAAGAGGAAGGCAACACACTTAAAACCTGAAAAAGTATCACCATCCAGATGACTCTTTACATGCAGCATTTTGGTCTGTCATAACAAAGAAAGTTTGGAAAGAATTTGCAAGGAATAGGAATATATAAACTGGTTACTCACCAACTTGCCTTTTTTTTTTTTTTTTAAACATCGGTTCACTCACAGGTCACTGAGTAGTTAAACAATACGCTGTGAAGAGGCTGTCATTTGTATTACTCAACATGATGCTATCCTGCCATTCTAAGCTTGCATTAGCTATCTGCTTTTATTACTGTTCTTTTCATGGCCAAATTAATACATTACTGCTGCACAACACAACATGTTTTTGTAAACTGCAGAACAGGTATAAAGACATAGTGTGGAGATGAAAAAGAATTTCCCATTTAATTTTATAACTCAGTCAAAACCATCCGGAAGACCACAGGGAATATAATTTCCCAACAATATTAAAACATTTAAGGATGTTTCACACAACAGGAATGCAATCAGAAGAGTGCAATTGTTTTAAGCTGGAAAATCCTCGCCAAGAATTCAAGAAGTTATTAGTAATGTAACAGATTAAAAAAAAAACCTTTATACCTGCCTTAGGCTGCCTCACTCTTTTAATCATGAGTTAAATATAAAACCACTGCACACAAAGACTATGAAACACAAACAAGAATTTTTTCCTTATTATAGGACTGACTTAAAACACTGAAATTTCAGGAGTTGAAAGGAAGTAGAAAAGGCATTAAACTCAAAAGCTTCCTTACACTAGGAGCACACAAGAATCAAAATGAAAAGTTAAAATCCTATAATCACAAATGGTAAGAATATTTCAGATGACAGTATAACACGGAAATTATGACTGTGAATATGAAGAGTCAAAGAACAGCGTTACCATTTTTGTATAACACTGCCTACTGGTACAAATCACTTCCCAGACAAGTGTTTTAGACCAAAAGGTAAGCAACTGTGAGGAACATTCACAGTGAACCTTGTTCCTTCAAGTTCCAAACCTGCTCAAAACACTACTTTTAGTTCTGTTTTCCCTCTCCTCAACTTCTGCTTACTTTACAGCAGTAATAGAGCCCAGTGGGCCAGTTATGGTACGTGCACATCTTCTGCAGGGATTGTTCCCCATAAAAACAGTGCACTAAGCCAAAACAATGGCAATTCAAGCAAGTTTCTAGATGCTCAAAAGCCAGACTTTACCATGACACATTTAAAGAGAGAAAGAGGAGACAGAAGATGAAGATAAATGAGAACAGTTTAGACTGTTGTAGCAGAAAATATTAATATAAAATCCACGCTACATATCTAAAAGCAGACCAAGGTGAAAAAGGGAATGCATTTAAGCTGTTCCTGAATCATGAGCTAAAAAAGGGAATGGCTCTAGGTGTCAATCTCTTGCACATGCAAAACATAAAACCCATGTTCACGGCATTCAAGTGATTGAAAGTGTTGAACTTACATAGCAGTAACCCTTGGGGCCACATGGAAGTTGTACTGGAGGCTGACATTTAGCCTGCTTTTATTTTCAGTGACAGGAAACACCAATGCCATACTTTATTTCTGCTGTTACATTGTCAGAAAATGCATGTTGCTGAGCCTCATTAGAAGCCCGCGGTGCTATTGCCTTGAGAACTTGGTCCACAATGTGCAATTTTGAAAGGCAAGTTAAAATTATTTAAGCTGACAACATTAGAGAACAGCCAAGCAAAGATGTACTATTTAGTTTAACAAACTTTTTTTTTTGTCAGACAAAGGGAAAGGTTAGCCAGAACTGTAACCCTAGGTCTCCGCTGTGTGCAGCGGGTAAACTCAAGAAGTTTTAGGTTCTAATTTGCCTCTGCAGCCTTCAAAGGCTGAAGAACGATCCAGTTAAGAGTTGAGGATAAACACTTAAACGAAACAAAAGTATTTAAGACATTTGAATTCTCTTATTCTTCTAAACCAATTAATAGCATCCACTCTCAAAGTGAGTCATGCAATGAGAGTGTGAAATGCCAACCAAGCGTGGGAGCAGTAAACGACTATACATCAAAAACCATCATGGTAAGAAATAGACTATTACGTGGGAACCAACACACAGTCCTTGGGTATTTTAAGCTTTTAGTCCTAAAATTGCTGAAGTCATACTTTGTAGCAGTACACTGGATTGCAAACTAAATTCTTTAAAAGAAAGATTGAGGCATTTTAGTTTGTCCATCAGAACAGAAAGCTAAATAAACCAAGTCTGTAAGCAGAAAACAGCTAAAGTATTAGAATTTGATATAAGAAATGTGGGTTAGAATAGTATCTAGGACACTTCTTATTTGCTGATGACCACTCCTTTTGAAGGTTGATGCACGTCTGAATAGGTTTAACAGCCTGGGAGCTATGCAGAGGTGTGATCCTGCCAGCAGTACATTTTCCCAACTACAGACAGAGAAATACAGGTCCTGTTTATCCACTCATCTGACTTCATAGCTTTGGTCCAGCAACTGCATGGCCATACTAGCCCAAGCATTATGCTACATTTGGGTAGATGTGTGCAAGCTGTTGAAAAAATTATGGCAAACACCTAATAAAATGGTTTCAGACAAAGGGCAGCTCAAAGCAGGAGCAACCAGTATTAGTCCTTCAGCTTTGCCATTTGTAGGCAGCAGTATGAGTTTCCACCTTATTGGAGGATATCTTGCCTCCCTCCAAATACCAGTTGTCTGAAATCTCTTCTGGAAGACACCAGCTAATTAGCAAATACACAGCACTGCTCAGTACAAGTGGTACACACTTGAACACCTCTGACCTTTCTTAATGGACCTAGAAAACTGTTAATTTGTTCCAATAATCTAAAAACATCTTCAGTTCAAGTTGCTTACAGGACTACAAGGGCTGTCTTTCTAGAGCGAACAAATGTTTCTAGCATATATACGGCATGAAGTTTCAGTCTGTTGTTCATGATTCTACTACTGTCAAGATAGTAGTCTGCACAAGAAGTGTTCATGAAATTCCCAACAAGCCTAAAAGACCATTTTCATCTTACCCATTAAACCCTATGCAGAAACCGACCACTTCTTTGCTACAAAAATTAAGTCAGATGTCCCTTTAGGTGACTGATGAGCATGATTCCTGCAAAAACCAAAGGCCCTTTTCTGCTTCAGTGGTGGTCTTACTTTAGAGATACAATTATTCAGCAAATATCTTTGCTCACAGGTTTTTAAAACAAAACAAAGCAAGAAAACATAGCAATGTCTGTCTGTATATTTTGACAGGAATTCAGGTTTACAATAAACATTAACACTTTCATCAAAATGTGTATTTGTGTAGCTAAAAGAAAACACGCTAAAATAGAAGAGCGGTAACTGAATCTGTGCTAACATCACTGAAATTACAATACCAATTGTTTGTGACAAAAATCTTGTCTCAGCAGTCTTAAGTCACAGAATAGACTTAATCATTGTTGAAACAGTCCCTCCCTACTGTAATTCCAATAATTATAGTCCAATAGTCATAACAGAGGGTAAAAATGATAAGTTGATTAAATTCTTGATAGCTCTTCCAACTTCTGGTGCATATCTTCTGCTTTAGTCTAAACAACTTATTCAGGACTTCTTTTGACATAGGTTCCCTTCACCATTAAGAGACACTGAAATATATTAAGTCAAAGATCTACTGTGTTTTTTCTCATCTGATCTAGTTAGTGTTTTCTCACCTTCCCAGTGAATTAAACTTAAGCATAACCTGCAATCCCTATGTAGCATATTTTAATATAAATAAGCAGAAAATCCACAGGCAAAGTAAATACTCTAGTATATTAGCTAGTCTCTGGAGTAACAACATACTGGCATTTTCCTTACCGTTTCCCACGGGGATAGTGTCGTACATATTCTCCCACATCATGAGCAGCTACAGCCAGCACTTGTGGGTCATCAGAAACCTCCAGAAGCTTCGTCAGGATTCTAGGAAAGGATTTGAGACAATCAAGTCCCAGATTTTGGTTTGGGGTTTTTTGGTTGTTTTGGGTTTTCTTCGTTGTTGTTTAAATCACTGATAACTTAAAATAACAAAGCCTGTAACAATAGAAATGCTTTACAAGTCACCCAAACAGCAAAGCTAAAACAGAACTTTTTTCGAATGCGCAGTTGCACTTAAACCAATGGAGATCCCACCTTAATTAACAGAATTATTAAAAGCATTCACTAGAGTGAGTTTAGTGAGCCGCATCTACAAATACCTATAACCAAGGTTTACAAAATATCTCCTTTTTTTACACATTGGCTTCAACATTAACAAGTTTTGAGTTCAAGATAACTGTACTGACCAAACATATAAATATTTATAGATTGGGACAGGGGTGGGACACAAACACAAAGCCTACACAAGGCCAACAGATGCTGCTGCTTCTGTTACACAATAGACCCCAGTCATGCTTGCATGCTGTTCCCAGCTCCTGCACTATGGATCCTGCACTATGGATTCAGAAAGCAGTAAGGCCACATTGCTCGTGACAAAGCAAGGGGGGTATGACAAGCCTGCTATCTATCAGCCTTTCCCCAACTCCATTCCTCCCCTCACCTTACAACGGCAGCCTGGCTCAATGCAGGAGAGAAGGACAAGAAGGGCAGAATTTTATGCAGAACACTGTTATACAGAGTCATTTAAAAATTAAAAGGCATCCTAGCAGTTGAGAACAAAGCAGCACACCGAGTTCTTTGGTCTGTGCAACTGTGAACTTCTCTTGGTTCAAGACCATCAACTTTATCTCAAAAACATCACTAGTTCAGTCAGCTGCTGTGGTCTAAAAAGCAGTTCTGTCCTAACTCAAAGACTGAGATGATGAAAGCTATACCTTGTAATTGACTCCAATCTTATATATTAGTTATTTTATTAGCATGAACAGACATACAGAGCTGTAAGAATTAGAAAACAGTTCCTCAACTCTTAATATTATCTGCATTTTTTAATGAAGTAGTTTAATCAGTTTTAGTGGAAAAAAGCTACCAGTAACACTTTTCTAGCCAGTAATGAGAAGGGGGGGGGGGGGGCTGAAATTACACAGATAAGAAGGTTAGGCACTAATAGTAAGTTTAAAAGGTCAAACATACAGATCACTGGAAAATTAGATTCATCTACATTTAGTGAGATGACAAACATGTTCTAATCACAGAAAGTTAGTAACAAGTTGAAATAGGTAGGCAGGTTAAAAATTCAACTGGAATTAAAAAAAGAACATTCTGTAAAATTAAATTACCACAGCCACTACCTCTCTAGAGCGCAGAAGGTGACAGATGAAGCACTTTTCATTTTAAAAGAACTCCTAATTTGAACAAGAAGTAGGAGCAGAAACTTGAACCATAACACTAATCAGAATTTACTAAATATCCGTACAATATTGTTGAACAAAATATAGCATCACTTGCTTAAGAAGTCAATAATGGTGGAAGGCAGGGAAAAAAAGTAAGCTTAACAGTAAGCTTAGGTATATTAGAGCTAGAAAACAAGTAAGCTGGCAGTTAAGGGGAAATAAAATGATGTGGCTTGAAGCAAAGAAAGGATTGTCTGTCACATGTCTTACAACGCAGAAGAGAAGTTCTGAGGTACAAGAATCTCCCCACCACACTGTGGGAGAGGCAGTTTGTTTTGGGGTTTCTTTTTTTTTTTTTAAAGGAACTATTGTAGATCGCTGTCTTTGTGGCAGCACAAGCACAATAAATTTACCTAACAGTCCCAGAACCAGGAGAGATGAGTACAGTAAAACAGTGTAATTGCTACAGGAAATACTAAGCTTCAACATCAACTTCATGTTGCAGTTGGCAGCATCTCAAATTTTTAAGTCTATAATCCTACATATTTAGCAATATGCCCTCAGGGAGGAATTTATCAGACTTGTTTGGTGAGGTTTCAGGGCAGACTGAAATGCACATAAAGCTCAGGATCAGCTTGCTCTTGCCACGCCTTCTAACATCTCACATGCTCCGCTCGACCTCCTCATTTCTGTTAGGTCTGGCACTTATTAGCCAATACTGAACAGGAAGGACACCACGTGTTATCAGTTAATGACAATGCAGTTAAACAACTAGGAGCTCCTACAAGCTATTTAAGACCTAGACATCTTTTGAGTACATACCTTCATAAGCCAGCAAATAAGTCCTTGACTCCAAAAGGAAATATAAGCTTCAGCTTCACTTCATCTAACAATTTACATACACCAAACACAGTCCCAAGACAAAATAGACAGACTGCAACATAATGCTGCAAGTCAGATTTTCCATGGAACAGTGCCGCAACTTTCAACTCCCAAGTATTCAAGACAGGAGTTCATTACTCAGATCAACAACACACAACACAAAACTAAGACTAAGGTATGGTAAAAATATTTTAATTACCTCAGTATAGCTGTTTTTTCAAGTGAAAGCATGAAAGGAGTCAACGGCACAAATTTGCATGCAAGTTAAGCTACAGGTATTCCTTCTATCATCGTCATCAATATATTTTGATGACTAAAAGCAAATAAACAATTCTGCTTTTGAACAAAATGAACCATAGATGAGTAAGGCCATACATTCTAAAAATAGCAAGATGTTCTGACTTGCTTTCATTCTAGACATTACTTCATGTTGAAATGTAAAACTTGTATTAGATATGGGTTCAGTTAAACACAGAAAGTATTAAAGAATTACGTGACTAAAGACTTGAAAACTTACTTGAGTAGTTCATAATTCTTCTCATTTAGTCTTACAGCATTCTCCCGCCAAAATTTCTCAGACTTGTGTACAGGACTCCACTCCAGTCTTCCTGACTTGAGCTCAGAACTGTACTCATCGAAGGAGCTGCAACACAAAAGACCTAAATGAAATATTGGCTAAGCTTCTATGAACAGAGTTTGAATTGCACGCCCAAGCCTGTCCCTAGCCACACAAAGCTGGAGCACAACTTGCTGTGACACATTTGGAAGTCAGCTCTCTGCTGAGCATAAGAACTGTTCCCTGTCTTGGAGTTCAACACTTTAAAAATAAGGCATGAAAGGCAAGAGAAAAATTTGTTTTCAAACATCCTCCTCCATCCACCCCAAAACTCATTTCCTGAAGGGAAAAAAAAACAACCAAACAAACCAAAAAAACCCCCCAAAAAACCCCAACCAAAACCCAAACAAAACGCAGAGGAAAAACCCAAGCCACACCACCACAACATTTGGGAATTTAACTGGCTGTTTTGCCTGTTATCTAGGTTTTAAACTTCCCCAACCAAGGATCCCAGTACTTGCCTCTCATCCAATTCAACCTTTGACATGAACTACAACGTGCAGTTCAATTTATGCACAAGAGCAAGAACTAGGTAAATACTAGAAAAAACTTGAGTTAATCTGGACAGCAAAATGTATTCTAATTCGGTAGTCTTCGGCATAGACTGGAACTCCTATGAGATCCAACTGAAGTCCTTTATCAATTTATCAGTTACAAAGATCACACATCCAAGAAGTGAAGATTTTCTATTCAGCCTGCAAATACTTAGAATAGGAAACTTATATATACAACCAGCATCTCTGTATGCTCCACCTTACCAACTAGCACTTACGTATCATAATCCTGTACATTATTTAGCCTTAAAAAAGAAAAAAAAAATTTCAATGTTCATATAATTGCATTTTTTTTAAAGTTCACACTGCAAAGCATACCTAAGGTCCTGCACACTCTCACCAAGCTTGTCCAGTAGAAATTTGATATCTTCACTTATGTCTTCATCATCATATTTCTGCTGATCCAAATTCTCTAGCTGCTTTAAAACTTTACACTGAATCATGGCAAGAGCATATTCTTGGCGAGTTTCTCTCTCAGTAGATTTCTCTAACAAATTCTAGGAAAGTAAAAATTTATTTATTTTGTTTGTTTGAAGAACAGACTACTTCTGGTATTTTTAAGAAATTCTTATTGGCACTTTTTAATTTAGAAAGTGACAGAATTGACCACTTCCCGAAACAATCTCTTCAAAGAAGCAAAGCATGAGTCTACCACACAGTGGCTGCTTTACCCTACATTTAGTAGCATAAATTGCATAGAACTGACATTACTACACAGGAGGAGTATTAATATCTGCCACTACAGCAGATGAAGAGGATCTTTTAAAAAAAAAAAAAAAAAAAAGGCTCTGTCTTGCAAGGTAGAAGTAATGCAACCATATGTGCTGAAAAGGACAACCACCACTGCATTCAAGTTTAGGTCACTTAGACCTTTTTCCTCCTAGATTGTATGCTACCTTCAAAACCAGAAAGCATTAATTCACCTGCTTTGATAATTTTCCATATCAAATTGGACTGACTACAACGACTATTCAAAGAAAAAGGGCAGGCTTATATCCCAAATTCCAGAGTCTCTGCCATAAACAACTACTTTTATCTGCGATTATCATTTTGGCTTTCTGTGCAGCAATAGTATAAAGCAGAAAAGCCTTAAAATAATAATAATAAAAAAAAAAGGTCTGGATTAGATCAGTTTCTTTTGAATTTGGGAATATTCCATCTAGACATTTTTAATTCAAACAGAAGCTTGTTGGTAAGACTGGAATTACAAGCACAGAATGTAATAGTCAAGTTCCAATGTCATTTATTCATTACATTTCTACTCAATTTAATCAGCTTCAAATTACGTTGTTCAATCAGAGCTAGCCACCTGCACTTTTTGATAAAGCTGAAAACATGAATTCCGTATAAAAGACAAAGTCCTTAACAGAACATGTGTTCATATAAATAAGCCTTAACATCTACCAGAAATAAGCAATGAAACCATATAGAAGGAATTTGACTGCATCACTCATTTCACAGAACCGTTACACTTAAGGTTTCTAAGATATAAGACATCATATTCGTTATTAAGGCAGAACACTGCAAATGAACCTTAAAACTTGCATACTGAAAGTAAGTCATATTACTGCTTTTAATGGCTACATACAATTAGCTTTAATGAGGAAAAGCAAGTTTCTATTTCGGTAAAAGAACTGAGAAGTAGAAGGCAATTTACAGAAAGTAATGCTAAATCACTTAGTTAGAAGTACTAATGAAAGCGAAAGAACAAATAATGAATTTTAAAAGACAAAATTCAACCACTTCAAGGAGTAGGTATATAAACAGGTAGATAAAGTTTCCAGAGAAATCCTAGCGAAGAGAATTATAGGCAGATATGGAAGCTACTCCAAATTATTACCTATCTCATACCATAGTAGATATTCAAGCTTTTTATAGTGAAATTGAAAGGATATGTTAGGAAAGTACAAACAGGAACATATGACTAAATAGAATGGATCAGTAAACTACTCTGTGATTAAAAAAAAAATTAACGTACAAAATGAGTTACAGGTAGGAAACAGACAAAAAAGACAATAAAAATATGAAAAATGAGGAAAAAAACATTTTAATAGGTAAAGAGAGAAAGTAATTGATTTGAAGTAGACAGAAATACCCAATACCTGTTGCTTTATAGACAAAAATTACATTACAATTACATAGTGCACTTGCCAAAGAAGTGAAACAGGTCAAATTTGGAGAAATCGAGTAGTAGAAAAGACATATGCAACCTGTCAAGACTTACGGCATACCTTCAGTAACGCACAGGCAGTAGGGATGACTGGACAAATCATTAAGCCCTGTCCTTTATGCAATTCACTTTTTTTTTTTTTTTCCCATAAACTGATACTGTGGCCTCTCACACAGGAAGAGGGTTATTTTGCCTCTGCTACCTATTTTAATTTTGCTTCAGAACTCACAGCTCTGATGTCTAATTTCTAATGTATTATTTCCTGGCTGCCAGTTTATAACCTCATTTTCATGCCATGTTGGAGAAAGAAAACAGCTAAATTAATTTCCCTGAAGCCTTTAACAGAACCATCTTATTCTTTCTTAGCCTTTATTTATTAAAAGAACTTGGCTTCGTTTTTGTCTCCTCTTGCAAAACACACTAAATCTAAGAACTAACAATTATTCCTCCTACTTTTTATGATCTCAGAATTGGAAGAAGTTGGATATGAACTGCTGAGCCCCTTGACTTTTTTTTTTTCCCCCAAGCTGTCTTGCTATATGTCCCTGCTTAATCCTAACATTAAGATCCTAAAGAACACTAGAATATCTAGAGGTCTACATAGTAAGAATACCCCCTACTGAATACCTCACACCACTGACCTCCTTCAACACGATAAATACCATATTCTTATGATCTACCTTATTCAGAAATTTTTCAAAGTGGCAGATACTTTTGGCTAGAGAGACCATTTACGTCACAGAGTAAGCACCTTCACACAGCTCATTATTGCTGATCAGCGAGTCAGTAAGCAACAATTCCCCTCTCCCACCCTAATTTGCTTGCAACATCTACTACTGGAACACAATCAACACCCAGGAAAATAGTTTCCAAGATCTACATCTCCTACTCAGGATCCAAGTCCTGTTTTAAAAACAAGATTAGAAGTGTTTACAGCATTCCTGTATTACATACAAGACACTTGACAAGCACGCGTAAAACTATGTGCACATGCGCAATCAGCATCCATGAACATGAATTGGTACTCTCACAATTAAAGCATCAAGCCTCAGTGCTCAGTCATTCCAAATTATCTTAAATAGGACCAGTGATTTTTCAGGTAACGTGGACACAGTAAGTCAGCTAATCACTCTTACATGGATATTCTCATTCATCTTGACAGTGCCACCAAGAAAAGATTTTTGGACTAGTAGATAAAAATAATTTCTAAGTCAGTCAGTTGGACACACATATGTGTATTTCTAATTAAAGCTTTGCAAGGCAAAATTTATCAGGTATTAGTAACTACAGTGTTTTACACTAGTACCAGTAGAAAAAAGAATCTTGAACTAAAGAAGGGAAATCACTAGTGCCTGTGTTAACATAGGTGTTTTTAGTCAACCTTATTTTAAGAAGACATTGAATAGCAGACATCTGTTACTTGTAATAGCATGTCTATTACCTGTAACAAAACTCAGTTCACAAAAAAAAAAAAAAAAAAAAAGGAGAATTAAGCTTTCAATACAGTTTACTGAAACAGTCTAGCAGAAACAGCTGTGCATCAGCAACATTGGAGACCTACCCATTTGAGAGAGAAGCACAGTGTGATTGCAGTCAACAGACACTTACCCGAAATGCTGCAAGGATGATTCTAGTTACTTTCTCTTTGACAGATTCCTGAAGAATATCTGACAGCACTGGAACAATATTATACCGACGGAGATATTCACACATTTGAGGACTAAATGCCAGCAGCCACACACAAAAGATCATCTGATACTGGAGCTGGAAACCACATTTGTTGCTCAAGACCCCCATGATACTGAAAAATAGTATACATTTAATTTTTAAATAATGACTGCATGAATTGCATTGCTTCACCCAAAACATTACAAGAAATGGTTAACAGGAAGTTATTGGAACGAGCTGTTGAGAATGAGTATACAACACACGCTTCACAGTATCCTGCACCAGTATTTATCATTGTTCAAGCAGCTTGTTCAGAAAGCCATCTTTTAAAGACATAGTTATTTCCTCCTTAGCGTTACAGCCATAAAGCAGCTTTTCCCACGTGAACTGATGTGGTACTGTATCCATCTTCAGGTTCACCAAGACTCTTTTTCTACTGGCATGTTTAGAGCATTATTTGTCATTCTAGGAGAAACAGAAACGCATAGCTACTCCTTCAGAGTTAAGAAAGAGAAGGAGCAAACAGACAGAACAAATCTACACAAACTGAACTTGTTTCGTTAAATGGAGTGTCTGAAATGAGCTGAAGTAGTCATTATTTAACAAATGAGTTCTCAGAAAACAGCTTATAGATATAACACATCACAGATACACAAAGCACTGCTAGAGAAGAAATAATATCACACTATCTCCAAGAAGAAATCATGCAGAAGCTTTGTTCATCTGAAGTTTCGAAAATTTAATATGCAATTTACAGGTCCGTTCCAAAAAAAGCTAACCCAGTTTAAAAAAAAAAATTACTTACGTTCAAGATCATTGCTATCAAAATTAAGACAAATTCAAACGTGTTGAAATGCTGGCTTACTGTTATGCTTTAACAGTTTATTAAAAAGCTTCCTTGGTGAAAAAGTTTGTTTCAACAGTGTCATCTTGACACACATGAACATCTTTTGAAATTTCACTTCACTGGCAGCTTTGACTTTTCTCCATTTCAGGGTACAGGGATATTTTTTCTTGAAGTGCAAGTCATATAGCCACCATCCCCAATAGAGGCACACATGGCAGAAAAATTATTTATAGACAAGCAATTCTTTAAATCAGATGAGTGACAACATCCTAGCCTCATACAGAGCTATTTATGAAGAGAATCTGGATAAAAGAATAGTTGAAGCCATAGGTGGAAAACAAAAAATTTGAGCTTAGCTCTAGCACGTGTTTCTCTTTTCACTAACATTTTCAGGCTGAACAACTCCAAACTGAAAGAGAAAGAAAATTAGCAGAAACTCATTTCATTAGTCCTTGTTCTATTAAATAAAAACCAGAGCATCTTCAGCCGAAGACAAATGGCTGTATTCCCCTTCAGATATTTATTTAAGCAGTTCTTCCTGAAGAGTAAAGTAGCATTAAAGCCTCAATGTCGGTACCTATATCTGCAAGTTTCATTTGTCTATTTGACTATATTAGGATTTGGAAAAAAAAAAAAATAGCTTTTGTACTCAGAGCAGCTGTCTTTTGCAAGAGAGTTCTATTCCAAAAGAGGTCGCTGGGGAACATGCTATTGTAAGTGCAAGTATATCCATATAAATTGAAATAAATGCTCACCAATTTACTCCATCTGCTTCTACCCATGCAAAGCGATATTCATTGACCCTGAGCATCAGCTGCAGACATCCAGCAACACACTGTACATACTGGGAACTCTGGGTGAAAAGAAGAACACATCACTTCTTACAGGAAGAGTTAGGTAGTAAGTGCTGAAGTTCAGTTTTTCCAAACTAGGCTTTACTGGCACACTTCAACACACACCTCTTCAGTGACACTTCCCAAGTTAAACAGGCTCACTCTTACAATGCCTTACATTTCCCTATTTAAAAAAAAAAAAAAAAAAAATCTTACAAGAAAAGGTGGGAATCAAAATATAAATGGAGAAGAATTTTGAATACAAAAGAATTGTTATACAAGTGATGCCATTTTACATTACCATAACAGATTTTTATAGCCCAGTTGAACACGCCTTCTTTCAGTATCTATGAATGAAGGCTGTCTCCTGTTTGATTATACTGCCAGAGCCCTTTCTTCCACAGAGTCAATTGTCATTCCATTGAGCAAACTTTGGGAAATAAATCAGCAAGCTGGTTACCAAGCTTGAAGAAGTTTGCTAGAGGTCATTGTAGAAAAAGGAATCTTGAGGTCAGGTTCTTCCCACTCCCATTCTCCAACTCAAAACAGCAGTGTTGTCATTACAATTATATATTTTCCTATGCATGTGCCACACAGTAAGTACCATGCTTATCATAATGAGATGTATATTTATACAAAAAAAATACCATTAGAAAAATGAGTATGCAAAATCACCCTCAAAGTTTAGCTTCGCATTTTAATTTTTTCTTCTTTTCATTAAAAGCTTAGCACAGTATACTCTGCTAAGAAAAAAATAATAAAACTAAAACTTTCCCATCAGGAAGACACTGAGAGATGCACCACTGAATCTTATTTTCATTCAGACTACTATAAGAACAGTCACAAAGACAGAATCATTAAACAGCTTTTCATCTCTAAAAGCATGTGTTTTCTGTGCAGTAACGCGCAAGATGCACTGCAGTTCAAATATAGGTTTTGGCCAAAACATTGTCCCTCCCACTACCACAACAGAAAGATCTCATGATACAAACAGAAGTGGCATTTTTTTTCTCTCTTCTTGCTCAACTTCTGGCATTATCTTCACTAATACTGAGATATGCTGCTGATAAAATGTTGGAGTTTTTTTATTTTCTATAAGCCTTTTTCTTTACTAAGTGTCTTGAAAGTCTTATGGTAGATCACTCACATAATACAAGGTCAAATCTTTCAAACATTTAATGGAGTAAAGAAGTTAGGCAATCCCACATGAAGAGAAAAGACAATAAACAGAATTTAAAATAAAGATTAATTCATTCTATCCCTCTCATCAGAGATTAAGACCTTTATGTAAAAACTGAGTCTGAACATCTAGGCCCAACTCATCATACAGAACATTCATTTCCCTGAGTAGGTATTCACTCTCGTACACCATGCAAATAAAACGGGTATAAACACACCTACAGCCCTACAGCCCCAAATAATATATTAATTTATCTGCATCACCAACCTGTGTACTACTGAACTTGGAGTTTTCTTTTTAAAGGGTCTGTCATAAAAGCATTCTCTTCCAACACTATTATAATTGAAATGTCATAATAGATCCCAGCCCTCATTTCCTGTGTAAAATGCTACAAATGCATCTCTAATTTACTCTGAAATAAATTAGTCAGGACCTGCTTGGAAATCCTGCACAAGCTAGATTTGAAATCAGAACACTAACAAAGTCAAGATAGTACCTGCCCAACTTAATTATCCTAGAACATATTTGCACTATCAGTTCTGCTGCTTTGGGACCCTGCAGTGGTATGATAAATCCATGCAGTGCTACAGTACAATGAACACAGATTTCTAAGCAAGTTAGAAGAGCTCACAGCTCCATAATGAGTGGTGATGCATGCTGTAGAACTATTTACTCTTTTAAGGCTATATGACCAAGGGCTGTCAGCCTAACAAAACCTACCAGTACGGCACATGGAACTGCATACGAAATACTGAAATACTTCAACTTCTATGCTCAGGCCATAATTTTACCCCCTCTCTATGGTCATGCCTAACAGTCTTTCATCTTTTCTACTTTAAACCCCAGTCAAGTGGTAATTTAAGAGGCTTTCCTCTACAGGAAGCTAACACTTTAAAGCGATGACTACATTTAGAAGAAAAACAAATTCCAGCTTCATATTTAAGTCTTCTGAAAAATTGTGAACACTTTCAGGTTGCAAAAGAAACAAAAGACCAAACCGAATTCTACTCCACATTCAGAAGCTATGATAAATGGCCTTGTTATGCCACAACAAAACAGAAAATCCAGTTATGATGATCACTTGCATTTGCTATACTGCTGCAGTTCATCTCCAAGATCAACAGCCATTATAGCTACATGAAATTTGGTATAAATAAATACTGATGCGAAAAGGACAATCCATTTTTCCCTGAATTCAAGCTATTCAAATATGAAAAGCTTACAGCTTTGAAAGCACTCTTGTAATTTCATGCTACAGAGGTTGAGGGGCAATGTTAGGTTTAATATCTGATGTGCCCTTTCTAAGTTCTGCACATCACAAGAGCCAAAAGCTTCTTAGTCTCATGTTTCTTTCACAACTCCGACAGTTCAGTGCTAAACAGACAGTATTGTTCAAATACTAAATTAATTGCATATAATTTTTTCAAGTTTTAACAAAGAGAATGCTAGATACATCTACAGTTTTAACAACCCAAACCAACTTGCAAAATACATACTTCCACTGCCAGCATTTTCTGTGAAATCAGTTTTAAAAATACTTTTGTTTCTTGGCGCCATCACCTGGCACTCTGTTGTCGTACAGTTCTGATTCCAAGTTCTTTCTATTACTGACACCAGAACAGCTCGGCACATTAATCCAAGGAGTGGGTATCACCTGCCCCAAATAGCAAATTGACAGATTTCAAAGATATACTCACATCACTTGTGGAGACTGCTCCTGGTTCCACAGAACCCCCTGTACCACGTAGTTTCTAGCAAAAAAATGTAAGTTTAAAGTCAGAGCTGTCCTTCACCCTTACAGAACAGTTGTTAGTTACCAAGTTTTTTTACAATTCTTTGATCCCTCTAGTCATAAAAAGATTAAGAATCTATAGACACTTTTCTTGCTCAAAATATTATGATAATATATTGTATTTATTTCCCCCACACACCATCATGTCTACAAGAATATGCTTGGAGCTGAACCTGGTATATCAGGATTTAATTTTTTTTTATTTAAGTGTGGATTTACTCAAGGCTTTTATCCATCATCATCTTAGAATTTGAAGACTGTTCTCTTGAATCTTTCTGAAAGAAATTCCAACTTTAAGATTCTTCTTCCAGAGAAAAAAACCAAAACTCCTTTTCAATAAACCCAGTTTGGAAAACTATGAAAAATGTACCATTACTAAACCTACTGAATGTTTCTCTGCTCTCCAGAATCTACTTCTGCTACGACACTACCTCTTAAAGAATCACATATCGCTGGGTTTTGATAAGGACTGAAGGGAAAATCTCCAAAAATTAATACAAAGCAGAATGATTCATCTCTGAAGGACAAGCCAGCAGTAAGCAGTTCATACTGAGCTAATGCCATAAAAATACTGTCCAAATAAGTCAAGATTTATTTAGTTTCAAGAGACAGGACTAAACCCAAAAGCTTTGTACTACAGTAAACTGGAAGAAAGTTTTGATATTCACTTCCTGCTGCCGCGTGATTTTCTTACCAGTAAAAAGCTCTGAGAAACAAAACAATACAGGGAGACAAAAAACCTTCATCATATGTTTTCTCAGTGTCCAGAAGAAAAATCAATGTTAACCAGCAGAAAAGGCAAAATGCCTTATATTTTATTTTTAATTTATTTCAAGCACTAGAGTAGATAATATAAAATATTAAGTTAAAAACTATGTGTTTGAATAAAGGATATTTAGCTTTAAAAGTGACAGAGTAAAATTTCATTTTAAAAAAGAAAACCAAAAATATACCTTTTGTTTCCTCATCTATATATTCATATTCTTGAAAAAAGTTTCCAAAGTCACTGTAACGTTTAAACAGAAGTAGCTTTTTACCTGTGAACTGAGCTGAGTTTTAATCCAGTTGAAATAGTAATTCAAGTCACTGCCTTCCATAAGTTCCCTCCCCCAAGCAGCCAGTTTGGCAATAATTCTTGCTGCCTGAAAAAGAATGCAATAAACAGATTTTTCAAATGCAGCGCTTTCAGGATTCGGTGAGAAGTCCTATAAACTCTGGAAACCAAGTTTAGGTAAAAGATGGCCACTTACAGAAAGCTACAGGGTTTCTATGTAGGGGACTCTTCATGCCTAGTAATTTTGTTTCTTCAGCTTTCTGCTGTTTCTACTTCCTAATAACTGGTATATTTTCACAATGTTACCAGATACCTGCAGCTGATGAAGTTCACAAGGCACCAACTAAGAACTCAGAAAGAGGTGGAGGGGAGCTATCAATGGGCTACTGCTGTAGGACACTATTACAGTCAGAAATCCATCAACAGTAAGACACTTAATGGCCTAACACATACATGAGCAGACTTACTTTGAGCAACCATGGCATATACCAACACAAATGACTGCAAAGTATTAAAGTTTTTTATACTTAAACTGAAGCAAGTTGTCTTCAAGAAGGGAGAAGTTTCAATCCCAGAAAAAGAAGAGCAGAAAACCAAAGGGAAGGCAGAATTTAAGAATGAAGTTGAGGAGTAAAAATGTAGTCAGGTTAAGAATTTTCATGATGCTTATGGCACAAGAATACATATAACAAGAGCATATTTCTATGCCAGCCTTTCCAAATTATGCTTGAAGTAATTCTACATTGCAGCCTGCAGCTTATTTGCAGAAACATTTGAGCCAGCTTATATATAAAGAGGCAGTCTAACTGAGAAACTACTGAAGTAAGGGTTTGTTTGCCTGCATACAGCTCCATGATGCACTGAGGAGACTATTCCAGGCACCTTTCCACTATACTGCATTCAGATGTGCAGCACCACCACCACTGATTTCTAGCGGGATTATGAATGAGAGTCTGGAACAATTATTTTTATACTGAAATATGTCAAATCCACTTCTGAATGTAGCCAAGTAACCCTCTAAAATCCCTTCAGCTTTAAAATATGATATTAGGTCTCCAGCTTACCGTGATCCCGAGTTAAAACTGCTACCTGGCCCCTAAATGAGACACCATTCATGCCTAGCAGAATTTGAGCCTGGACACAGAGGACAAGTATTTTTATCTGTCTATGCAGATGCAATGATGTGGTATCAAAAGTATTCTAGTGTGCATAGTAAGGAGGGGAAAAATAAAAACAATAAAAACAACACAAAACTAAAACTGTTTTGAAAAAAAAAATGCACAAACAGTACTGAAAGGCGTAATAATAAAGGAGCAAACTTAGTGTCTTAAAGTGGATTCACATCACATGAGGTTCTCTGTGGCTTGTGAAGTTATTTGTGTATTTTTGCAGTACCTAAAGAAAACAATATCTGAATAACACATCTGTGAGCAGAGAAATACTGGACATAGAAATTTCTGTACTACACATTTGAAAGCCACCATTCCAGGGAGACTAATTATTTTGCACTGCAGAGGTCTAAAAATTACACTTTAGCTGCATACTTGAGAAGTTAATATTGTCCGAGCTTGCTCAGACTGCAGTTCTGCAAAATGGGTCTTCAGCAGCAATACTGCCAAAAAAAACAAAAAACAAAAAAACAAAACGCAAAAAACACCACCAACCAAAAAACCCCAACAGCCTTCTCCTTCAGCAGCACCAAGTAACCTGATTCCACAGCATGCAGTGAATCAGTCAGATTTAAAAAAAAATAAATAAAAAAAACAATCAAGCCTGACATTTTTCTTGAAAACGTGCCAGCTCATTGCTCAAGTCGCAGCACAGCCCCAAACACAGTTGCACTGGCCACACCTAAGGGCAAACAGCATGACTTGCCTGGAATTCCTTGTGCCAGTACTGCCACCACAGCATAATGCAGGCCAGGTATGTGGTTTTGTAGTTTGAGCCACTGATTTGATTCTACCATACCATGCCAGCACAAACATATGCAGTGAAGAACAATTCATAGCCATGCAGTTTTCTGCCTCTTCAAGCCATAATACAAGTTTTATTGGTGGAAACTATGGCGTCCATTAGGAATTTACAGTAATGCAACCATATTTTTCCCCAAAAAGGAAAAAAACCCCACTGAGATGAAATGGGCAGTTCTTTCCACAGAAGAGAGAAGAATATTAAGAATTCCAGAAAAGTTACTCCATATACACCAGCAGTACCCAGCTGCTCAAAGCACAGCACATACCATACAACGCACATGGTTGTACTGGCTTTGGCTGGGAAGGACTTAATTTTCTGCACAGCAGCTCATATGATACTGTGGTTTAGACTGGTGACCAAAACAGTGGTGATAACATACCAACATTTTAGCTGCTGCTGAGCTGTGCTTGCACAACATCAAGGACTTCTCTGTTTCTTACTCTACACTTCCAGTGAGCAGGCTGGGTGGGAGGTCAAGAGGCTGGGAGGGGACACAGCCAGGACAGCTGACCAGAGATACACTAGCTGGGCATCAGTCTGCTGGTGTTGTGCAATTGCTTTTGCATCACCTCTTTTTGTTGGATTTGTTTAGGGTTCCACCCCACACACCCCTTTTTTTCCCCTTCACTTACTAAACTGTCTTTATCTTGACCCATGCGTTCTCTCACTTCTGCCCTCCTGATTCTCTCCCCAGCCCCGCTGTGGGGGACTGTGCAAGCAACTGGGTTGGAGCTTTCCTGTCAGCCAGGGTCAACCCACCACAACAGCAGACATTATTTCTTCCCCAGTATGCTTACAAACCGTTTTAAGCAGATTTCAAGTGGCACTGTACTAATTTGAGCATATGAGAGTATAAATTCATCAAGGTAAAGATATTTTCCCTTCCACAGGATGAGAACTTAAATTCTAATATTTGTACAGCATGAGGAGCACTGACTGGCAGTTGTGACAAAAGTTATTTTTCTATTTATGTAACCTGCTCTATCTCCCAGAAAAAACAGTGTCAATAAACAATGTAACTTTTCTTTCTAAAATGTGGTCAAGTGAAGCTTATCTAAAGAATGACTCATCTAGACTGCAAGAGGAAAACTTTCCAGTCCAGGCAGTAGTTTACCTTCAAACTCCAAAATCTCCTGAAGAAAAATAAAACCAGCATTTTTCTCTACCATTTTTAGAGACAGGTTCATTTGAAACTTACCATATGCACAGTGAAAAGATCTTGTCGATTCAACATTGGCAGAAAATAGGACCATGCAGTGTTTTTACCACGTTTTGCATAATCAAAGAAGATACAAACACGCTGATGATTTTCCTGTAAAAATTGGGAGAGAGGAAAAGATGACAGACTTGTAAAAGCATTCAACATAAGGCAGTTATTTGCTCCTCATTATGTTGGCATACATTATCAGAGTCTATCCTGGCTTGTAACAGCCCATGGAAACTTTTCAGTTCAACAGTTACTTGTGGATACAGTTCACTTCAGCACTGCAACAATTAAGGTTAGAGATTTGGGATGGGGGGAAACAAACTTTGAAACCCTAGTTGTATCTCAGTACTCCAACACCTGCTTGAGTAAAAACGGATATATCCTTTTGATCAAGCAAGCAGAATGAGAGAAATGAGACAAGCTAAATACTGTCTTTTCCCAGACAAACACTACGCAATCAATTACACTTGAATAAAGTCCACACAAAGTTTTCTACATATTGCTACTTCCACACAAAAGCCTGTTGTTCAGTTTGGCTGCGTGTGGTACAAGTGGAACTTCGGAGACGTAAGCTAGCCCTGCCTCTCCATTCCTCTCAATGGCAATCATAGAATCATAGCATGGTTTGGGTTGGAAGGAACCTTAAAGACCATCTAGTTCCAACCCCCCTGCCATGGGCAGGGACACCTTGCACTAGACCAGGTTGCTCAAAGCCCCATCCAACCTGGCCTGGAACACTTCCAGGGATGGGGCATCCACAACCTCTCTGGGCAACCTGTTCCAGTGCCTCACCACCCTCACAGTGAAGAACTTCTTCCTTATATTTAATCTAAATCTACCCTCTTTCAGTTTAAAGCCATTGCTCCTTGTCCTATCAGAGCTCTCCTCTCCCACATGAGGCTGCAACTGATTCAGCTGTTATCTCAGGCAACCTGCATACCTAGGAGAGGACATAGCTACCAGAAGTCTGTTCTCCAGGGCTTCTAGGCTGAACCATAAGAGACCACAAGTACCTGAACCTGGGCCCTGTGCAGTTTCTTCAAGCATTTCACCTAATAACCACTGTGAAAAGCAGCTATTATGGTTCTCCTTAAAGCAGACCAGAGAAGAGGCCATGCAAACCTGAAGGAGAAAGAGGAGCTCCGCTATTTCCCAGTAGCCTAGAACATAGACAGTCATCCAGAAAATCAAATACCTGGATTCTTGCTTTTCCTCAGCATTTCCATATACTTTCTAGCCTGGTGGATAGTAAGTTTCACTCTAAAGAGAGGTCTCCCCATTGAAGTCACACTACTATAACCAAGTATACAACTCATATGAAGGAAGGCAAAACTGTTTGAAGTACTGTAACTGGGAAACTGGCATGAGAACAGTACCTCAGTCTCCACTATCGAGTGAATTTAATTTTCAAACTTCCCTAGCTGAAGGGCTTTCTTCCATCAGTTCAGCACCCTATTATTAACTCTATGGACCAAGAATCAGCTAGGCAAGCCTGCTTGTTGGAATACAATTCATTAAGCACAAGATGACCTGAATGTATCCATGATCCAAACACTGGCTTCTTACTAAGCATCAGAGTTGCAACCAACTCTTCATTGAAAGTATCAAAGTTACTGCACCACATGGGCTGCAAATTGCTGTCCTGATCACTGACTGGGGAAGGTGAGGTGTCACTAGTTATCTGGCAGTCATAACCCTTACAGTGATTAATGCTCTATATGGTATGTGTCAAAAAGCACTCAAAAACCCTCTAAAAATTTGTTGTTAGAACTATGAAATAAAAAAAAAAGTAAGATCTCAGGAACACAGTGCCTTGGTGGAGAGCCTCTGCTCTGTGAGGGCTAGTTTGATGAAAAACGGCAGTTCAATCAAACAAATTCTGTTAGAGATGACAGACAGGTCTGGAAGCAGGCAAGCTGAAATAATTTCAACATGCTGTCAATCAGAAGACTAGTCTGGTTTGCTGTTAAGGTGAGGGGTAAAGATGGGAGGGAAGGAGTGGAGAACTGCCTACGGCCCTGAAATACGTGATGCTGCACCTTCCCAGGCAGCTACTGACTATACCAATAAAAAGGAAATCCTGAAGCTCTCACATCAACAGTTGAATAATTTAGCTTCTGTCATTTTTGAAAAAGCATAATGAAGCTCACTTGGGTAGTACTGCTACCTTCAGCAACTATGGTGCAGGTTCTTAAAGATTTTATAAGTAACAGACTGTACAGTGTGATGAGGTCACTAATCCAGAAAAATTGTTCCAAGTATTTATCATATGAATAGAATAATAAATGTTTCCTCAGAGACTCCAGTATGCTAACACTCTCCACCTTCAGAAATAAACAGAATGGTGATATTCTTATAAGGCAATCACCACATTAATCTGCCAGCCTCCAAAAGAAATCTTTCTTAGAACGATGATCAAATCCGTAAGTAGAACTGCAGGAACAATCCTAGACACCCAGGTAGGCTTTTGGTGTGCTCAAAACACAGTTAATATGATTTTTACAACCTCACAAGAAAAGCACAGAAAGATAATAGAAGAACCACAGACAGTCATTACCAACACAGACAAAAGCTGGATACTGCTATGTATGATAGTTTCTAGAAGTTTCAGCTATCAAAAGTAGCTTTCAAATATTATTTGTTCATTTCCTGAAACTGCAGTGAACATCTTTGCTCAAAACAATTTTACTGAAAGAGCCAGTGGCACCATGACAGGCCATATCCTTGAACAATTGCTCACTTAAAATCTTTGCATGTACTGAATTTAGACTACTTGGGCAAAGACAGGAGACTTCATATCCACTACTGTGTATCCTTCTGTCCATGCAGTCTGCAGAGACCCTGCACTAAACTCAGTCACAGAGTCAATGGCCAATATGCTGCTTTCTGACAAGAATCTCACACCTTGAAAGTGTGCAACCGAGGGTCCAGAAGGCATCACTGACAGCATGTTCTACCACCTGAACATGACCAAAAGAAAAGAGAAGTCCTGTTTCAGCCTTGCCTAGTGGACACATGGAGGGTTAGGAAGCCCTGGGATGACGCCATGCAGATGCCTGCACACAAGCCCTCTATGCCAGCAGCAAGATATCCCTGAAGAACGAAATCACACAGAGCATTGCAAAAGCCAATGCAGCCTTTCAGACACTGAAACAGAATTTCTAAAGTGAAGAAGGCATCCAATTTCAAACAAAAGCACATATATACTGTGCACCAACATCTCTTTCTCCTGTATCACTATAAAGCCTGGACAATTTAAAGTCATTATGTTTAACATTAAGAATTCCACACATGCCACTTCTGTAGCAGGGTAAGGCCCTGAATACAGAAATGTCAGTGCATCACCATAAACTCAAGAAAACACATTCACCTAGACAGAACCAATATGGCAAATAAGAGATTACTCAAAACTACCTTCTGTGACCACCTAGAACTAATACAATTGTTCAAGAGTGGGCCAGTGAAAGCCTTTACCTGTGGGGTATTAATTCCACAGCACTGGAAATTATATCATTTATGGCATACTGTAGCTATAGGCTATGTGCTAAGTCAAAGCACATAAGCAAAACAAGACCTACTAATGCTCACGAAAAGTTCCAAAGAAGGGCAAGTGAAACAATTACTTCTGTGGCCACCAATATGTCTCACACAGAAAAAGAGACCCATTCGTCACAAAAGTAGCCATAATAAACAGAATTCTCACACACTAAGACAATCTTTATCATCAAACATGTAAACCAAACAAGGTACTCCCAACTCAGTGTCCTAATCAAGGAATAACACTGAAGCTCCCTTTTGTCTTCTCTGCTTCTTCATGTTTGTGTCACACTTGAGAAAAAGTACACCTAAAGAGGAGAGGAAGAGGGTTAAGTAACAAAGCTGCAGATGGGCATGAATAAACTGCCACCACCACCACTAGCTATTATTCTAGCAGTCAGGGCATTCACTCAGGACTCTAATGTGCAGACAGGCACCTGGAAGAACACCATAATCCCCATGTTATACATACCATGGAGAGGTTCACACTTTTCAACTTGCCTATTGACAATACTGAACACTCAGAGCTGGAATTAGAACTTGCATGGTTCACCTCCTAGGGCAATGCCCTAAACTATTATCACTAGACACATTTCACTGTAACCTTGTATTAAATATAACATAAAACAGCAGAAGAGAAACTGTCAAACAGCCAAATATTCTACATGAATACCAGGAGAAAACCTCGCTCAACTGAACCCGTCTTGTTACATCATCACTCCAACCACTTTCTCTTAGTCTACTAGAGAGCGAAGAAATGCAAAAGCAGGATTATCTGATTAAGTAAAGTCTCCTCTTGACTTGTTCCAGTCAGCACAGCATTTGTGACACTAAATTTAATAGCCTACTCTTAAAAGCCACTGTATCACATAGCTACAGAGAAATATATATTTCATTGAATCAGGAGTTCCTGGTTTATATTTAAACCATGCAGGATTTCAGAACATGTTGTCCTAAACAGTCTAACTTATGTTGGAAACCTGAAGCTGCAGAAACTACACCTTCTTGCTGAGGGTGGCCAAATTAACACTTTCATAGGAAAAGCTTCAAGAACTTTAAGTTAGAAGTCATATCCTATCTACATAACAGGAAAGGTCTGAGGTCACAAATCATCCCTTAACATCCAAGTTTTGCATCATACATGGTTGAGAGCTGACAGACAAGCATACAGGCATGTTTTATTTTGAGAATATGAACATACATATACAAGACTAAGTTACTCATACAACTTTAGGTCTAACATTTAATTTCTGAAGACAAGATCTGAAAATTTAAAACAGTATTCTTAATACAGTATGAGAAACACCTGAAGAGACCTGAATTAGGCTAAGGAAACATTCAAGCATGCATTTAAAGACTTAAAATTAAGACAGGTTATTGACCTACTTGTAGCATATCATCAACCATTGTCAGAATGTACTGAACCGTCTGTTCCTTGGAGATATGAGTCATCAAGTTTATAAATGTTTTAGCACACTAGAAAAATAAGAGACATTAAAATTAATACTAGCAATTGTCTTCATTCCTTTTGATAATATAAAATAGGACCTCATTAATTCACAGTTAAGTCTTACATAATCATTGAGCATCCCAACATCTTCTCCAATCGCAATAAGAGATGAACACATTTGACATATTACAAAGAAAATTTTCTGGCACATTGATTGTTACCCTTTACAAATTGTATTATGGCTTTCAAATGAAATAACAAGTACTCACTAGTGAAAGTCGGCAAGGTGCTTTTTTGAAAGACTGATTAGAAAAATCTGCATCAGCATCCTTTTTTTATGGCAGTGAGGAGATGAACCAAGTAAGTTGACAAAACAGCTACAACTCAGACATGGTATAAGAAAGTTTCAGCAACTTGAATGGGAGGGAGGGAACACAGGTCACTCTTACCTGTTCACTTCCTGTACCTTGTAGGAAAATCTTTGTTCCTATTTGAGCTGTTTTCTGCCCCTGAACAACTCTACTCTACAATTTCAGCAACAGATATAATAGGCTGTAACAGTCACAACACTACTTTTTACACTTCCTCCTTCCCCTTCACCACATTCAACTAAAACTGAAAGAAAAATGGAACTCTGAACTGCTACACCATAATTATATAGTGGCATATAATGTTCACCATATATGCTTTTGTCACTATGCAAATTATGGTCCATTACATAGCAGTCACACAATACAATTTGGGAGGGAAAAAAAACGAAACAAAACACAGAACAGCCTAAATTAAAGTAGAAAAAAAGGTCTGGAAAGTTGTGTGTCTTGAGTGCATGTCCTACTCTTCACCTTCCCCGCTGCCTCCCGCAATCCTCTTGATGTCTGACATGGTCTGCTAGAACCATAGGCTTCAAGGCTGAGATTCTACTGTTTCAAATGTCATTAAGTTGTCTTTGGGCATCCTTCCTGGACTCCATAAGCCAAAGAGCATGGGTCACCTATCAATCTTATATGGGCTCCATCCAATGCAGATGTCTCATATCTTACTGTGCATAAAATGACACTAGACACCTGCGTTTAACTGAATTCACCTTAGCAGTCAGTGGGCTCTACTGCTGGAACTACCTTGTAATTGTTCAAGTAGCTAAGCAGAAATCTTACTGGTAGTAGCTTTCATCAATAAACTAAGGAAAACAGCTAAAAAAAAAAAAAAAGTGACTCAAGTACCAGTGTGCATGATTAAGTAAACTAGGATGAGGAAAGACTTGAGTTAGCTTGTCCCACAACAGAGTCAAAGTCAGATGACATTTAATAAATATTTAATAGCTTTTAAAAGAATGTCCAACCTATATCTAGGAAAAATAAAATCATAATAGCAAGTTTTATACTTCTTCCATAACATCTTAATTGTATACAGCCAACAATAAAATAGAGTTGGTATGAAAATTTCCTTCCATCCTCCTCCCCAAAAGACAGATTATTAAAAGAAAGGAAAGTTACTTGATTGCCTTCTGTTTGCAACAACTCCTGTTTTTCTTCTGGATTCCTTTTCTGTTCAAATCTTTGAATAAATTCACAGTCTTCACCTGAAATCATCTGCCCTCTGAAAAGCAAAATATAAAAACATAAGTAACATGAACAATAAGTTATTTCAAACTGTATTGGGTTTACGTGGCAAGGTTTTGGTAGCAGAGGGGCTGCAGGGGCAGCCTGTATGAGAAGACACCAGAAGCAGCCCCCATGTCAGACAGAGCCAATACCAGCCAGCTTCAGGATTGAGCCGCTGCTGGCCAAAGCGGACCCACTCAGCGATGATGGTAGCACCTCTGTGATAACATATTTAAGAAGGGGGGGAAAAAGCTCCGCAATTGCAGCCGGTGAAAGGAGTGAGAATATGTGAGAGAAACGATCCTGCAGACACTGAGGTCAGTGAAGGAGGAGGGGGAGGAGATGCTCCAGGCGCTGGAGCAGAGATTCCCCTGCAGCCCGTGGGGAAGACCATGGTGAGGCAGGCTGTCCCCCTGCAGCCCATGGAGGTCCACAGTGGAGCAGATATCCACCTGCAGCCCGTGGAGGAGCCCACGCCCGAGAAGGCAGATATGCCCTAAATGAAGCTGCAGCCCATGGAAAGCCCACACTAGAGCAGGCTCCCGGCCAGAGCTGTGGCCCTGTGGAAAGAAGCCCATGCTGGAGCAGGTTTTCTTGCAGGTGCTGTGACCCCATGGGGGACCTATGCTGGAGCAGTTCATGAAGGACCATATCCCATGGGTGAGAGCTCAGGCTGGAGCAGGGGAAGAGTGTGAGAAGGAAGGAGCAGCAGAGATGGAGCATTATGAACTGACCACAACCCCCATTCACCATCCCCCTATACCCCTTGGGGCAAGGAGGTAAAGAAGTCAGGAGTGAAGTTGAACCTGGGAAGAAGGGAGGGGTAGGAAGAAGGTGGTTTTTAGATTTGTTCCTATTTCTTATTATCCTACTCTATTTAATCGGCAATAAATTAATTTAATTTCTCCAAGTAGAGTCTGTTTTGCCTGTGATGGTAATCGGTGAGTGATCTCCCTGTACTTATCTCAACCCACGAGCTTTTTATCATGTTTTTTTCCCCTGTCCTTTTGATGGAGGGAGAATAACAGAGTGGCCTGGTGGGCACCTCGTGGGCAGCCAAGGTCAACCCACCAAACAAACCTTATTTTCTTTGACTTGAGGTATCAACAGTATCACTTTACTAATCCTGTATCTGACAGTAGAACGTAAAGAGCTCCTTCAGCAAAAGGTCTAATGTAGAAAGACAGAATAATCTCTCTAAAGCCTTCCCTATGCATCACGTCTGCTCAACAGTATTCTCCAAATGGTCAGTGGAAATAGTTGTAAGAACTGAAATACACACAGCTAGCATATTATGCAAAAATTATAATATGTAACATGAATAATAGTGTAATCCAACCTGAAGTAAGTGTTGAAAAATAAAATTAATTGTTATTTCAAGTTTGCAAGAGAATTTTAAGGAGTACAGAGAACTTGGTTCCTAATGTATTTTCAGCTTTCACCAATTACGACATTTCAGCTTTTCCTGGTAGTTTAAAAACTGATATGCATGCAAGCTCATTCAAACACATAGCAAGGGGGCTTGATATAGTAAACTGCTGTGGATACCTACAAGCTAACAGATCTCTACTTGATCTTCAACTTAATATGCAAAGGGTTACTGCCATCATCAGTGCCATTTCAGAAAGCTGTTGACTCAGCTGAAGACCTGGCAGAATATTGTTGGGGATTTTTATAATACAAAACTTACAATCATAACAAATAACAAACTTGTCAAAATAGTACAGTCAGGTACTCTTCAGGTAAGAAAACTAATTTTAGATCAAGTAGTCCTGAAAATATCCAAGACTTTAACAGGTGACTAGCTTTACCAGTTATACCAGGAGTGCTTCAGGAAATAAGAAAATTGTGCACATCATCATCAATACAAAAAATCACAGAGGGTGAAAATATTACACATTTCTCTGTTTCAGTTATTTCCAAGACTCATCTTCTCTTACATTTTTGTTCAGTGAAATGCCTTTTCCACTTTGCAAAGCTATGTAGCACAGATTCTTTTAATCAATCTTTTCCATGTTCCAGGTCTGTTTCCAGATGTTCCATGATTACAGGTTCCATTAAAATCCTTGTGAACTTACAGCAAATGTTCACTTTTTTTTTTTTTTAAACTGGCTCATCTGGATTCTTGAAACACAGAAACAGAAATAAGACCTACAATGTGTTCATATCCTTCCTCTTACTTAAATGGTTATGCCTTGAGGATGGCCTCATCACAGGGCCATCTTTTACCTATTTACTTTTCAAGCAAAGAACATAAGTAGTCCAGTACCACGTGCACTATTCCTGTATTCTAGCTGCTTTGTAAGAAATACCCTCATATGCACTGAGGAAAGGCAATTATGACTTACTAGATGGAAGATTCATAAAGCCAGTGGTAGCTCTTGACTAGTTTCTACTAAAACTTAACTAATTATAGATGAAAAAGTAATTAGCCAATGATGACCATGCTGCTACCACATGCCTTTTGGATTGACTTGTGTTCTTTCTTGCCTTTTAAGGATGGATTTGAGCAGTTGTTGAAAGATGAGGACAATTCATACGCCACAAATACTAGACTTGACAACCCATAACTAGAAGCTTCTCATGTTTCAATCAATGCTGGCCAAGCTAGGGACTCCTGGATGATATTGATATAAAAGTAACCAGATGAGCTGCTTGTTTATAAAAATATTGCCATTTAGGAAGCACTTCAAAGATGACATAAGGTGAAACCCTAATTTTCAGCTTTAATGCTTGAAAAAGCCTCAGCCCAGGAAGAGAGATGCTTCTTTATAGCCAGGCTATTAGAAGAGGTCTGCCAAATGCCAAGGAAAAAAAAGCTTTCAAGCTTTAGTTTTCATCCTACATTAGACCACAGGAGAAAAAAAAAAAAAAAAAAAAAAAAAAAAAAAAAAAAAAAAAAAAAAAAAAAAAAAAAAGTGTGAGGATTGATGTTGTCTTGAGAGGAAAAGACATTAGGGTTTACTCTTTATTGCTTTTTAAGTGCCATTCAGAAAGACACTTTCCAGCCCATACAAAACAGTACAAGGGATTTGACAGCTTTGTAAACAAGTTGTTAATATTTTATCAGGGATCTCATACATCTGATTAATATTTTTAGTAACATCAAATGCATCCATTTCCATTAATTTAATTTTAAAACTGAAATAACTGATTAGGTAATAAACCTTAGCAACCAGTGGG
>NW_010973294.1:5056050-5060444 GCF_000737465.1 Haliaeetus leucocephalus | reverse complement strand
GGGGGGGGGCGGGGAAACAAAAAAAAACCAACAAACCCACACCATGAAAAGATGCAGAGCAGCTTCAGACAGCTGGTACCAGCTACCATGATGCTATTACCACATTTTCCTCATCCCCTCTTCAAAGAGACAGGAATTTCCCAGCACCTTTAAGCAAACAATGCAAGCAACCAAAGTTTCCCTCCATCCCTGTTCCTAACAGCCATTTCATTTCTTATTTTCCAGGATCTGTCTACACAGTCTTTTGTCAACAGATTAAAGTCACTTTGACTGAGCTTCAGCTGTCTGGGTATAACAAGTTTAGACCAGGAGTCCTGTAACCACATTTTAAAGCTCTGTGCTTGAGACACTAAGGCCTGCCTTTGAGAGCACTAGTTACAGGAGAGTAAACAGAAGCTGTGTAAGATTTAGAAAACAGGAATTTGTAAGACCACCATTTTTAAAACCTCTTGGTCTCTCAAGATGATTCAGAAACTTGTGATTTTTTTTTTTATTATGCATTTCCTCCAGCAGCTCTTGTTCCTTTTTTTGTTTGAATGATTTAACAAAAACCATTCTGGAGGTTAGGGGGTTTTTGTTTGGTTTTTAATTTGGGACTTTTTTAGTTAGGTGGTTTTTTTATATTAAAAAAAATTTACTACATCTGCAGCAAACATGAAGCTTATATGAAGCCATCATGTCAAAGCATAATTTCTTTTATCCAGGTGTCTACAGTACTTTGCATGTACCTGAAGGACATTTATTTTATCCAACTGCTCAACAGTTTTAACATTACAAAATTAAAAAATTAAAACAGGCTGAATGTATTCTACAAGACTGGACCAAATTTAAAAAAAAAACAGACCCAAAAAAGTCCCCAACACCAAAAAACAACCACACACACTACAAGTTAGGAAACTTCTATCTTTCTTCTAAGACAAGATTGGCTTTTGAAGTCCAAGATATTTAACCCACTTTAGAACGTTCCCCCACCCCCAAGAAAATAAAATAGGTATTTTAACATCAGAATTCAAACATGTATGTAAAGTACTTGAAGACACACAGGAAGCTAAGTACAAATTAGCCATCAGGTATCTCACCTGATTAAATATGAAGTATTGTCAAATGCTGTATACCTAGAAAACCTACAGTGTATTAAGATGTAAGTTAAACTCTGAAACAAGTTCATTTCTCCACAAAACCTTGGAAAGCAAAACCAAACTTGCTTCAAGCAAGCTAACACACCCTCCAAAGGCATTCTGACACTCTGTGGCAAATGGTGAAAGCTACCACACAGTATAGAACAGCGACCCACCATATTTTCAACTAGCAGAGGGCATTGACACCTCTAAACTGCTATAAGTCTCAAGATCCTAAGGCAGGAAGGTCTGTAGAGAACTAATGGCCTCAACTACATTTAGTTTCCAGAAGGTAGGTAGACCTACACATCACCTTCCACTGTTCCAAGTTTTGCCACTTTCTTTTCCCTCAGACACAGGCCCTAGCTGGAATTCAACACAAAGAAAGTGTAAATTTTAGCATTTAAAAAAAAAAACAAACACCTTTTTCCACAGCCTAATTTTGAAGTGAGCAGTGAACACCATGGCAAACTGGTAATATGTACAGTTGTCATACCTAAATATTTCACTTTTGTGCTGACAGTATACACAGAAAACATCAAAAGTCAGCAGTTGTGTGTTAGCATAGTCTGACATTTAGTTTACAGTTATAACCTTCAGAGATGGAATAAACAATATGCCAGTTAATCTTTAGCTTGAACTGACTCTACAAGGGAAATTATGTCATGCCTGAGTTGATGCATTGTTAGGAAAAACAAACATAAAAATCTTTCCTCTAATGCAAAAACATCTGAAGACTTGAAGTATGCCTCCATATACCTATATGCAAGCTTATCACACCAAATGCACAGACTGCCAGAACAGGAGCTCAAAAGAAAGCAAGAGAAGT
This sequence comes from Haliaeetus leucocephalus, assembly GCF_000737465.1. Lineage (NCBI taxonomy): Eukaryota > Metazoa > Chordata > Aves > Accipitriformes > Accipitridae > Haliaeetus > Haliaeetus leucocephalus. The sequence goes on along the minus strand of NW_010973294.1, from coordinate 5,058,497 downwards.
GTTCTTCAGAATCACCAGCACCCCATCTTCCTTCTACTTTATAGACCAGAACAAACCGCTCTGATCTGCCTCTAACAGGTGCATCAGAAGCAAGCAGTTTCCCCTCATTTACTAATGTGCTTCATTCCAGAAATGAGTCAATATAGCTGCACTGACTTTTCAACAAATCCCTTCAAGCACCAGCCTCAAAGACACCATGACATCCAAACCTGCCCATTGTAAAAAGGACATGTCCAAAATAGATATAATTTTATTTCTTCCTTAGAAGTACCAAAAGTGCTGCTGATGTTTTCCAGTAATTAATGATAAGGAAACTCCTCAGCCAAGGAACTACTTATCTTCACGATGCTCCACAATCCCTCTGGCACCATTTAAGTTCATCCTTGAAGCTACCTTAGCCAGACAACCAGGCTGTTATCAGTAAATACAAGACACAAAGATTACATTTATTTCAGAGCAATAATAAACAGGATACACTGTCATTGACATAGAGAGGGCACCAAGCATTGAACAGTCTTACTATAGGATCACAAACACTAGCCAGATGCACTACAGTAGTCTCCAAAGCGTGGCTAACCCATCAAAGAGAGGAAATAACTAGTACATTCTTCTTTCATAGATTCCAGAACAAAACAAAGTCAAATTCTACATCTAGAATCTGAAAAAGAACCATCAACCCTGCCTCCTGGTCAAAGGAAGTTACACAGAAGTTTGCTGATAGACAAACAAAACTCCCCCATCCTTATTCGGCACCAGAGAGAACCCCAAGAATAAAGGAAAATTAGAAGTGGTAGACCACATAAAGCACAGTCAAGTAATTAATACTACATATGTATTCAAAACACAACTCCTTGCCAAACAGAACCATCCCCTATACTAACAAAAGCAACAGATGAATCTCACCAGCCCTATAGTCTGAACCACTAGAGAATCAGTGAAAAAGACTACCTGATACGCACTTACATTGACAGTGAACAACTGTATTCCCACTTGCATCCTGAATAACCAGCTGTTCACTTGCCACTAGGACAGCACAGGAACAGCTGGCTCAGGCTTCCTCAGGACACAGTTCCTATCAGATGGATAACAGGGCTCACAGTAACAGCAAAAGCCACTCAGACTGTTTGCAAAGTGCTTGGTAGCTGCCACTGTCAAGTTGCCACACCAGCCTTCCTCTTCCGCCTGCAAAGCCACTGTAATGTCACACTATAAACTGAACGAGGAACTGATCCATCTGAAAAATAGCCTAGAAAAAAGGACATTTCCTCAGCAGATCAGTTCCTTTATCCAGATTTATCATGCATATAATCCCAAAGAGAAAAAAATAACACAACTGAATGAGTGGAATAAGCAAGACTGAGCTACACAGCGTATGGCAAAGCAGGTAGTCATTAATAAGCTTCTACTGGGTTAGCATTTCTCAGCTTGCATGTGTACAGTTTTGCAACAGTATTTTAATAGATAGCATATATTTATGTATGCATCACAGCAATCTGAAAAAAACTACTTTTTGTGAAGTGGTGTAATGCTGATGATCACAAGCATCATCAGTATGGTCTGTACCTCCAGAGTCATCAAAATTTCTGCCACTACAGTTACAAAGCAACAAACACTGAAGTAATTTGTTATTAGACACGGACCTTCAATAGATAATACCAATTTACACTTTACTAATATTCTTCATAGGTACACATCATGAGGAATGCAGGGCTACAAGAATCTTGCATTTCACTTCAGAGTAGAGAGGACTAGTAAAAGCCTGTTTCTTCTCCCTGTTCCCCACCTCACACACAAATCTATTTTTCTCAGCATGTCCCTATATCCTCTTTGGACAAGATTTCTCTCATTACTCCCAGTGACATTATATATGTTCCAAAGTAAACTCTGAGCTTATCTGAAACAGCAGCACAGCTCTCCCCAGACTGAAGTATTTGTTTCAGCCTACTCCCCGATTTATTTGCTTCAATTGCTCTCCAGCACTATTCTTCCTTTAGTTAAGGTACAGATTATTTCCTGGACTACCAGTCCAGTTTTTCTAGTACAATTTGTATTCACACAAAAGCATTTCAGCAATAGAGATAACATACCTACATATAAGACAACTCTTACTATAAACTTTTCTTACTTCAGTACTGATCCAATAAGGCTAAAATTGAGAATGGTGTTTGAATGATGAGGGGAAAAAAAATGGACAGTTTTATCACACGTTTGTGCAAAATTATATTATTTGCTATTACAGCCTTCAGTTCACATAAATAGCGTTCCCTTTCTGATAGTAAGTCATAAGAAAATTTTTCGTAACTACTTCCATTTAATGTCAATTTTTTCCAACTACTACCATGGGACCAAGATAGAGTGTTCCTCACTGTAACCTAATGTTCCAATGTAACCCAAAATCTCAAAAAATCTAATACTTACGGGGGGGGGGGGGGGGAAAAAAAAAAAAA
>NW_010973294.1:5054457-5056040 GCF_000737465.1 Haliaeetus leucocephalus | reverse complement strand
AAAATAAGTGGGCGGGGGGGGGGGGGGAGAAAAAGAAAAAAATTGTGGGAAGTTTTTACTTACTGGAGATACGACTGCCAGTTTACTTTGTTTGCCCGAACTTCAGCAGCTTTGGCAGCAATGATGTTTGTTGGGACAGCAGCATCTACAGCACCTCGGATATCCATCTTGATTGATAATTAGAATGTATCTAGAAATGCAAGTCAGATTTGAGACCTCTTATTAAAGTATTAAAGAGCAGAGTATCTGCCAAATATTTTAAAGAAATAAAAAGGAAAATCTGTTTTCAGGTGTCCTATTCCCTAAAACTGTACTCGGTACTTTCTAAGAAATCAAAGTTTTATAAAGCATCTAAAATAGGACTTCCCCAAAACAAACAAAAATAAGTCATACCTACACACTAAACTGTAGCCAATCACAAGTTTGCTAAAATAAAAGATATATACCATTACTAAATAACTTTCAGTCTTGTAAATTCTTAAACAATCAAATTAAGTTATTTGAATAAAGACTATTCTTCTGCAATGCCCAAGTAGCCCTACGGATAACAGAAGCTGTTTTCCTTCCAAATCAGGGTTAAAATTCAGTACATGTCCTCCCCACCCACACACATTAGGACTGATTTAGCTCAGGCATTTGTCTAAGAGTATTTAGACATTAGAGACAAGTGAACTACAACTTCAGGAAAAAAAAAAAAACAAGCACAAGTTATATAAATTAAAACCCACATTACATAGACTAACAAGAAAATTCATATCATCACCGTACAGAAAGCAAACTGAAAAATAAATACAAAGAGAAGCTCTTCATCAGGACATATTACATTACCATAGACAGTGACCTTCACCACTTCTTTCTCCTTCCTTTACAGTTTAACCTCCACCTGACTTCGTTGCCAAAACAAGAAGTGTGTTTGCAGAGGCTTGAGACCCAGCTGGAGCAGGAATTCCTTACAACCTAAACAGCATCAAGCCTCTCCACACAGCCTGTTTCTGGACTTCTCTGGCTCCCTTTACGGAAGCAAGAGCAAACTGGCACACCCTGCTCCATCCCTAACAAGCATACCTCGTTTGTATGACTGAACGAAAACACGATTCTAACAAAAGCAAAAAAGGAACTACCCTGAACAAATGGAGCAGCAGAACCGTCCTCCCTTTGAAACGACTTCCGTGAGCAGACGCCCACAGAGACGGCACCATTTACTCTGTCCTTCAACGACCACTGAACCTTTCCTAGCCCTTACACGACCCAACCCGAGCCACTCGAACACCCCTCGAGCCGCAGGGGAGGGCAGAGTGGGTGACAGCGGTTTCGGCAGGGGCAGGGTGGGCGACAGAGGTTTCGGCACTACTCAGGCTCGGCAGGTACGTGGAAGAAGCCGAGAGGCGCCCGGAGCGGGGGGGGGAGGTGGAAGACACTTGGCCCCGTCCTGCCACTCCCTGCACACGCTCACAGACACGGCCGCCTCCTGAGGGGCCCCGGGGGGCCCAAACCCTCGGGGAAGCCGCGGCGCCAAGGCGGAGCCCTTCGCGCCGCCCCCGGGCCCGCCGGAGCCCCCGGGAGAGCCCGCGAGGGGGCAAGCC
>NW_010973294.1:5028271-5054155 GCF_000737465.1 Haliaeetus leucocephalus | reverse complement strand
CGGGAGGTCCCGCAGCCCCGTGGTACGCGGTGTTAGTCGCCTGCACGCGTGGCCGTACGTGTACAGTTGTGTATACGTATTTAGAGTACATACTTATACATACGCGCATGTGTACGTCTATGTTTCTCTATGCGGCTCTGACCCCGTGCCGAGCGGACGGGTGGCGGCAGGGTACCGCGGGCTATTTGCTGACAAGAAGGGGCTCGGCGCTTCCACGGAGGGAACACGAGGCTGGCTGGGAAGGGCTGAGAGGCTCCCCTCGGTGCTGCCCCTCGGGGCGAGCTCCTCCCGGCCCCCCGGCGAGGGCCCCGGCCGCCAAGCTGGGGAGGGAGCCCTGGGAGGGGAAGGGGCCTGGGAGATGGCGGACAATGACCCTGGCGCTGAAACGCCTCCTTGGGTTCTGCGGTTTTTTCCCAGTACCCAGCGTTTTCTTGCCTTCCACCTCTCCTGCTGCCGTGGGGCGAGTTTGCTCGTCCCTACGGCTGGAGAGCGGGCAGGTGTTGCTGGGCCCGACTGCCTGCGCCATGTTGCGTCGGGCCAGGCCTCACAGCCCGCCGCGTCTCGCCTCTCCTTCGCCTCGTGAGCTGCGCCGGGGGCACACGGTTTCGTTCTTCCCAAGTCGTATCTCAGTGGGAGATACACCCTGCACAGCTTCTTCCTTTTTTAAAAAATGGCCTGTGTACGTTGGGCTTTGTTTCTGTAAGCAAAAGGAGCAGGAAACTCTTCAGACTAAAAGCCCAAGTGTTTCAGAAACCACAAGCTTAAACTTCCATGTTTCCAAGAAAACACTTCTGTCTTCAGTTGCTGAGTGAAGTTTTCCAGTCATACTGTGATGAAGTGCATAGACGTACCACTCCTAGTCAGAAATGATCCTGAAGGGTAATTCTGCTAACATGCAAGTAGGAAAGGCAAAGAGAAACAGGTCAGAGAGTTTCGTGTGTGAGCAGATCAAGACAGCCAATGTAGAGCTGGTCCAGAGATGTCTACAGTTAACTTTTCACTTTGCTAGGGTCTCTGTATTTTCCATTTAGAGGGTACACTGTTCTCTAAATTACACCTGGCCAGTACCTCTGTTAGTGTTTTTTTAACTCAAGGAGGGTTTTCATTACTGTGCCACTGATTAGTTATAATTCCTCCAAAAGAATTTTTCCTTTAAAACGGATCTTTCTTCATACCACAATAAAACTGTTGATTTCTTGATAACATGACCACTGAGGTTAAATCCCAGGCACAGTCCAAGTAACAGCATTTGCATTTCTTCATGCTTTAGCAGAAGAAAGCTCTCTAAGCCATGTGCATGCTCTGTGTCATCTAGTCTGTAACAAACACATTCATTAGCGTGATTCTGTGGATTACCCAGCACACAGGGCTTTGAGCTTTAATCAAACACGTTTGTGTTCTTGCAGGTCGCTTACATACAGTGATAAGAAACACTTGCACAGCTCCTAATCTGTAGCATAGAAATCTCCACACAGTCTTGAATAAAAATCTGTTACTTTGAAAGTTTATTTGAATCTGGTTTGTATTTTTTCAGGGCTGAGAGACAGAATTTGGCCCTATTTTAACCGGTTCCTCTTTTATGAGTGTTTGTAACTTCTGTCCCGTGGCATTCTGCATTTCCTGCTTCTGCTCTGCCTTTTTCCGGCATGTCTCACTCACTGCTCTTGTTTTGAGTCCAGCATCAGGCACCTGGAATAAACATATTCACCTTTTCCACAGTCATTTCAAACCACATTACCAATGACGATACGTATGACCCTACCCATTTCATAAACAAACCAAAGCACAAAGGGCTCACAAGGTAGTCTGAACAAGGGTTGAAGATTTTTAAATGGGATTTGCAGATGAAGGCATCAAAGGCCTGTACAGTGATCCTACAAGCTACCATTCAGCCCTTGTCTAAGCTGGAGGCATGTCAGGCTTTCCTTGCGTGAAACTTCCTCAGTCGTCCACAATGATATTTCTGCCCAAACCCCAAACTGTCCCAGCACTGAAAACACTGGCGACTTAGTGCCCTCTCTTACATAAGCCAGGTATGGTATTCTTCCACCTTCACCCTTCCAAGCTCAGTCCAATAGTTGTTCTCAGAGTTTAAGTACACCCATGGAAACTGGATCAGCACCTCTGAATGTGCGGTTCCAGCTGCCAATTTTAAGACACAAGTAGTGCTGCTCCCAATCACGTGCCCCTGTGTCTCTCAGGGTTATGTCCTGAATACTTGCTTAGGCGTGCAAAGGCATTTCTTCTGCTGCAGATCACCTATTTCAAGGAAATCATCCAAAACACTGGACTGTAGTCTACCTTGCACAGCGTGTTTCTCCAACCCCTTTAGCACACTTCTGGCTTAACCTGAGTACCAGCAGCCAAGTACTCTGGCTTGGCTTGAACCCGAGTACAAGAATGCACAGAATCGTGGTTCTCTCACTTCCAGTCCCTGCTTCCAGTATTGTTTCAGTACTTTATAATAAGCAGAGAGAAGTAAATTCATGGTTTCAATTTGATGCCCAATGTGATCTCTTAATCTGGAGCACACATTAGGTCATCAGTGGTCCTTTTTTTTTTTCATAGCAGACTATTTTTTTGCCTAATTGCACCACCTGCAAGAGTCTAGCACCATCCATTCAGTCTGGCTAAAGGAAGACAGATTGCTATTTGCAGTTGAAATTTTGATACTATGGCAACGTGGTCATTTTTCTGTAGAAAAGAACTTTGAAAAGGTGTGATTTAGCATGTTGACTTCATCCATAAATGGCAGACTCTGGCTTTACTATTCATTTCACGGGCAGTTGAGAGGCTACAGTAAAAAAAATATTTTCCTGTAACTTTTCTGTAACCTTGGAGTGAGGCATAATGGCTGAAAGTATGCATTTGCTGAATTAGCAGAAAAGAGAAAGGCAAAGAGAGGAGAAATAATTGTAATAGAAATTACATTATTTTTTTAACAGGAGTTCTGGGGGGCATTTAAGGAACTGCCAAACAGTAACCATGACATCTATGCCAGGCAAGTTAATAGGGTCTCTAGCAGAGGAATCAAATGAGTGAACACAATGTACCGTATTAGAGAATGCAAACAATATATTGATCTTGAATATGCCTGTATAATAATACACTTAATTTACATATTATTCTATGCCATGTAGGGGAATAAATGCAAAACATTAACAAAAATCTGTAAGGGACAGTCATGTCTCACACGTCTGCAGGAGTTCTTCGTGTGTGTGGACAAGGTTGATACAGGTGGACTCCATCCACTTGGATTTATTTCCAAGAGGCATTCAGTGTGATGCATCTGCAGGTGCTCTTAAAAAAACCAAACAACTCTCTTGGGTTAAAAGGAAAGGTCTGTGCATTGATTCATAACTCTTGAATGATATGTATACAACAGAGGGTAGGAAGAAATGATCAGCTTTCACAGTGCAGAAGGGTCTTCAACAGAGTGCAAAATGCATCTGGCTGGAGTCTGTGCTGTTCGGCACACTCAGAAATGTTTGAGAAAGGAGGTAAATAGTGTAGTGAAAACTTTGCCGATGATAGTGCTACTCCTTTGACAAGTGCACAGTTAAACTGTGAACCCCCTTGCCAGAGGATGGTGGGTATGCTATTTACATGTGCTCTTATCCCCCATCTGTCAAACACTTGGGCACATCTGAAAATTCTCACACGGTGTGAGTCTCATGAGGCGCACTCTGTGTTGAGGAACTTCATCGCATTGCAAGGGTAGGCTTTGAGAAAGTGAAACACTATATAATCATTGCAGGAACCTGTCTCGTGTGCCTGTCATCACTATGGCAGCAAGAGGCGATCCTCAGCAACCAGGACAAACCCATCCTGTGTCATCAGCTTCGGAGAGCACCTCATGGTGCCTTATTCATGCTGGTTGATTCTCTGAACTCCATCTTGCTAAAGATTATGATTGGAAAAGTGCTATGCTTCTAATTTTTGGTAAGCATCTGTCCTTCAGCGTTCAGGTGCTGTAAAACAATTGTCATTTAGCTAATTTTGGTCACATCAGTGCTTGTCCATTAACTCCTGGCAGCACGGCTTCACTTGAAGTTGCTATATTTAGATGACTGTGAAACAGAGAGAGAAAAATGAAAAGCATATCAGCATGCAGGAATAAAAGTCATCAATTGCCTGATCACAAAGAATAAAAATGTTCAATAGTTTAACACTAGAAAAATGAATGCAGATGAGTCATCCTCACAGTAAGACTACAGACAGCTGGATCATGAGAGTATTTTTCTGTTCTCCTTTACTTCTTGTAATAAGAACAATGTATCATTGTCTCTCATATATTCTGCAAATTACAGAAGTGCTTTGCACACCTGCCATTTAACCTTTCAGCATTCTGTACATCACCTGGCTGTCTCCTGCATATCTGTACAAGTTTTTGACATATATAGAAGAAATGGTTTGGAAAGTTCATCCAAGCAAAACACACTTAGAAGGTCAGGAAAAGTGAACACACTTCTCTAATTCACAAAATATTATTGACATATAAAAAATCAAAAATGGCAACATTTGTAAGGGGGGACATTTTCAAAGTGGTACCTTAAAGCACAGAGACTAGCCTCACCTTTAAGAGCTACCATTCCTAAAACCAGTACTTTGTTTTACGCTAAGGTTATTCATTCAAGGATTCAGATCAGACCTTCTGAGTGCTCAAGCTTTTACTTTTTCAGGGCTTAAAACCCATCCTCCCAGGGCAACGTGGAAAGGAGCAGCACGTACATTGCGTGACAAGGGATGGATGCGAGCCGTAGGCATGGGCTTCTTAGCATGGCTTCTGTCAGCATGAAGCCCCCATGGGTGCACTACAAGAGTAGGACATGTTTCTTCTATCACAGAACTAAGTGCCAGGCGCACTTGGTCAACAGACCCTAAATTAAACCTGTTATTTTTTGGCAAAGGGGATTCTATAGCAGGAGAGAGGCAACAGCAGAGAAGAAGAAATAACTACGATTCAGGTCTGCTTGTGGGTTGCAAGAGGGAAACATTAGAGGGAATCTATCTGGTTTTATAATGTATGAAACTTGAAGCCTTTTTGAGCATCAGCGGCTAAGTCCATACAACACTAATGTAAAGTAGGAGGGTCTTTGTTTTCTGGATAAACCGAGGCAGAGAAGTACGAAAAAACTAGCTCAGTCACATGAATGGGAAAAACAAAAGAACATGTTGTAAATCTAAAACACTCCTTTCCCCAAACCAATGCTCCACAGTATGGAAGAACACAATAGTTCAAAAAAGAAATGAACCTACAATAATCTGTCTCTAATGCAAGGTGAGAAGAAATATATCAGAATATATCATCTTTGCGTCTTCCAGCACCTTATCACATACACTATGCCTTAAGGCCTGTAGAGGAAGACTGCTAGTTGTCTCCCAGAAGATATGATCTGCTGTTCTTTTCCACTGGTGGAAATTGTATGTTATCTCTAAATTTCGGAATAAAATAAATAGAGCTAATTATTTAAATACCTTGATGTTTTTTTATTTTATGTGGTTTTTTATTTATTTATAATTTTAAATATCTTTTTAAACTACAGATAAGAAAAAGACAGTCACTGACTTTCTTAGTCCTTTTGATGCATTTTTGCTAAAAAGTTCCACCTCTGAGGTGCTCCTTTGGGCTTTTTAGTGGTATGGAACAAATGAGCACAATGGCTTTTGAAAAAATCTCATTGGACATCTAGATATGTCTTTAGGTGCCCAAATTATCTGAAAAAAATCTAGCATGATTTGATATTGCAAGGAAGTGTAAAAATTACTCACATACTGGAGCAAATCCCAGTGATTTCTGATTACCCACTGATGGTACACAACTAACTTCTTATCCTGGAGAGAAAATGCTGTGACATTTATAACTTTTGAATGGACTTGACTTATTTTACCATTCTGGTTTCTCCTTATTTTCATCTCATGGGTTTCCCATTTAATCCATCTCTCCCAGATTTCATGTTTGCCTTACAGGCATCAGAGAGGACCTGTGGGACAGGGGAACGGGGGACTCGAGATTCTATTCTCTCCTGTCTAGGGGTGGAGAGTTGTCACAGAAGAGGCTTCCTCTCACAGAAACAGAAGTGGCTTTTCAATGTGAGGAGGTATGGTGTGCTTCACTGGACATTTTTGCTGATTAATTATAGCAAGATTGGCCCACTGTGAACAAGATTTTTACTGCTTCCTCTGTCTTTGTTTTCTCCTCTTATTTTATTTTAGTGTCTGTGTCATCATGGGAGAACGTTATTCTGTGAGTATTTTTTTAAACTAGTAAATCCTGCTTCCTGCAACCAATATAGACTTATCTGACTTCTAGGTCATAGAACTTGGGTCATTTTTCTTTTAAATCAATCAGATCCTGGCTTAAAGGATCTGGTAAAGCTAATACACCACAATTTTGCAAATGTTGTACCAGGTAATCTTGTGATTGCTCCGCCACCTCTTTGAAATTAAGTTTTGCATGCTCGGTTAAAGAACCACACATACTTTATCCTCAATAGAAGCAGTGTTTTTGAAAGAAAAAAAAAACATTTTATTGCAATAAATACATCATCTTTTTTTTTTTTCCTGGTAGAATGGAATAATGATATATTGTCAGAAAATTGGAAGTGAATTACTGTGCAGAAACAGGACAAGAAAGGCCAGCGCAAAACTAACTACTTATAGCCTTGAGAAATAAATGCAGCTGGAGTCAAAATAGTAGAGTACATTATTTAGCGACAAGTGTCTCTGTCTCATGACCATTCACTTCTGTATTGAAAGCTGGAGCGTCTCAGAGTCTCCGGCCCCTCTTTGCAGCCTACAGCATCTCTCCTCCTCTCACCGTCAGTCTCTGCTGCTTTGTGCCAACAGCTCTTCTCTGGACAAACGGGTCTGCACCTGAATGTGTAGAAGGAGCACTCTTCTCTGGGAAATTGCTGCAGTACCAGGTAAAATAAAGCCCACCTCTGGGTTAAAATTGAAAAAAAAAAGGCAATAGATCCTCTAACTTCATCCTTTCTCACAAGAACAGACGAGGTCAGAGCAGCAGCTTCTTAGAGGAAAAAGGAAATGCTGAGCTACCCAGTGCTGCTGACAGTAAGCCTGGCTAAAGGGCAGAAAAGAAGGTGGTTACCTAAACCTCAGCAGTAACTCTGCCAAAGACAGACTTATTACTAGAGCTTATGCAACAGCGTTCTTACTATACGATGATTTCTGGTGCAATTCAGCTTGTCAAGCCAAATGCTGGAAAAAGTCTTCTCTTCATTTTTCTCCTCAGCACTTACTGGATTTCTCTGAAAAAAGACAGAGATGTGACCAAGGCACTTCTTCTCACAAGAGATGCTATGGGGGCAGATGACATTATATCTACCTTATATCTACAATGCTGAATTGTCAAAACTTTTGACTCTTGGCAGAAAAAAAATGTTCGTTTAGACATATTTTTCAACTTGGAAAAAGATGTTGTAAACTTTCAAAATAGATAGAATATCCCATCAGACACTTTAAAAATGGAAGCTGTCTTGGCTCCCCATTTATAGTAACTTCTCATTTGGAAGTTTCAGCTAACTAACCAAAATAGTAACTTAAAATATAAAATTATTAAAACTGGAAGTATTTTGAAATGATGAATAAATTAACAGATTGATTCTTTTCACTGCACACTAACATGTGTATGTCTTTGACTTTCTGCTGTCTCCAGGATAAGATGTTTTAAAAGGCTCCCAAATGCTTTCCCACACAAGGAACACTACTATTTGCTTAGCTCTCATTACAACAGCGTTGCAAATGACCAGATCTATAAACTATGTTTACATAATTATTTGTATGAAAATGTCACAATAATTTAATATTTCTCCTAATTTTTCTGTGTTTCCCCCATCTGTATTTCAAAAAGCACAAAAAACAGTGAGAGAAAGTTGACAAACAGAAGGCAAAAGCCTGGAAGCCCCTCAATAAAGCTAAGAGAAATAATCTATTAATAATCTACCTGGAGTCTTTGTCTTTTAGTTTGTCTCTATCTGCAGACATGGCTGCTGCTTGTATGGTGTTTTCATTGGAGCTGGAAGGATTACCAGTAGACCATCTGTTCGGTCGATGAGAAAAAACGTGATTGACAGGTGCCAGTGACCTAAGACAGACATCTCCATTTGGTGCTTCCTGCAGAGTATAACTACATCCTGAGTTGCTTTTTCCTTCAAGTTGTAAATGAAATACATTCACTCTGAGGTGATAAAATATGTTTCATGATTGTTACAGCCTGTTTCTCTGACATGCATCCAACCACTATGTACCTGTCTTCCTCCTTTTCAACTCACTAAAACCTATGAAGTCATAAACCTAATCTCTAAGCTGGCACGATGCTGAGGGGATGAGGGACTGCAGATATCTGAGGGCAGATAATCCTGTTTGTCTCCAGAACTGTGGAGGCTGCAGGAAGAACTGGCAGGCTGCAAGAGGCCCTGACATTTGCCCATCAGTGTAAGGACGAGCCATCTCTATGTTGTTGTCATTTAGCCCGATGTCTGGGATTTGGTTTTGTTTCATCGTTAAATAAAAGTGGTGCTTTTCCAAGAAAGGTCACTGTAAAATTGGATTCAGGAACAGCCTTTTTATTTCTCGATGTGGAGGCAAGTTTTGCTCTACTTCAGGACTCACAGCTACCATGCAGACAACTGTCAAGCAAAGGAGACCCTCCAAAATGAAGATGAAGAGGATATTAAAGCAGCACAGTGGATTTTCAAGGTAAGACAAAATCCAGTGTTATCCAAATGTCCTGGAGGAGGGGGAAAATGGTATATCTGGAAGGAAGGCAGAAAGAAAGTGTTAATGTTATGTATAACAGCCCTAGACTATTTGTCACCAAGACATCGGTATTCATGTAGTTTTCCTTTATTCCTGAGCCTCATCCTCTGCCCTCTGTTCCTCGGTGTGTTGCAACCACAGTGACAGAGGAGGTGGTGATCCGCCTTCCTGTTAAGTGTCTGCTTTCAAACAACATATTAAGCACATCCATCTAACTCATAAAAATGATTCATACTTTGTGAAGCTAATCTGTGGTTAAAAGGGTGAGGAAAAACATGTTGCTTCATGGTATTTAGACACTGAGGCAGTCTGCATTTTTTACTGATGCTACTACCTCAGATTATTTTTATTGGTAGCTAACAAAAGAAGGTATCACAAAGAAATCAAACACAGCATAATACTAAAATCTATTAGGGTGTTACAGTAAATCCCCTTTAGTGAACCTGCAGAGCTGAACCATTTTCCTTAATTAAAAACAACAGTCATGTATCCTCTAGATTTTGTCAAAAGCCTGAAAGCTGCCTGAGGAGTGAACCAATGTTATTTATGGTGAGCAACACACTCCTGTGCAGCTCAACAGAGCAAGAGAGACAGGTGCAAGAAACCATATCTTATTAAAACTTTGGTGCAGAAGTGGTGCACCCTGGTGCATGGTAGCGAAGAGAACGTGATAGCAAAGTCACGCACTCTTGGAACCACAAAGTTTGGGGTTTTTTTCAGACTAATGTAGCGCCAGAGTGGAGAGGGACTAAGGCAGCCAGTCAAGGTTGTTGGCAGGGCTGGTAAAAGGCAAGACAGAGGAAGAAGCCAGTCCCCATTCCACATCTGCCCTACAGCCATTCACGTTAAAGCAAGAATTGGCTTCTCCACCCCATCTCCTTCGCCAATGCACTTCCGCTTCCAGGAGGCCATTTCATTTGAATTACAGGAATAGACTCATCAGAAATCCTAAATGACTTTCACTGCTTTTGCTGAGAGGAAATACTCAGCCTGCTTTGCCACTATCAGGAAACTGTTTCTGATAATGAACCAAGTACACTCCTTTCAGAATTTCATGTCATTCTATCTCATTATCTGTCCATTTAGCACATGAGCCTGGGGACTTCTTGGCCCTGTTGAAGGCAGAGGGGGTTTTGTCACAGGCACAATGACTCCTGAATTTAACTCTTGGTAGTCATAGCTTCTGAAACCCATATACTGAGTTCTTTACAGCTCATGTCCCCAGTCATTTCTCATTTAGCCATCCTTTTATTCATCCCAGGTGAATAGTTCCTTTCAACTTGGTGATCGCTTTTATGGCTCTCACCTGAAATTGTAGTTTGTTGCCAAGTCTCTGAGAACATAGTGCACAGGACTGAGTCAGGGACCTTACAGAGGACAACTTATTATTTCTCTGCTCTGCAAAGGGATTTATCTACAGAGGGACCTAAATGACACTGCAAGGCTCAGGCCCGCTTACCGTCCACAGTCCCTTAAACACCAGCGCTGCCAGCTTCCCTTCTCCCACTGGCTATCTGTCCCATTTACTTTGTTCTGTGCTTATGTTTCTAAATGCTGCAGCTCTGCTGGTGTAGCTCTCATCTCTCATAGCAGGGACAGCCCAGGAGATGCTCTGTAACCACTTCATGAGCTCAGGCTGAGGTGAAGTTGCTGTCATGTGGAAGCTCTTGTGTGAGGCTACATGCTCTGGGGGAACATGTCTCCAGAACTTCATAAAGCATATCAGCAAATGATCCTTCCACATATGTAATGTAAGCAATGTTACTAGTAGTTAATGAGTCCACAAGGACTATGTTAATGATAGGAAGTTAGAAAACTTACCCGTCTAGAAATATGTACAGCCCTAGGGCTGGGGAGCTAAAATAAATTGCAAGCTTTACTTCACATAGGAAAGAAATACTTTTCTTTTTTACTGATAGGGAGCCAAGGCACAGAGGATTTACATTATTTCGTAGTACTTAGGAAATCAGCTTGAAGTTTGTCACTTATACTCCCGGAATAGACAAGGTCCCTTTTTTTTTTTTTTTTTCCGGTGGCATTGAAGCCTGCAGAAAGTTCAGATTCTTTCTGGTAAAATGTTTCTGTTTGTGACACTGGTTGCTGTAGACAAACTACATTCTTAGACCCATAATTTGTATGACTGACAGGGTCTTTGATCAGACTGATTCCCCAGCCCTCATAATTCCTGTGTTCCCTGCCACCTTAAATGAGGTTTTTAATTTGATGCTTCTGAATGTGAGCAGTGGCTGCTTATGAGAGCAAGTTGCCACATCTAATTCAACATGCCAAATAGTAAAAAAGTTGAAATAGTAAATAAGTTGGGATTTAAAAAAAAAACAAAAACAAACCCACATCTTTTAACAGAAGACTTGAATTAGGTTTATTTAGTCTTGAACATGCTTTCAAAAAGAAACTGAATTACAAGAGAAATGTTTTTAAGAAGTGGTAGGTAGAGTTTAAAGGCCTTTTAAATTCTCTTCATGACATTTAAATTAACTCAGTGAGTTGTTTATTTCTAATCTCCATTTGCATTGCTTAAAAAGCCTTTCCCTCTGACATGTTTGCATCTTGATTTATGAAAGCGTTAAAAAGCAGAAGTGAATAAACTGCTTTTTACCAGTCTCAACACAAAGATGCAAGGACTTAACCCAGAGCTAACACAGACACATTCTTGTGTGCTCCCAATGAGCTTTTTGCAAGTTAACAAAATAAACAGCCCAGAAACATTACACTGCACAGGAAGATAGTGAGAGACTGCGAATATATCATGTTTTTTTCCTAATGACAGAATTTGGCCAAAGTCCTGTTACACAGAGCTCATTGCCATTACTTCCTCAGAAGAGGATGAGAGAGTTCTCCACAGAGATACCACATTGTAGTTCATATCCAGGTTGCATCTGGGTAGGACCTGTTTCACTTCTCTAACATAATTATGATTTCTAAGCATACAGGCTCCAGATTTGGTTGGGTTTACAGACAATAGATGACTGGGCAAGTGCAGGTAGGACAGCAGTGTCAGGGCTCTGAGGGCACTAGTAAGTGTTAATGGCCCTGAGCAGCCTCACCTGGGACCTCCACACTCACCGGTGGACCTAGCAGCCCTATATAAGCTCAGCCCTGAGGGCCTGTTCCTCGCCTGCTTGAGTTGTGCTGAGGGAGTGCTGGTCCCCAGCTGAGTGACAGCCATGCCCCAGTTGGTGATGGAGCCGCCTGGTTGAGACCTTAACCCCCCACCCTGGGTGGACTTCCTGGCTTGATCTTGGCTGTCTCTTGTCAGCGTGGGCTTGCCTGCTGGTTGTAGGACCTGATCTGAGGGGTTGACTTCCCCCTTGCTGTGATACTGCCTTATGATCTGGACCTTGCTTGGACCATCTCTATGTCTGTCCTGTTTGCCTTGCTCGAATGCTGCGGGATGGGCTGTGGGATCCCCTTGGCTTCCAACTCACCTTCCCTGAGGCAGAAGCCCTGTTCTTGCTGCTCTCTGGCAAGAAGAATCCTTTCCAGCTCCTGTTGAGATTTGCCTTACCTGTAAGGGTGTCCTTTCCTCTTTTTCCCAAGGCGTGGAGCAGAGAGGTGAAGAAAAGCATAGTGTTAAGTGAGAAGGTGTGTGCCAAGGAAAGGCAGAGAGCAAGTATTATTGCCTCCTTAAACGTCAGTCTGTAGGCTGAGGCCTAAAGATACCCTGCTTATACCAGCACTGCCTTTCTGCTTGCCAAGTCCTACCTGTTTGTGTTCTGTGTGGGAGACCAGGCAGAAACTGAGATGGCCACAAGCATGCTGTCTGGAGGAGCAGCCCAGGGGAAGTACAGCATCCTTTTTCCTTCATCTAGCTAATCTCAGCTCTGCAGAAATCCTTTGGGTTTGGAGATGTCAAACATTATTCCATGAACTGCGTGTAACGTGGAAGTTGCTCGTGACCATGCATAGCTCATCTAAATTATTCAGCAACTGCTGTGAATCATGATTTGTTTGTTAAAATAGGGATACATTCACAAACAACTCCAGAAAGGTCAAAAATCAAAGCTGTTATTTGCAAAGGGCAACATGCAAGTTGAATGTTTGCACTGCTTTGCCAAGTACTCTAGTGTCTTCAGGTGATGAGTGCTGTCAGTCATTAATTACTATTACTGTCAACAGTCCCTCTGAAGTCTCATATTGTCTTTATCCTTTGTAAGAGTAGGAAAAGTCCTGATATTAGTAAATATACTTACCCTCTTCAGTCAGTATAATCTCTCCCAAGTACATTTTCACATCAGGAGTGTTTATTTGGGGAAGTCTGTTTTTCATACTTAGTCACGGTAGCATTTGTATGTCTTAAAGCTTGTGATTGTTTCATAGGGTGTTAGGAACAAACCAAGCAGTAACTTATATCAAGAACACATTCCTTCTGTTCTTTTGAACAGATGTTAGTTAAATAGGCTGAAACATAGTTTAATAGTCACGTTATCTAATTCTTGCGTTTGAAATGGGCAGCTAACATTCTTCATATTTGCAAAATAGTTATCCTTACACAGCAGATGTAAAATTTGAGACACGTTTGATGCTCTGTTTTATTCAGGAGCAAGGTTTCAAAGGAAGACAGAATTCTGGGAGAGAAACAGGAGTATTACAGGGTATTTAGGACCACCAGATTAGGAGCCTCTAGTCTTTTTGACAACTTCTTTGATAATACAGTATACTTTTAGGTAGAGAAAAGAGTGGGTATTTTGCTGAATAGTTATAGATTAAGATAATGAGGTAAAAGCATATGCAGTTGGTTTTAAAGGTAAGCACAATTATTTCTAGGACAAGCTGGAGAACATTATCTCTCTGTGGTCTTCTGTGCTGTTTTTTCGATATGTATCCTTTAAAACAAGGGTTTATCTTGTCCCTGAAGTGTTTTTACTAGTTAAGAAAGGGCTACTCCTGCATATTTTTACAGACTATCCCAATCCCTTTGAGACCTGCAGTGTCCAGCAAAATATTGGTGCATGTCTTGTCAGCAGACCTATTAGGAGGGTTAAGGCCTGTCAGCCCCCAACCCTGCAAGAGGGGTCAGGCAGAAACTGAAAGTGGTTTCTCTTGTTTGCCAGATAATTCCTCCAAGGAAAAACTTGTTTCATTAATTGCTGCTTTCAGAAGTCACAAAGTACTCCTGGGGCACGGGAGGCAGTATTTCAGGGTTGGTCCATACCCAGGTCTTCAGCACTTCTCAGGGTCAGGTCATCCACGCTGTGAAAAAGACTGTACTAGTCATTTGGGGGGTTAGAGTCCTCCCTTTCAGCTGGTCATCTGAAGTGGGGGATCTGTTAGCTTAACTATAGTACTTATAACTATGGTAAAGACATTTCATATTCAAACGATTTACGTTCGTCAGGGTACAAATCTGCTGGTCAGGTAAAGCTCCTACAGTTTTCTGTATTGGGTGAGGGAAGCAAAACAAACCAGTAAGATGAAAGTAAAAAGTACAGGACTGGAATCAAAAAGAAACATTAATAGCTATTACATAATTACTCTCATAGCTAAAAACAGCCTGATCCACAACAGGCCGTGGTCACCCCAGTGACCAGCATCACTGCGTGCTGCATTTAAGTGTGCTGGTGTCCCCTAGAGCCCACGTATCTGCATATGTATGAGCATAATTGAGTACATAAGGGTAGGATTCAGCAAGCCACCATTCTGGAGAGGTGACCACCAGCAGAAACACCAAATGACATTAGCGGTAGGCCTGTCATTTCATTTGTGGATCACAGACCCAGACGCACTCATGAAATTAGGCCTCCCCGTCCTGACACAGGACAGAGGAGTGCTTTCTCATTTGACAGCCCAGCGCTTACTGCTGTTGCCCAAATTATGGGAAGTCCAGGTTCAAAACCTTCCCTTGAGGTGACTTGAAACCACACGCACCAGAAGAATAACCTAACTACTTACTGCAATGTGTCTGTGAGAAGGACAGCAGGGGTCCCTTCTGTCCCTTGTGTTGAAATCATTCTTTGTGGTATAATGATTTAATATTCCTTGTAGAGAGAGGGTGGTGACGCTTTACTGTGTTTAAGGCACTTACCATGCAAGGGTCTGAGATTCAATAAGAAATACTTCCATTTTCCTTTATAACAGGTGTTCAGTGAGGCCCAGACCAAAATCCACAGGGAGGTCCCTTGCAGCTAGGCGGGAAAGTCGTCCTCCTTCCCCTCGATCTGGTTAGCCAGGTCCGAGCCAGGGACAGCGCTTCTGAAAGCTGAGGCTGACAGACCGCCTCCAGTGGCTAGGCCACCAGTCTGGGACATCAGCCCATGCAAATCCAGAGTGGAAGAAGGATCTGAGCCTGTATCTCCAGCAAACATGCCAATAGCAACATTCGGACATGTAGGTCTGGGGGTGGGAGCTGGGTGGTACCTGGGGCTGTGGCTCCCAGATGAAGGGTGATGCACATACAGTGCCAAATCAGTCCCATAACTTCCTTTGAAAGACGCAGCATAAATGCTCTTTCCTGCCATTGGGAGTTTCCTCTGTCCCCATGAGGCAGCTTCCCATGCAGTATGTCGGCAGTTTTTGGATGGCATGTTTACATACCAGCTCTGTCCACGCAGGATGAGGCAGCAGGCGCTGGGTGCCCAATTCAGCCCTGTGGGTCCTGCTGGGAGCTGTGGAGGAGCACAGTGTGCTGTGAACGGGGCACCTTTTAGGAGGACTAGCCCTGAAAGACAGGCAGCAAGCCACTGGCTTAGCTAGTATCAGTGGATAGGACTCATTTTTACCACTTGCTTGCTACAACCGGGCAGTCTTGCAGAGACCTTTCTTGTTTGGTTTGGGGTTTTCTTCTCCTCATGTCTCCTCTGAATGTCCGTAGTATACTAGACTGCTCCAGGCAGCTCAAACCATTAAATATAGCTCCTTTAAAAAATAGTATGTTTTAATCTTTAGCATCATACATGAATGTAAGAACAGATGAACGTGGCTTATGCAGGAATTATTCCATCAGGCAGAAAAAGTTGCTTGTTTTTTCACTGTGCAGGTGGTTGAAGAGTGGGATAGGTTGCCCAGAGAGGTTGTGAAGTCTCCTTCCTCAAACGTATTCAAACCCTGCTCAGCACAGTCCTAGGAAGCCTGAGAGCAGGAGGCTGGACTAGATGATCTGCAGAGGCCCCTTCCAACCTGTTCTGTGAAACAAAGAGCTCTTCACAGTGTCTTTCTTTTTAAGCTGTTCTGTAATTACATGGCATAATATTTTTTTAATTCATAAAAGATTTTTCTTTTGCATCCAGAAACACTCTTCTGAGAATAGCTAGCTGTATTGCTCAGCGTTGTCTATGAGCCAATAATAGCTGCACAGATAGCAATCAGAGGGCATTCTTTCGTAAAAGTTGTCAAAATAATAATGTACTACACATTAATGGGTGGGTTACTTGCATATTAATGGTGTGCAAATATTCTAGTCCTCAGAGATAATTTGTATTAATTTGCAATAATGTTTTTGCAATTTAGTGATTTATATATTTTACCTTTGAAATAGCCCTAAAACTTCCTTTTTAGCTGTGCACCTTTGAAATGGAAAAATGCAAAATCCTGGGCTGATTAGGATATTACTGTCAGACAGAATTTAATGAATACAAAAACCAGAAGATAAACTGTTTTTATACTACTTCTGAAAATTTTTCAGTAAAACGATCCTAGACTGACCTGAGTTACAGAGACCGTTGTTGCTAATATAAGATGACCTTCTTCAAGTGGAACAAAATGCCATGCTGGTTAATAAATAACCCACTCAGCCTAAATCTAAATCAACTAATTTGAGATATGGGTAACTTCAGATTTACAAATATATTAATTTAGGATATTCTTCCACCAGCAAGAATCAACAGTTTAGATAAAGGATGCTGGGGAAAAACAACATTTCTCTGGAAAACCATGGAGGCCTTCTTAAAAAGGCATCTAGCTTGTATGTCTGTGAGTCAGGAGGAATTGACCTTTACTCCATGATATGTCTCTCACACCCAGACTGATGAAAGTAAATGATTTCAGTAAAATACAAAACTAAAATGAAGTACCTTTGTGCATCGCCAGCCGCAGAGTGACAAGACATAATGCAGTTGGTGTTGCTCTGATTTATGGTTTCTCCTAGAGGCCATCATGTGGTAAAGATCACCTGAGCACAGTGCTCCCACCACACCCTGCTTTATTTCCAATACTCCTCATGTTCAACTGAAAGAGGAATTGTGGTGTGGGGTTTTTTTCAGCTCAGATTTCTCAGGGTTTTCTGAGTGCCAGAGGAATCCCTAAGTGCCAGAATTAAGTGGTGCCCAGGTTGCACATATCGGCCAGTCCACGCTAATTAGCAAATCCTTCCAGTGATGTGAGGTGCAGTATCATTGAAGGCAGTTCTGGGTGGAAGCTCGAAAGTGTCATCTGACCTTGGCTGCTAGGATCAACCATCCTCAAGCCCTTCCTGGCATGGGTTTACCTTGCCTGCTCTTTAAAACCTCACTAACACAGACTCCACAGTCTAGGCACCCTGCTCCAGTGCTTCACCATCCTACCATTAAAACCCCATATTTAACATAAATACACCTGCCGGCTGTTTAAATCCATTACTCCTTGCTGTATATGTAGTGAGCATGAAGAGTAATTTACTCCTTCCCTTTGCCTGTTTGTATACAATGCATGCTACCTGATATGCATTTCTCGTGAGTGGTGCAAAGACACAAAAGTCATGAATCACACACATGCTTTTTCACAGCAATTTCTTTCCACAAAAAATTCAAAGACTCTTGGGGAAAATAAATGTTTCTTTCAAGCCATTTAGAGGTTACTGAGTCCTACATTTTGCTAGCCCCTTCCGTGCAATAATAGGACAGCTTTTTACTCCCATTTATTTGCATCTCTTTATAAATCAGCTTCATCCAGTCAAAAGAAAGATGCAGAAAGAGATCGGAATATCCTACCACAGACATCTTGATTTCAAAGCCCAGCTCCAGGTTGCTAGGTGACAGCTAGGCACATCTTCCTGAGAGCAGGTCAAAGCCAAAGCCCCACCAAGCCAGGAAAGGCAAGGGAGAGACCATCGCTCTTCTCCCAGAGGCCACACAGGGGATGAAAGCACCTTGTTTATGTACAATGTACGCAACTGTATGTTTCATCACAAGCATTAAAACTTAACACTGAGGCAGGCAGAATGCTATTTTTTCCATCAGCCTCATCCAAAAGGTGTGCTGAAAGGTAATGCTTGGGAAATGGCAAGGATCTGTGAGCAGGTGAACTGGTGAAGCCTGGCCCGCAGTGGGTCTGTGCCTGCTCACTGACCGATTTTGATGTCTGAGAAGGATTTCCCACAGCCCATCCCTGTGCTGGGTGCTGATTCCAATGAAGCTTTCAGGACTCAGATGTTGAGATCTTTAACTTAACAGATCTTCCTTCGGTCTACCACTAGATGTGGTTGGAAACAGCTCAGGAGGCTAATTGTCCTCAATATTATACTTGTAGTGTTATTCTCAAAATAAAGCTAATCTAAAATACCATATCAACTGTAAAAAAAGGTAAGAACAGACTGCAACAAACCAGGAGCTGCCCAGTGATGCCATCCAAGCAGCAGCTGATGATCTTACAAAATGTCACATCTGTTTTCCCGGTTCACTGTTGCAAGCGCTTAATTACGCTCACAAGAAAGATGAAAATTATTCTCAAGAGTCTAGAGATTTCAGGTGTAGGCTGAGGAATTCATACAGAAAAAGGGGAAGGGCTCAACTTTGTTCCATTATTCATTTATTTCCATTTGTGAACACAGCCTAATTTCAGGAAGTAGCTGTGATTTTTTTCCTGTGACATCTTGTGTGATTTACTTCAGGACTCGATAAAGAAGAGAACAGTTCTTACAGTTCTGTCGACTTCACTGTTTCCTTTGAGAGTAATCAAGTTAAGAGCAAAACCAGTGGATCAGACAGACCAAGACAGGATAAAATATTTGTTCTTGAACTGCATAACAACTGGCATTCATTATGAGAGGTAGGAGGATTACAATATTTAAAGCATTCATTTTCTTGCATTGCAGTGCTGGATTTTCTAAACCCCATAGTCTTCTCTTTTTTATTACCAAACTGATTTGTTTAAACACAAGCATTCTTCTGGGAGAGAGGTCTTTGGGGAAGAGAATCTCCTTTTAGGGATTCCTTGCCAATACTGGAGTTTAGTATCACAAATAAGCTTTGGCACTCACGCCCTTTGTGCCTTTTAGTACTTGGAATTTGTGCTCAGATTTGCGCAGGTGCTCAGACTGCACCAGGGAAGTGGCTGAGTTGCTCCTCTCTGGCCCTTTGTCCTGTTTTTTTAATTTGCAAATTCTTGCTCCATTTACTCATCCCCATTACCGAGAATTTTGCATGTCAATAAATGGGACATCTATAACATCTCTATATAATATGGGCTCTAAATAAGAGGATTAAAGGGTGTTTCTTGGTTTACATCCAGATCTTCTGGACTATTTGGCATGGAGTAGCTGGATAGTCCTCCAGTCAGAAGACTGATAAAGTGAGTCACAGCCTTAAATGCCAGCAATATTTCTTCAAACTAGCATTTCTTTATGTTCACTGAAATTTTTTATTCTGAATGATAGTTCCTATTTTTATGACAGACTAGCCTTCCTCACTGCACTGTGTTTATTCTGTTCATACAGATTCTGTGCAGATAAATGCATGCGCTTCATTTAAGTACAAGAATAGCATCTGCTTGAATGGTTTACCTGACCAACAGTGGCATGCTCAGACTATAAAATTGTTTCAGACTCATAAAAAAGCTGTGCTCTCTCAAGTGTCATACTGGGTTGTAAGCAGACATACTTTAAACAGAAAGAAAAGCCAAACTCTACTTGTTTCTTACCAGCCTTTCCAAATTATCAAGAGAAGTAAGTTAAAGGTATTAAATCAGATCAAAGAAAGTATAGGCTATTGCAGGCAGGACACCTTCAGTCCCACTTAGTCTTTTCTGTGTTCAGTCAGGAGGTAGGTTTGAAATGAACTGCAGAAAGGAAATTGGGAGGAACGTTTCATCTGCCTAGGAGGAGGACATGTTCTTTCAAAACAGTAGTGTAACAGAGGGAAACCCCCACAAGTGTGGTCTGTTAATGAGTTGGTTTGAACAACGATGCATAAAGGTGGGATATAAAAACAGGTTTGTCCAAATTTCTACCCATCTGGACTGATGTTCTCCCTCTCTCAGGACACTTCTAGAACTGCAGCAAAGTGCAGTTCCTTTCCAATTGCAGGGAAACATGCCAGACAGCTCTGGAGTGGCCAGAGGAAAAGGTCCAGCCTGCAGAAAGGAGTGCCAGGCTCTGTAAGCACCAGACAGGAGAAATGTGGTTTCACAGGAACACATCCAGTGCCTTCCCCAAAAGCTCAGTAACTCTGAGCTTTCTCTTTTTTTCTTTTTCTTGAGGTCCTCTGTATCTATAACCTGTAACTTGGTATCTGTGGTGTCAAGGGAGACCTGGGAACTGATACCATTTGTAAGTCTGCTCCTAAGCCTAAAGCAAGCATGACATTTAGCCAGTAATTTGTGCTGTCTGCAATCACAGTCCCTCTAATCCAGGCATGCACTCCTATATGGGTAAGATCACATAAGGCATCTCTGAAAGAAAGATTAGTAAGAGATTCTGCAGGGAAGCCCCAGGCCTTTCTGCTCACTTCCATGGGACCCTCTACATAACAGGGATAACCTGACCTCTCTAAATCAGTATTGTACAGTTCCATTGATAATTTAGTACGCTGGGGTGGATATCACCTGAAGTTTTCCCATTTCCCAAATATGTTCATGCCTTCTCCTCACTGTCTTTCTTATGAGATCAGCTCCTTTTCCTTCCACCATCATTCAAAGATCTTTTAAAGGTGCTGGAGAAATACTGCTGGTCACCACCTCAAACTAGTCTGGAATGAGACAAATACAGAATTTGCTCTTCATGCCAGCATCTATCAGCCTAAAACATTCTCGTTTCTGATACTATTCTTTTTAACCTCATAGTCTTCAGCTGTCTCTCCTTGCCTGCTCTTTATTCTTTTATTCTTATTTTTCAAAGGAATTATAGTGCATTTTAGCTCTGATGTCTTTTCATGTTCCCTGCCACAGCCTGTGAGTGAGTTATATTTTTCTCCCATCAGCCTTTTAACATGGCTGCATAATTGCCCCAATTCCTCCACATTTTTTAAGGTCCAAAAAATCTGATCAAAAGTCAATCACAGAAGTCACAGTGGCTTCCTCGGGAGTCTTGTCAAGATGGAATATTACTGTGCAGCCACATTGTGCAACCAGGTTTTTGGATACACTTTGAACGACGCTGAAACCTTGAGCTGTTTGGGAACATTGGTTCCAAATTGCCCCATTAAGCTTCCTTTCTGTATCAGCTCTGGAATATAACTACAGACTACTTTCTATACCTGAAAATTGCGGTCTTGTCAGTTTTGGATTCTTCTTTAATTTATTTATATTTTTTTTAGTTTCCAAGCACCTGTGTGGTAAGGATCCTGTGTAATAATTAGGTTATGTGTGACCCAGAATATCAGGAA
The DNA here is from genome assembly GCF_000737465.1 of Haliaeetus leucocephalus. Taxonomy (NCBI): domain Eukaryota; kingdom Metazoa; phylum Chordata; class Aves; order Accipitriformes; family Accipitridae; genus Haliaeetus; species Haliaeetus leucocephalus. The sequence goes on along the minus strand of NW_010973294.1, from coordinate 5,032,844 downwards.
TATTCCTGCAGGTCATGGTTGGATAGGTACCTCTTGAGTGACATTGATACTATAAAGATATTTCTCCTTTGCTAATAATGAAAAGAGGAAAGTATTTGTGCCTTCGGTTTTAGTTCATTTAATTTCCATTGTGGGCAGAGGATCCCTAATAGCACAAGGAGGAATATCGCTTTGGCACTAATGCTCAACTCTTGAGTTTCCCCGTTCAAACTGTAGGTGCACAGTGACACCTTCTGGAAGGTTGTAATGAGAGTTACTGAGCACCTTCCATCATCTTGAAACTCACGATTTTTATGCAGAGAAGCTAGTCTTTTTCTGGTCAACAGTTTGCCCAGATCTTTGGTACAGGTTCTCTGATGTCATTGGGACATACACTAACAGAACATTGTTGTGATGGGAGAATTTTTTTTTTTTTTAATCAACCCAAACCTGTAGGGTTTTTTAATGATTCCAAATAATTCGAAGGTTGGGGGGGGGGGAGGTTAGAGGATAGAATTAGAGATGTATGTTAACCTCGTGATTTAAAAAAAAAATGTAGATGGCATTACATTTTCAACTATTTATTGACATACAGAAGGTGAGAGGGTCAGACAGAATATAGTGAGTCTTCAATTTGCCAAACGTGGCAAATGAAAGACACAGTTTCTCAATGCAGTCACACTTCAGCAAAGGGTTCATTTTTTTTTTTAAATGTGTCATATTGCAATTTCTAATTAGACCTTCTTTGCCCAAGCTGCCGGCTTCCTGGGTAGTCTGTCAATCTGCCAGAAACTCTGAGTCATCAAGGATTTTAAGCACACAAGTTGTGCCACAGAACTCCATCTGAGGGCTCACAAACCCCACGGTGCCTGCATGCATCAGCTGGACTGGGGCCAGAATGGGGAGCAGAGCCCTCGCCGAGATGACGCTGGTGCTCTAAAACCCAGCATTCGGTCCTGTTACTGGAAAACATCTCCTTATTTCTAATACTTAGTTCCATCTCAAATACTAATTCTCTTTAAGCTTCCTCTTCCTTGGAAGTAACAAAGATGTGATATGTAGGAGTGGAAAAGAAACAGGGTTGTGAGTGGAGACAGCAGAGGCTAATTTCCAGACTTCCTGAGACTTTGGAGTAGAGGCTGACTGACATAAATACTGAGGCTGAGAGTTTTGGCAGAACATACATCTGGGATTGGCCAATGCTCAGAAAGTACATCACCCTAGAAAATAACCTTACGGTGCTGAAATAATTAGCAAAGTACTAGGCAGAGCCATCAATAGCAAACAATTCTGGCTACACTGAGATCTAAGCCAAGTCTAACCATTATGAGAACATTTCAAGCATTAGTCCTAACATAATGCAATCACAGGTTGTAGCATGGGACTTTGAGAAAACTTAATCCTTCAGCAAAAGACTAAGAGAAACCCTATGCTCTACCTATGTGCTACTGAACCGTTACATTTTGACAGTATGAATGACATGGCATTGGGAGGAAATTCCCCCTGTGACTTTCACACTTGCGCTTACTCAAAATAAATTCTACAGGCGAATTAATGCATTGCTATTAACGTTGATGAAAAATCAAGAACTAACAGGCATACCTGCATGTGGGATAAGTTTGTTAATGCTCTGTGGACCCATGCAGAACTATGGTTAGTTTTACATGTTTGAAGATTCCGGTTTATTCTGCCTCCCATCAACACTGAACCTACATCTTCTATTTGAAATTAATTGCTAACAGATCCATTAAGTTAAGTTACTTACACCTGTAAGGAACTGATGTTGAAAGAATATACATATTTAAAAGTTCAACAAAGCTGTTTCCCATAATATCACTGGCATTATGTTCACTTCAAAATATGGTTACTTAAAATGCATCTTTTTAAAGCATATGTATATATATTTTACATTTTAAATTTTTATTAAGGAATAAGATAAAGCAAATACTAGAATACTGCTGATATATAAAGAAAATCTAAGTTCAGCTAAAGACCCTGGAGACTCATTTTACTTCAGAAAATATCTCCTTTCCCAGAAAAGCCTATCAGTCTTCAAAGTGATTTGTAACAAGTGCACTTTCCTGCCAATGAAAATAGTCAAAAATGGATTCTTACTTTCTGTTTGAATTGCTCCCTAATTCACTATGAATCAGCTCCATTCAATGGTCTAGAAACTCTCTATTTAACAACGGAAGTGAGCAGGAAACACTAAAATAGACTAGTACCCATAAGCCACCATACAAATGTGTATGACCTCTCCTTGGGCAAGGAGCGGGAGTTCAGATGTGAGGCCCAGCAATCTGTCCTAACACCTTAAAGCAAAACAGGCCCCAAAAGAGCTAGTATGTGCATTATGTCACCCATCAAAGTGTGACTGCAAGAATGTTGGAGTACAATGTTATTAAAATACAGATACATGTTCTATATTGCCTTTCTTATAACCTGTTCTTAACATGTTAAATGAGAACAAATTAAAAAAAAAAGCTGCTATACAAGTTTTCAGTAGTAATAAAATAATAATAGTAGTAGTAATAACAACAACAATAACAAGTTTCTTCATTTCCACAAAGGCAAAACTAGGAAAATATATTAACTGGGACAAGTCTGCAGAAAAGAGAGGCTGGAGTCAAAACATACGAAGGGACAATATTAAATAGCAAGGACACCCTCAGATAAAGCCATTCCTTTCTGATGTAGAATAGAAGAAAACTACTGCGTGCAGGATAGACTTCCCTCCTAAAAGTTTATCAATAACTTATGTAGACTTAATGCGAAATGTTCAGGAAAGTCTAGTAAAGAGATTTTTTTTATTTTCTAATGCCTTACATTCTAGCAGCTAATATCAATATTGAAATTGAATCCTGATTTAATATTTACCTTGTACGTTACAAACAAAGGTGCCACTACATGGGATAATTTTATTAAATACACAGTTCATGCGTAAACACTCCATTTTTCATAAGGTATTTTTTGGAATAGAACCAAGACCCAGGCCCAATACTCCCATGCCTAACTAGATTGTGAAGTTGTTCACATGTTAGTTTCTCTCTGTCCTACTGAACTTGAATGAACCTGTACAAAGTAGGGCAGCAGTGGGGACTAAGAGTACAATCACAGACATGCATGTGCAGAGCAAGCTACTCTGATGACTGAGGGCATTTTCCTTCACACATGAGGAATGCATGCTCAAATTCCTTTTAGGCAGAGGAAGGGGTTCAGTCTGTGTCTCTCAGCTCTTAAAGTCCCTCAGCTTTAAACCCTGTTTCAACAAAGTTCAAGCATTCGTTTTTTGCAGTTCTGCATATTATTCAGACATCAGCCTGCATCCATTATTCAGGGAGGAAGGAGAAGAAGATGCCTATTTTACCAATTTTGAGGGGACTTTAAGTCTCCAAGGCGCTCAGCGGTTTCAGGATTTGGGTGGTTGTGCAGCTATGCAATGATGCAGATGTACCTGTCTTACAGAGCTAGGTAGAGTAGTCTACAAACATCAAGCGCTGGAAGAGACTCAGCTCAGGTGGCTTTTTTGGTCTAACACCATTCATGCTAGGGAGCATGACTACCATCTTTTTATACAATACTATGCACTATAATTATGCATCATTAATGTAGTCTAGAGAGGGCTTAGGGGAGTCACATCCACTCACCGCTCTGAGAAATGACTGCCCTTCCTGGCAGAGTGACTAGGAGCTGGATTCAAAGGCCAGTGGTGGTACCAGGTGTTTTGCTCTTGGTCTCAGGACACGTGAAGAACCACCTTGGTACACTTACTGAGACTTTCTTCCTTTTTCCCTGCTGAGGAGTGTGGCAGTATCATTTAATCCTAATTGTCAAGCCTATAATACTTCCACAGGTCCTGTCTGGGCCTTGACAATTGTAATTCAGCACCGAAGTGTATTTAACATCCCAGTCGTGTGCTTTGTGCCATGACCAAAAGGGCAGAGATTTGCAGAAGGACTCCTTGCCACCAGGCAGGAGAAATACTAAGTGGGGATGTGGGGCAGGAATCAACCTTTCTATTTTTTCCGCTCTCCTGGGAACATTGTCCAGCTTCCACCCTAGCTCACCTCTCCGAACAGACCTAGGGGAACTCTCTGCTGCTAAGCAACAGCAAGCTCTCCTTATGTGCAGGAATGGCAGCTTTCCCCGCAGGTCTCAGCTCCAACGAGCACCTTCCCCTGGCACCATCGGCACCACAGCCCTGTTCTCCCCTTGCAGCAGCAGCGGTGGCTTTGGCCTTCCCAGGGCAGCGCCATCACTGTGGGGAGGGCTTTCTTCACACTGTGCAGACCTCAGTTCCTCTCTGTCTCTTTAACGTCAAGAGAATGGTCGCAGGCCAGAAATGGGGAAGATGTTTCGGGAAGGGCTGGGCCTTGTTGAAAAAACGGAGCCCTGAACAGGAACGGGCAGAAATCATTGCTGGAGAAAAGGGAGGCAGAGCCCGAATGGCAGTGATTTCTGTCCATTCCTGTTCCGGGCTCACGCTCTTACCTGGCGGCTTCCTCTCTCCGGGGCACTGACACTCACAGGGAAGGGGAAGATCGTGCTACCCAGCCGCTTGCAGACCGGAGCGGGCTCGCCGAGCTGCCCGGCC
>NW_010973294.1:5027634-5027955 GCF_000737465.1 Haliaeetus leucocephalus | reverse complement strand
CCCGTCTGCCGTCCCCGTCGCTTCCCGGGTCCGCTGGCTCCAGCGAGGCGGGTCCTGCGGCCGCTGTTGCCCCGCAGCCGGGGCGCGGGCGGGGAGGGAGGAGCCCCGACGGCGGGGCTGCCCGCCGGGTCTCCCGGTCACCGGAGGCAGGGACGCGTTCACGCACCGCATCGGCCTCGTTTCCGCGGGGAGACCGTGTCGCCCTGCCCGGGGTCCCGTTAACCCTCGTCCCGCCGACGGCCGCGCTGCGCCCTCCCGGGCAGGCGGCGCCGGGGACCGCCCGGGGGCCGCGGTGGCGGGGCGTTATCGGGGAGACGGACC
>NW_010973294.1:4985966-5027249 GCF_000737465.1 Haliaeetus leucocephalus | reverse complement strand
GCCGCTCCCCGGGGCGGGATCGCGCCCAGTTCCGCGCCGCCTCCCTCGCCCCAGCGCGGGTAACGCCTCGGCCGGGCTCCCGCCCTGCGCCCGCGGACCCTTCCTCCTCTTTTTTCGGGAGTGCGGGTGAAGCTAGGGCAGCGTCCGGCACCCCCCCCGGCCCTCGGTGGAGGGAGTCCTGCGGCACCGCCGGGCGCGGGGCCCTCGGCTCCCCTGCGAACTCGGAGACGAGTAGCAACAGGCAAGTGTTTCCATAGGGACTCTCCCAGGCTCAGCCCGCCGCTCCGTGCATCCGCGGGCGAGAGAAAGAGCCCTTCCCGAGCTCTGGCGTTAGCTAGCGGCAGTCGGTCAGAAAAAGCAGGTAATGAAAATTGGACGCAACTGCAGAAGGTGAAACAAGATTATCCTTGTACGTGCCAGTAAGAGTTAAAATGATCTGATACCGACGTAATTTACTTGATGCAACCGCTGCATCATTTCATTTTTTGCTGTGGAAAAATGTAAGATCAAAACTTTTCGTACAGTGCCGTTGGTATGACATAATGGTGCGGAGTCTCTCCTGGTACCTCTGCGCCCACTGCACAAACAGAACCTCGGCATCAGATCCAGCGCCGCACAGAGCTGTGTACTGTGGTGCCGGTAACGCCGTTGCTGTACTACAGGACCAAAAACCAGCCACCACTAGTTCAACTAAACGGAGAACCAAAATCACTATCAGCTAGGCGAGGCAGAGCTGTGGTCAGGTTAAAATTAGGAGTGTCTTTGTAAACTACGAGCAGGTTCAAGCCAACTGAATGTAAAACCAGCACTATGTTTTATAAAATGCTCTAAGATGGGAGAACAGTTACTTTATTTCCCCCTTAATTTCTTATCTAGCCCCCCCCATCAATATTTATTTTGATATCTTTACCCTGGGTCCCAAATAGTTAATGATGGAAGCAACGCCTCAGCTGTCACACACCTCTCGGCTCCTTGGAAAGAACAGTGCACGTTTTTCAAAGTGAGTAGGGATGTTTGAGGGCTCAGCTTGAAGTACCAGGAAGGAGTTTTCAGAGTACAAGGTTTCTGTGTCTCTTGGAGCCCAGGTCGCACAAGTCTATGAACCCGAAGCACAGGCAACTACCAGCACTCAGTCACTTCTAAAAATTCATCCTATCTTTTTGTCACTAAGAAAAGTTATCCCAAGGAGGCAGCAGGTCTTGCAAATACTGCAGAGAGCTCCTAGCATTCAGAAGCTAGAGTATTCTTAGCTTGAGGTTCGTGACTCTTAACTTTCTGTTTATAGGCATGTTTCAAAATTTGTCATAGCCAGGTGAAGCAAAGATGTCCAGAAAGCATCATGACCAAAATGATGGTGTGCTAAGTCAAATTCTGACCTTACTTCAGCTCTAACTTGACTTTGGTAATGCTCCTCCTGGCTGACACTGCTCTGTCTGGCGCTAGAGCCGAGCAACCACGGTGCCCACCCTGCCAGAGCCGGCAGATGCCAGCGTAGTACAATCCGAAGTGAATCGCAACAATCGGAATCAAAAGGAAACGGTACGTGAATCACTATTTAATGCACTCCAGGGTGAGTCATCCCGATTCAAACCAGCTTTCAGACCAGTACAATGTCAGTCAGCTTCTCGCACAGTTCGATATGAGTCAGATCTCAGCACGGAGTACAATATGAAATGAGTCACCGACTAATACAGCACCATGTGACTCCAGTACCCAGCGCGAGTTGTCAGAGCTTCTGTGTGATATGAGTCACTTCATAGTACAGTAAAATGGGCTTTTTGGAGACCATTCATAATTAAGCACAATGCAACCAAGCGCTCAGTAGGAGATGATGGGAGTGAGCAGAGCAATCTGTTACGTGCACCGGTTTCGCTGTTTGCATAGTAAAGAGGTTTGTAAAATATTAGCCTGAATGAATTTTTTTTTATTTTTGTAATTTTTTTTTTAAAGCGAGCTGCATAAAAATAACTAGAAGCAAATACTTCCTCTGACATTTAAGCCAGCCAAAGCAGGGCTGAAGCAGCAGTAAAACTCGCAACACTGGGGAAGCCTGGGGTTTTTTCATGTTTCTTTTTGCTTCTGAGAGCTGATCAGCCAGTGAAGGCTGACTCCAGCCGCCACAGAAGACAACGCAAGGGATGCTGACAGTCTGTGCTGTGCAGAGAAGGACCTGACACTGATTTAACTTAATTGCAGTTGCAGTGACCTGGTTTGTGAAGGGACTCAGCCTGGGACAAAGTTATATCCATACTCGCATTCTTACTGCTCCACTGTCATAGCACCCACATAAACAGCTGGACCGGAGTGACAGGTTGCTTTTGTTGCCTTTTTCTATGCAACTGGTAAAAAATTCTCTGATGTCTTTCCATATTACAGGAGAAATAATGACAGAGTGACCCTCCTAATTGCATGTTAGAGTAACATTTTCAGTGAAGTCTCTTGTGATAAAATCCAAAGTAAAGAAAAACTTTACAATACTACTAGAGGAGATACAGGGTGTCCTCTAAAAAAAAAAACCACCACACAAAAATCCCACTAAAACCCCAAGTAACTATGTTTCTTAACAAGGAAGTCAGAAAATACTTTAGTGCAGGAAGTTTTTTGCAGACAGTGGACTGATCTGGTGGCCAAATGTGCAGGACTGAATACCAAAGAAAAAGGAGCAGAAGACATCTAAGCCCTTGGTAGAAAGAGACCTCAGTTACAGGTGACATGATCAAGGCACCATTACCTGTTACTATGTGGGTGTGATACACTTTCAGCCATTCCTTTTGAAATGTAAAGCAATGCTTTAATCTGGATAGATGAACCTAGCTCCTCTGAGCTGCTGCTCCTCTGGAAAAAAAAAAATGGGTAAAGGCACTCAACTTCTGGACATTTTACATAAAAGCATCTCAGAATTGTTATTTAAACTCATAGAAGGATACTACTTTCTCTTGCAATTTTATCCACTTAAGCCTTTGACAGACTTGGCCACAGCAGTGACATAAGAAGCTGCTTTATTCTGTGTGGCTGCCAGTCTCGTCTCTGCTAACCTCTGTCTTGCATTTGTAAACTCTCAACCTTTCAGTCACCCCACTACAAGATGCCAAACCTCAGTAATAAAAGAAAAAAAAAATCAAAGAGCTCTTCCTCTTAACTCACTAAGTGGGCAGTCTGATAACTATGCCTACAGCATGTGCATATGTGTGGGTGAGTTCATTAACATATATTGTAATTCTTCTCTACCTAAAATAGTACACTGCTTGGTGCGGAAAGCCTGTGTGTCAAATTTGTCAATGAAGAGAAAGAAGCATGAGCATCAAGCTTCCTGTTCATATTTCAGTTGACAAACTGCCACAGGCTTCAGTGGGAGTATGTTGCAGCCCCAATTATTTCTAAATTAATAAAATATAGATTCAGAGATTTACTTGGAGCTTGACCCCAGCTGCAGGCCTCTTACGACATTAGTAGATAAGGACAGAATCTCTTTCTTCCAACTCACTGGTTATCATTACTGGGGGGATCCGAAGAGAGAGCAGCAACTGCGAGAGTTACATAACCTTACGTAAAGCTTCCTGAAACCCATAGGTGGTTTTCATTGCTCTAATGGGGTTTGGATGAGGCCCAAAGTATTTACTGAAAAATAACTGGACTATGATGATCCACATCTGTGCACTCACTCCAGCTGGCTGTCAGCTAGCATTATAGCGCAGGGTTTCGCAGGCCGTGTAGTTACTGTGAAAGCTTCATGCTGTGGCCATGCAAATCAGCCCAGAGGCCAAGTTAAGGCTTGCACACCTGCCTGATTGTAATGTGTGTAAGGACGAAGCATTATGTCTAAGTAATTACATTTAAGTAATAGAATCTTTGCACTTGAGCTGAGAAAATGTCATTGTGCTTTAGCATAAAATAAGGATAAAAGTATAAAATCATTGTCTACAATCTTCTGTGTATTCTTGTGTTTGGGTTTTTTTCTTTTTTTAATTTGGTTGGGGTTTTGTTTTGTTTTTAAATTTGACATTCATGGCTTAAATTTTAAATATTCCTCCTATGGGAAGGCTATTTTCTTGGTAGCCCACCTTTCTACTGAGAGATTAGCAAATACTGTAAATGTTACAACTAAGCCAAATATCATCTGAGGTGCTTTTAACCAGGGAAATAATGTTCATTCCTGACCTTCACACTCCTTTGCATTTATAAGGTTACATACAGAAATGCCTCATAATCTGAATGTCAGATAGGCATGCCTTGGAGTGGAAAAGGTATGATAGACGTACTTATTCCAGTACCTCAACATTACTCTTAAGGCATACAGTAGCTTTTCCACTATTGTCAAAAGTAGCTTTTCAGATGCTTGCTTAAATCCCTGGACTTTTTTTTTTTTTTTAAATTACTTACTAGCATTCAGTAATATGAGTGTGTACTTTTTATATGAATCATAGATGCTATCTAGCTGGATAAGAAGCAAGAACATGTGCCATTATTCTTCCTCTGGTTTGGATTCATTGCTTTTTAGGGACATTTTTATAATGGACTAAATTTGTTTTTATCAATATATAGAGAAGGACCTCTCACCCCAGGAGATCCAGAAACTCCACACCTAGGCATCTGCATAGATGCTACATTAGACTGACTTGAAACAGTGAACCAACCAAAGACAAACTGTTCAACTCAACTCCTACTCCCCTTTCTCAATTAAGTATTTGACTAATCAATGCTCTCCATGCAGGATTTGGACAGTTCTGTGGATTCCTCCAGGCAGGATGTGCTGTGCCTAGACAAGTTTATGTTTCAATGTGCTCATTAACATACGGAGTGAAGAATATGGCCCTTCCAGAGTCTCCAAGGCTGCAAAATTGATCCAACTCTACATAGATTGCAGGTGGTCAGAGGAGACCTGTAAGTAGCCAGTCACATGTAAGCAGTCAGAAGAAACTTCCTGCAGATGCAGAAACAATCATGTAGGACAGTGTTTTGTACTCAATTTAGGTAGTAAGGAGATGTTTTGTATGTAGCTCAAGATTATCACTAGGGATGGATCGTGTGTGTGCTGGAGTGGTCCCAAGGAGCAAGGATGCAAGAACTGTGCAGTAAAGCACAATTCAGAGAGTCTCATTTGGTCTAGCCAACACCACCACTGTGAGAACCTTTGCGACAGAAACTCCTGTTGCCATCTGGACACTGACTGACTGTCCTGTTCAAGGATTTGATTCCCCACAGTAACTTAATAGTAGCAAAATCAGATCCCATTGACTACCCAAGAACAGCAGAATAGCACCTTTCAGTCCTTATGAACCTTATCCATATGAACCAGAAAGTCGTATTTTATGTATTAAATTATGGCTACCCAAGCCCTTACCAAGCAGCCACAGGTGTCTTTGATAGTGCTGTGATTACTTTGGGCAGTCAAACTGATATAATTGAACACAGAAACACATTTCATGTTATATCCAACAATTGGCTAAAACAGTACCCAGGCTGGGGTTAAACAACACTGGAGATGGTAGAGGTTAAAGTCCTTCAGTTAAAGGTATCTCACCTCATTCCATCAGTAGACTAAAATTACTTTTGGATTCCTTAGAAAACATGTACAAGATAACAGTCCATCTCCAGTTTTAAATCCCTCGTGTTTTCTTCCCCAACCCATTTTCAAACAAGGCACACAGCTGCTCCAGATGGTGGGGACAGAGAGGGCAGACCCCAATTCTCAAAGGGCAGAGAGCATCCAGCACAGAGGGTTCTCACACAATTCGTTCGTTCTCATAGCACCTTCTGAGAGGTCTGGAAATCTGAGAAGACAAAGGAGGCACTGGGAGTTTAGAGCAGTGAGATTTCCATTTTGGTGTGAGGGAGATAACCTAGAGAAAGAAAAGCAATTTTTGATTGGCTTATTCTTCCTCAGCAAGGCAAATCTTAGGGTATGGACCTCTCTTCTAGTACAGCAGCCTAGTAAGGGAGTTTAAGGTAATAGGGAATTAAACAAGAACAAGAGACCAGGGAGCATCCAAAGTTTTTGAAATCGAGGTGTATTAAGGGATAAACCTGTCACAAACTAGGTTGATGAATCCCTCCATTGGGGCTCAGAGGTAAGTTCTCCTCCTGGACTTTCCTCTCTTACCTTGAAGAAGCAATATAACCTTGCCTTAATCTTAAAGAGGGAAAGCACTAGAGCTCACTATGACTACCAAAGTAAGTTTAAAAAAAACAAAAAACCCAAAACAAAAAAACCAAACCACACCCCAACGCCCCCCCCCAAAACCACAGCAGTAATTTGAGCTTGAACCTGTGAGATGTTGGTCTTCCTGAACTTGCAAGGACCTCAGTGAGAATTGGAGAACAGCATCTCATAGGTCTGAATCTTTAACTATTTAAAGAAATATAACTAAAGATCTAAACATATGTATGTAAACTACCTTGGAAAAAATAAAAATATCCATCTCTAAATTTACTTTATAGTCAAAACAGTAAGAGTTCTCTTAAAGAATAAATACAAAACTATTCAATCAGAGCAGAAATAGAGAACAATGGTTTATGTGCACTGATACGCACCCTCTGCATTCTCTTAGTAAAATGGAAAAAGCCACTTTCAGTAATAAGATAAAACTCAGTTTGTAACCATCTGTGTAAATGCATTCAAAAAGCAGAAGGAGAATTTTTTTTTTTTTTTTACACAAAACATTTATACAAATTTTCAAGAAAGGCATTTCAGACAATTCGTAACACCTCTGCTTAGCACCACCTATTAAGTCCAACCCAAGACATGAAGTCACTTTTCTCTGCAGCATAAATACAAGTACAGACCAGACCCTTGGCTGGTATAAATGCCCTTGTCTTCAGTGGCCATAGTGAAGTGATGTAGTTTTTCAGCAGTTGAAAATTTGACACACACTAGATGTAATCAGCATTAATACTTCAAAACTGAAGGTATAAAAACCAGGATGGAATTTTCTCTCATCACAATGAGACCTTGATGTTCCAAAGAAAACATCCTCTTTGTTGACAGACATACTTGTATTTGATTGTCCAGGGAAATGAAATAGAAAATACTTGACACTGGCCAGTAGAAAATCCATTTAAAACCAGATACTAATTGCTTGCCATGCAAGCTGAACATTTAGAAAGAACACTTCCATCTTGTTTTTATTTCAGAGTGTCAGCTGACCAAATAAGCAACTGTCCTGGGAGGCTGATGTGACAACAAGCTGTATTTACGGATTGCCATTTTCAAAGCGCACACCTGGTAATAAGGAACAGAATATTTTGGCTGATGGAAGAATGTTTGCACTGATATTTACAGAAAATGCACCTAGTTTATTCCTTTTTTTCTAACTGCATTGTAAGATTTCTCTACGAGGAGAAACCTGTCCAGTTCAATCGCAGGTTCTTTCCCACTTCAATGCCATATTGACTGAAAACCAGTCTCCTGTCACATTTGAGTGATCTACCTGACAGCACCAGGTGTAGAACGATGGCTGTACACCTTGTTTTCCTCAGGAATGCACCCTTTTGGTCTATAGCCAAATAATAGCTCTGAACTATCCCTCACCCTTGAATGCACTTTTATACACTCTTCAGCTCTTGGGGCTCCTCAAGCTCCAAAGTCTTCCAACTGATTGCTACAACTAATGTTTTCCCTGCCCAGCTGTGTACATGCATTTCTCTGCAACAGCATACTACTGGTTTAAGAAAACAGAGATCGTTATTTCAGCATCACAGTCAGGTTGTGGGGACAAGTTTAGGCCACCTCTTACTCTACTCAGGAAATGCAGCAGCTGGCAGGGGAGCAATACCCATGTGCCTCTTATCCCAATTCCCCACTCCACCACTTGTGGGTCTGTTGAATGTATCTCAACTAGGATAGGGAAAGAAAAATATTTAGCTAAACATATGTCATTCCCTTTAACAGCTTTAAGGTAAGCTATTAGATCAAAATGCTGTTGATGATCCAGAATTTTCATTATTAAAACAACCTCAGTATCACCCACAACATCAGTCTAGAAAATAAGGAAAGCCCTCTTGGCAAAATTAGCAGTCACACTTCCACTGGTTTTGATTACAGTTGGTTGGGGCTCTTTGGCCTAATACTGTGGGATAATAAACTTCCAAGAGGTTACTAATCACTGGTACCATGTATTAGAGCGCCAGGAGCCACAAGTGAGTAATTCTTCAACTTACACATACTGTTAGTTTCATCACTGATGCACAGAACACAGGCAATAGACTTTCTAATTGGTTTACACCTACTGCATGACCCAGTCAGACCATCTGATGTCCCAAATTAACAACCATAACATTATATGAACAGAAGACCTTTTTACTGGGGGTCTAAAAAACCCTCTCCTTTTTGCCCTGACCACCTGAAGTCTACTGAAGGCAAAAAACTAGCTGCCTCCATTCCCATAGATACGCAAGTCAGTCAAGCAGCTGTTTAAATTGTTGCTAACGTGGGTTGTACTATAAAGAAGCAAGGAATTTTGTAAATTCCTACAAATAATATTCATTGGAGTTGTTGATAAATCTACTGTCTATTCCTGCATACAGCACAACTCAAAACAGTAATTTGAGCAGTTGTCTGGAAAGGCTTGTTACACACCTATGGTGGCTGCAGCAAAAAGCAGCAAAGTGTGATGGAGAACTTTGATGACCCATAGTGAAATTCTGGATACAATAAAGGTAGCAGAAAAATAACTACATACGTCAAATGAGGCTTTTCTGTTTGTGTCCCATTAGTGGCTCTGTCATTAGCTCACTGCATGATCTCAGACAACTTGCTTATCTCTATGATTTTTTTTTTCCATCCACCTTCCAAGATTATTATACTTCCCTGTGTGCAGTCATACTTGGATAGCCTTAATACTTTTTAAGGTACTTTTCTTTGAAAATGAATCCTTAGATGACTAGCACAAACTCAGTGCCTGTGCCTTTGCCTCTGTTCCAGCCAAGGAGCAGTTTATGGGAGAGCAAAAGCACCAAACTATCACCGTGCACAGCTGCAAGATTGCAGGGTTTGTTTTCCTGGTTTACTTTTTTTTAAATTATGTCTTTTTTTAAAAAAGCAAATAAATCTAGAAAGCCAGTGTATATCCATGAATATACATACGAAATTATGACATAGCCTTTAGGCAAGCCTATGTCTTATTGTGCATTCAGGCCTCATGTCTGGCATTACATGATCTCAGTACAATCACGACCAGGATATACATGTGCAACAAATTGTGCTGCAAACATGAACATTTTAACTTTATTTTGCAATTCTGGTTAGAGGATGAACCGCAAAAACCTAGACTTTTAATGTAAGACATCCATTTCTCCTGCAGGTTAATCATTCTTCTGTGGCCACCAGGTAGAAAGGTATATAGAACGATGGTTGGTTTAGAGCCAGAACTGCATTTAAAAAAAAAAAAAAAAAGGGGGGGCAGGGAAAAGTGAAAGTAGAAAAACAATGCTGGGATGGATCACTTACTCATTGCCTGTTCTGTGAACCGGGACCAGCCTGATATGTTTTTGTCTTAAGGGTCTTGATACTATGTGTGCCAAAGGAGTTTCTACAACTTGGTAATAACCTGCACCACTGCTCAGCTCTCTACCTTACTATCCTATAAAATCGAGCCTAGATTTTATTTAGCCCAACCTAACACATTATTTATCTCTGAAAGAAACAGAGAACGACAGAACATCATAACCTTTTACTGATCAGATCAATATGCTTCTCTGTTCCCCCTTCTAGATTAACAACCCAAACGCCTACAATTTTTCTGTGTAAGTCATGCTTTCTAAACATCTTGTTAAATGTTTAGATAAATGCTCTATCTTTCTTGGAATGTGATACCCATAGTACTTGCACAGAGTAAATTACTTTCTATATCTTACCACAGCATTCCTGCTAATATACCACAGAAAGTCACATCCTAATTAGTATGTGATCCACTCCAAACCTCTATTGAATGTACAATATGACTGTCAACTGCCACAGGAAATACATGCGTGATAATCACTAAACAGCTCTGTAATTCAAAAGCTTGGGCTCTCTTTAAGCCAACAGATATATTCCAGTCTTTTATCTCCCATTACTCTAGTACAGCTCTGCTATCATGAAAGCATGCTTTATCTGCTAAAAATATCTTTCAAAAAAAATCTTCGTCACAAATGACCAAAACCTACTTGCTTATTCAATGAGAAAGTTGGTATACGTCTGCCAAATAAAAATGAAAATGCATAATTTAATCTGAAAAAATGTGTCTTGAATTTTTGTGTTGCTCAATCATTCATTTTCCATAAACTGTGTGACAAATCATGCAATGATGAACATTCATAAAAACCTATAGTACCAGAAAACGTCTAAGTAAGGTATATGATTCAGAAGTGAAACAAAGACAAAATGCTGCTGGGCAGTTTTTGCCATACAACTATTTACATACTCTTCCCTTTCATTAAAGATGTCAAAGAACAATTCTGAAGAACCCAAAATGGTAACAATGGACGCAGAAAGATCTCTTGAATTAAGCCACAGTGGGATGAGGTGGGGAGGAAAAGCGTATTCTTCCTACTTCTGCCATCCTTTACCTTCATCCTTGGAAAAAAGCGAACAACAGGAACCAGCTTTTCTACTCACACCACCATCAGTTCAATTGTAATATGGATTAGAGAGATGAGTGTGTGAACTATCCACATAGAACATCTCAAAAGGCTGGATGGATTAGGCTCTATAAACTATACATATCTGAACCCAGGTTACACTCTTCTAATCTATAATAGTTGTTTACTGTCCAAAGCAGCCTGAAATATTGTTAGATATATTATTCCAATTATGTTTTACATGCTATCACTTTCTAATGGAAATATGAAGATGCTCTATTTTAAAAAAGTATAGGTATCTGGAAGGAAATTAATACTTAGGGCTTCGTTCTATTCCTGTGAATCTCAACTCTGAAGGAAAGAAATCAATCAACAAATGTATTCTACATTTCACATTTATTCTTCCACATTTTGAAACAAGAAACGTTATGGGGTTTTTGGAAGCTATGTTCTTTTTGTGATTTTTCTATTTCTGTGCATTTAGGCATTACTTGTCAGATTAGGTCTACAGAGTTGCAGAATGGGTTATCATTTCTATCTGTATTGTTCTTATATTTTATTCTTCCTGCAAAACAGGTGCATCTTCTGCTTAGCATGTCAGGCATTTTTCTCTTGGGAGAGTGGGTGGTTCTCACAAAAACAAAAACTGTTAAGCTCTAGAAGAGAGAAACAAATTCAGCATAAAAAAATAATCCAGCAAAATGTAATGCTGCACTCTGCTAAAACAATCTTTCTTCCCCTGACACTTCTGTCGAGTCCATGACAATCTCTGTGCATTCTCCCTCAAGTTACAACAAATTATTTCCTAAACCTGGCTGAACATTTTAGAAAAGAAGGCAATTTTTAACCCTCCAGTATTCAGCTCATCAGATTATGTTTCAAGTCTGGTATTCAATTAACAATTAAAAAAAACTAAACCTCAAAATTGGTAGCAGCTAATTTTAATTCCCCTACAATTGTCATGGCTTCAAAAGAAGGTTTAGCAACCTGAAAAAACCTACACACAAAGGGATCTCATGACACAGGAGGATGACTAGTTATGTATCCAAAATTCAAACACAATGAAAATGAAGAAAGACATACTCATCTTTGTACAAGCTGGTATTTCATCTATAAAAGACATCTGTCACTTAGATATGGCACAACCCTCAGCATAATAAGGAGAGCATTATTAAGTGCTGTAGAGCAAGTTTGAAGCTTACAGAGAGAGAGGTCAGAAAGGGACGGGGACTTCAAGGGGACTCGTCATTTCATTAACACCAATTCTCTGCACAATCTGCAGAATTCAGGCTCCAAAAAGGTTTCCTAGAACAGTGCAAAAGCCACAAACAGTGCTTCCACCAAAAATTGTTTCATGCTGTCTTCAGTCGGGACAGGTGACCAAAAAGCTGCATGTTAAATATTAATGTGTCCAGTTACGTGTTTTTTCCATTAGTAATTCCTCATCTTCACAGAAGCTTGATTCCTTCTTGGACGAAAAACATTTTTAAAAACTGTGGCAGTCAGACCTAAAATGGACAGATAAGCATTGGCCCTTCCCCTTTGCTACAGGGCAGCCAGCAGGTCTGAGACATCCTCAGTACTCACCAAAGGCCAGATTTTCAGGAGAGCTCAGGTGTCTCGGTCAAGCATCACTAAGCCTCTGCATTGGTTAATCAAGAGCCAGAAAGAAAAAAAAAAGGAGGAAAAAAAAAAAAAAAAAGAGGCGGCTCTAACTATCTCTATTCTGTACCGTTTTCTTTAGGACTGGCCTTGAAGTCAAAACCTCAGGAAACCCTTTTCAACTCCTGGGCTTATACACCCTGTGCTGAGAGCTGCAGCTCTCCAAGACCCCTCACTTCCACCTTTTGCTCCCTGCATCACTGCTCTCTTTGTATTCCCACCCATGTGCAGAATTCATTAGCCCTTTGCCTTCCATCACAGCACTTAAATAAAATGAGTAAATCTTCCAAAGGATTCAACACCCAAGGCCTTCTGTGGGGAAGAAAAAAAAAAATCAAGTGTTTAGCTTTCCAGTTCCTTCAGAGCTGTGGCCTTCAGCGCTTCTTGGTAAGACTTTTAAAGCAAACAAAAGGGAAAAAAGAGAGAGGTGTTTCTTACTTCCCCCTTCTCTTGCTGTCTTGCAGCCCATGGGATCAGAGCGGACGGAGATGCGCAAACGGCAGATGTCCACAACCCAGGAGACCCCAGGCGCTGCACCGGCTCAGCACAGCGCAGGAAATCGAGGGTCCAACGCCTGCTGCTTTTGCTGGTGCTGTTGCTGCAGCTGCTCCTGGTAACCCCTCTCATTCAAGCCTCTGGGGAACAGAATAGCCGGGGAGGGAGGCAATAGCCAACGTATAGGACAACGTAAGCCAAACAACCCACCTGGGTAATTCTGCAAATCCGGGACCGAGAGAGATGACTGTGCTCTAGTACTAGACACAACCTTCTACTTCAGTTTACTTTTTTTTTCCTGCCATTGAAATAAGAGCTTTTGTACAAAAGTCTCTGTACAGCATCTCTGTGGTAAGTTTGTTGTCAATACGGTATAATGGAAGGTCTGTTCCGTGCAGGACTGGTTCTCCTCAGCCTTGAGATTCACCAGGGCTTCCACTAAAAACTGAAAGCAATACCAGAATAAGTCACAGCTTTAGATTTAGGACTGGGACTTAACAAGCAGCATAGACTGTGTTAAATGGAGTTCAGAGAAGGTGGAAGAATTTGTAGGTCAGAAAACTAATAACTAGGTGCCCAGCACTGTTCTTTTGTTTCAAAGGCAACTGGATCTGTTGTCATTAATTAGTGTTGCCAACTCCTGGCACCTGCAACTCATATGAAGTTAATCCTTAGGATCAGAGACTTTAGACACTGCGGGTATTTGCTGAAGATGAGGAGTTAAGGAAGAATGTAATTCAGAAGAACTCCCATTACAAGGTGTTAAGGAGGAAAATTTATCAGGGAAGCAAAGCAAAAGAGGAAAAGGAGTCACTCAATTCCTTAAATTAATGATGTGTTCACCTTCTCTCTCTTACCAGCTCCTCCAGATCCAAGTGATTTCATTCAAAACTGAAGTATAGCTTCCCATACTCAAAAGTCCTGTATCTGTTTGGGGCCCAAGTGTTAATTAATGGGTGAGACCAACTTGCATTGAAATAAAGAAAAAAAGTCTTTAAGAGCCGTATGAGTTCAACCAAAACACTGACAGCAAGCCGAGTGCTTCTTGTAAATGCACTATCCACCACATAAGCACTTCAGAGCAAGCAAACTTGGCACTAAGGTGAAGGGAAGAAGTCATAAATAACTTTACAGCCCCAGCTAGGAATCTATTCCACCATTATTTTTTTTTCCAACAGCAGCTGGTAGCAAATGCTTTGGGGAACACCACTAGAAGGCAAGGGAAGAGCAGGCTGATCATTCCTTTGCTATTGGTACTCACCTCATCAGAAGCCGAGATACCCCATTCCGCCCTCCCTAATGCAAATAGTGAATGTTTTGTAAGGACAAAAGGCTGCTTGGAGTTTTTTTGCAAGATGCCAGATACTCTGGCTCTGATCCCACCAAGCTTTTCAGCAGGTGCTTAGAGGTTGACTAAGGCAGAGTTTCAAGAGACATTAAGTACTGTGCCTGTACAGAATCAGAGTTTGCTACCTTGCAAAATGGCATCTATATTAAAGCATCCCATACAAATTCCAGTGTCATTTGAACAGTTGCCCAGTGCAATCGCAAGTGGCTCAGTCTAGAGCTGTATTACACACAGTCTTTCCATACAAGGAAAAAATAAGGTACATTTATCTACCAAGTCAGAGTACATAAAATTTGCATTTTATCTTTTAAGTTGTTGATAAAGTGATTTTTTGCCATTTTACTTGATATTTTCCAGGATGCTCATTTTCTGTGCACCTCACCATTCAAACAATTCAAAGAAAGCAATTTACTCAATAGGGTGTGTGAAAGTACCCAAATTTCATGATGCTTAAAATTCCTATTTGCATTTCAGAATCATCTGGGAAACCAGCATGGGCTCCAAAACAGAACAGCTTGTTTTAGCTTTAAAATAATTTCTGATTTTTTTGAGAATAATTGTTTTCTAGTAGCAAGAAATGCAAAACAAACTGTAATTAACCTATTTATATTCCCTATTCATAAAGCCTTTCCTCAAAATAGCTCAAGTACTTTGAACAGAAAAATTATGAATAGGAATAAAAATAAGTCTACATGAGTCATGCTGCTGAATTGCTGAACATCCAATATTCAGCATACTCTTAATAGCAGATTTAGAATGAAGACGTGGTGAAATGAGTCTCTCAGCTGGATGCTTAGAGCCTGTGTTCATTCCTACAGCCAAACCTCAAGCCTCCAGCCTGCTACTCTTCCAGATCCTGAGAAGATGCAATATTGCACTGGCCTTTTGTTGTTGTTGTTTACCTGTACATTTCTAGAGAAAGAGCCTGCCTGCAAGTCATTTTCTGAGGCATGGCATGTTCTCTTAAGGAAGCTTTTGTTATTTCTTTTGTCTTTTTACACTTTCGTGCATTATCATATGAAGACTGTAATCCTTTCTGTTGGATCTGTTGGTTCACCACAATCCAAAAATAACTTTGACAAGCATATCACTTCTTGTCTGTGTGTGAAGAATACATAATATATCACTTTTCATATTAAAAAAAGGCCAGAATCACTGGTAAAAAGGGTAGTGAAGGATTGAGACCTATACACCCTGAAAGAATAGAGAACATTACTTACTTTTTTTCTGAAAACGTGAATTGAAATAGTTCATTGGTTTGAATGTATGGTTCAGATGTTACAGGAAAAAACCCCACATGTGTTTGCAGTATCTGCTCTCCATCTTAGCAATAGGAGTTTCCCTACCTCTTCAGTGCATCGACTGCCTTGGCAAAGAGAAAAAGCAGGTCTTTGCAGATTATGGACTAACACTAGAGAAAGCAAGAGAAGGAGATAACCAGTAAATAGTAAGGCTGCAAATAAGACAAAGGCATGAGTTTAGAAGGCAGAAAGGACAGCAAAATCAACTGGTTTAACAAAAAGCCTTACTAGAGATAAATGAGATTCTTAAGGATTAAGGCAACAAAACTGTTACAACTTTAGCATTAAAGAAAGGTAAGATACAAATGAAGAAATTAAGTTTGATATTTTCCTAGAAGTTATAACAACTATATTGCTTCTTGACAAATTTTAAGCAGCTTTACAGATTATATGAATGTATGTGTGTGTATACACATGCACTTCTCACTAAACCATGATAGCCTATGAATTGGAACCTAGTCCCCCTTCCCTAAAAAGAAATATGTATGTTCTCAAATCCAGTCTCAAATGAAAAAGAATAATCTGCAACTACAAAAGGAATTCTTAAAAACTAGAGTTATTTTAAACTAACATTTGATGAAAGCAGCAGGAGTTGACAGCTAGCCTTCCATGGGACATGAAAAACTCTTAGTGATCACTAGTGATTGCAAGCAACATTTTTTTTTTTTTTGTAATACTACAAACAAGCTAGTACTCCTTTCCAGTCAGACATACTCATAATGATATTCAGCAATGATATATCTGCTCTTTGTGCTCCAGGCCTCACATTTTGAAGGATATACTGGCACTTTCTTAAAGTTGCAACCAATTACCACACAATCTGGCTATATCTACATCTGAACTCTGAAAGATGCTTACGTTTCCAACATCACATACAGAAATGTCTAGCTTGCTTAAAATTCATGCTCCAGCTTCTGAACTCTGACTGTCTTGTAACATAGTATCACCATTCTAGACCAGAGTCTTGGCCTTCGTCATGCCCTATGGATATAAAAAAATAAGACAAGGACAAAAAAACCCCAAAAACAAAAACAAAAAAAAAACAACAAAAAAACCCCAAACAAACCAAAAAACCCCCAAAACAACCAACCTTGAAATCCAACTTGCATCAAACCAGTGCATCAAGTCTAACAAGTAAAAACATTGCATTGAGCATAATTAGTATAAAGCGTCAATGGAGAACAGATTTGGTATGTGATAAAGGGTACTCACTTATACATCTATGTATACATATAATATCTCATATATACACACACACACACACAGGCATGTATACATATATATAGGGAATTGGACTCGATGATCCTTATGGGTCCCTTCCAATTCAAGATACGCTATGAATCTATGATCCCTGTATAGAAAGTCTATGTGATACAGTATCAAACAGTGTTCAGCTATGTTAAAGTTTGCCAGGTTTATACAACTATAAATTTAATGCAGAGTATAACTATGGGTAATGTGGCTACTGTTAGCTTCTGTCCTTTTAGCTGATTTTTTTTTTTTTTTTTAAATATCAGAGGAAAAGCATCTGGTGTATGTTCAGCCTTTTCCTTTATAACGCTGACTAAAATTTTGTTTGCCACCTTGCAGTCTTACTGTTAGAAATCAAGACGAAGAGAGAGCAAGGAGAACATCTCATGAACTCCAAGCAGAGGGTATTCCAAACTGCGAGGAAAGGTATGTTCTTTACTAAGTGTTCTGTCAAGCTAAAATGAAACAAACCCAGCAAACTATACTAAATTAAAGTGAATTACCTGAAATATGCAAATAACTATTATTACCCATTTGTCATTTATGCTGAATTTGCAGTCATCTGTCTCTTAACCTCCTAAGGAACCAAAGGTCTGATTTATAATCTTTTACCTTATTTATATGCAGCATGTAACCACATCCCCACTTTCGTAACATAGCAAATCAAAACCAGCATTGTAAACACAGTCTCCCTTTTTTCTGAAATAATTTTTAAATACATCCTGTTCCTACCCAGCAACTATGCGATGAAGCTAACTGGCAGTGCTCAGCCTTACCAAAATAATAAATGTAAAGAGGAGCTCAGAACTGGTCAAACAGGTAGGAGCTCCTGTAAAACCGTAACAGACAGGAGGGTACCTTTTACGGGGTTTGAATCATTGCTTCTTTCTATATATTTTCATTCAATTTTTAACAATGATTCAACAAGGACTATTAGGTATAGAAAAAACGCTTAGCTGTTGCACAGGGACTTCTTTGTTGCAATTACTTTGAGCAGTAAACTGCAATTTCTGCATCAAAGCGCTGGCAATCATCTGCATCTGAGCTTTTGATAAACACACTTTCAAAAAGCATCTTATAAATATGTTTACTAGAGTTTGCGCTTGGATAGTTCCGGTGAGGAATTAGAGCCTCACGAACCTTGTGATTTTGTGCCATCGCGATGGCAGATGCCTCCTGCCAGATGCAAACAGCTTGAGTAACAATCGTTCATTTCTCTCTTCTTGCCCTCTCCTTCCTCCTCAAGCCCTGCTCCTACTCTTGAAGAAGTAAATGCCTGGGCTCAATCATTTGACAAGTTGATGCTTACTCCAGCTGGCAGAAATGCTTTTCGTGAATTTCTACGAACAGAATTCAGTGAGGAGAACATGCTTTTCTGGATGGCCTGTGAGGAATTAAAACAAGAATCCAACAAAAGTGTCATTGAAGAAAAAGCAAGACTCATTTATGAAGATTATATTTCTATCCTTTCTCCAAAAGAGGTATATTACTTTCCTCAATACATTCTTTGATGCTGCTTTGCACAGTTAGTTCTAACGTGTTTAAAGCTACCAACAGTTCTCAGGAAGAAATCCCCCCGCCCCGTTCCATTGCCATCAAGTAGAGATTTAGGGGAAAAAGGCAGACCCATCGTTGAGGTAAGATGGTTAAAACTACTTTCACTGGCTGTCAGAAAGCTCTTCCTGTGCTACCCTAGCATGCTGATATGAAATCTTTAGTTTGAGGCACAAATATACAGACGATCACTTTATCCTTGCTCAACTTAAATTTTATTTGTTGGACAAACCAGTTTCTTTTTTCTTTGCACTAGGAAAGGGGTGTATGCATCTCTCCAAAAGCACAGTAACCACAAATAAAGTGTTATTTGCAAATCACAAATTGCTCAAAGAACAGCTGACAAAATACGGCATAGAACAAACACACTGACTTCCTCAAAATTTTCAAAACTACTTGTCAACTTTGCTGTTAGCAAGTATGTCAAGTTTCAAAGACACCTCAGTTCAGTTTGAATATAATCCTGCCAAGTAGGCTGGAATTTTAAACCTTCCAATATCCTTACAAACTCAAACTTAATTGTTTGCCATGCAAGTTATACTTACAGAAATGATGTTTAAATCTAGGTAGCCTATTCCAGTAATACTAGTATCTTTCTACAGAGACTAGACCCTTGGAGAAAAAAAATGACACTACTTGTATGTTGTATGGAATTATTATATAGCCACACCTGTGGTTCACATCAATTCACCCTGCTTTTTAACACAGGAATTTGATTAAGCAACAGCGTCCCAGGTTACAGTTTCTGTCTGCGTCATACTGCTTACTCCAAATTCAGACTCTTTACAACAGCACTGACTCCCAAGGAAACGAACTGTCACAAAAAATTACAAATCCTCGCTCCTACAGAGTGGGAAGCTCGTCTGGAAATAGTCCGCCAATCTCTCAGGTTTCAGTAGTAACAGGATTGCAGGCACCCTTGTTCAAAGTAAGGCTGCCTCAGCGAGAACGCTATCCATAGAGTTCCATTCTCTATCCATACTCGAGGTATTACTACTTCCAAATTACTAATTCCAAATTTCAACACAGTAATTTTTTGCCCAATATATTTAGTGGTTTTTACACTCTTGAAGGACACCAGCTGAAATGGTTAAAAAAGACTGCTTTTTCAAGCCAATACAACAAACCTAAAAACCCCATGTGTACTATTCACCACTATTAATTATGTGACTTTGTATTTCAATATGCAGGTCAGTCTGGACTCCAGAGTAAGAGAAGTTATTAACCGAAACATGCTGGAACCCTCACAACACACCTTCGATGACGCACAGCTGCAAATTTATACCTTAATGCACAGAGACTCCTACCCCCGGTTTATGAACTCTGCTATTTATAAGGACTTGCTTCGGTCCTTATCTGAAAAATCCATTGAAGCATAGCATTTTTTCTTAAATGTATTTATTTTAAAACAAACGGAACTCTGGGCTACACCAATCCACAGGGAATTTAGAATTAATCAGATATTTACCTGAAAATAACTCAGGCAAGTTTTACTACAGACTGAAAGATTTAAACCCACACAAGGCTCTGACACCATCAGCTAACTACAGTTTCTGATCAAATTCAGTGTTACTTTGCAGAAGAGAATGAAGAGAAAATGCTGCTGTTCAAAAAATGCAGTATTTTTTCAAATGCAGCATGCAACTCAGATGCAAATCTGTTACAATGTATGTCTGAGGTACAAATGCCAACTGAGCACGAAAACCAAATTTTAAGTGGAGTCTTAGAATTTTCTTGAAAACCAAACCAGTTGCCCATCCACACTGTGATCAAAGTAAAAACACTACTGTTAATATCTGGGTTACACTAGACAAAGTTTCACATATTGTACAAATCATACCTGGCACAGGTACACTCCACTTGTCTTGGTATATTTAATGCATATACGGTGCACTAATGGAAATCAGTATGGCAATCTCAAGTTTATGAAAGCTAATGATTGAAATAATGCTGCCTATAAAAATCTTTTGCTGAAGAATTGTTATTTTACTACTAGAGTCTGCTGAAAGCATTTTTAAGTTCATATTGTTGATGTTTATAAAGTTAAATTATTTACTTAAGAGGAAGAAGAATCTGGGCATTTAAATTCCAAAATAAAGCACAAGAATTCTCACATATTCTTCTCTTCCCTCCATAGGTAGATGTAAAAACCCTTCATTATTCACTCCTGAGAGGATGGCAGTATCAACTGTCTTGGTTTTGTACATATTAAATTCCCCTGTTACCTGGCAGATCTTGTAAGGTTTCTATTACAGATATGCAAACATTTAATTGACAAAAGGAGGAAGCTGGAACTATTCTGTTCTGATACAGCACTATTTCAGACTGTCCAAAAGAAAAGCAACAGCTCTATCCGCTAATAAACCACATTCACTTACAGTATTCCCAAAGCATTACACTTGATTTCTGGTCACATCTCAGAATCAGTAATCACAGGAAGCACTAGGAAGAAAGTAAGTTGAATACACATAATCTATCTGTAGATCTGTTCTTCTAGTAACTTCCTTATTCTAAGTTACAAGATTCACTACAATTCCACTATATTAAACTTTGAAGTTTATAGTGGACTTCCATTGAATTGTATTTTTCCTGCACATGTATTTAAATGAACAAAGTGACACATATAGGTAGGAAAAGGACGTATGGTGGAACAGAAAGAAAAAAAATACCCCGAGAAGGGAAGAACCAGACAGGCATGGTTCAGTGACATTTACTGTAGCCTTTCTGAAACCTACTCTTTGCCTAATTCCAGCACTATGCAAAGCACAAAATGGGGACTTTCTCTGAAAAAAGGAAATGGAAATAACAAGGCAGAATTTAGGAGATCAATTTAATTGTTTCCTCAATGCACTCGGCAGGAGACATGTTCTCCCCTTCCTGCATTGGCATTACTGAACAAATAACAATGAGATTTTTTGTTAGACAGCACCACAGGAAAAGAGCCAATACACGGTAAGTTAACAATAGCTGTGGACCAGTTTTGATCGCCCTCCAAAACCAAAATACTATTCAATGTGTCAGCACAAAAAAGTAAAGCAAAAAACTTGAGAGACAGCAAAACAAAGTGCTTTTGCCCTCTGTAGCAGAACACTGGATGACTAAGTTCAGAGGAAGCCCTTCTATATACCACTACTTAATACACAGTCCAGTTAGCGGTCGCCACTACTTAACGTACCAATGTTGGTTATCTCAGCTGAATTTCTAGTAAACATACCCAAAGCACTATCAATACAATTTCAGTTCACATGAAGTATTACTTGATAGGTAGTAACTTCAATAAAACAAACTAGATATATTGGTAAGGCAGCATTCACAGGGAGCTTGCAGTCAAACTAACGATGCTGTACTTGTTTTAATCAGGGCGGGTAAGAGTGCTCTAAAACTTTAAATTGACAAAGTAAGTTTAATTAGATCAAATTCAGGTTGCTGGAAAGATCAGACACACACATCAAAAAAAATTTCAAAGTGTGTCATTTCATGAAATGGAGGATTTCATTTCTTTTAAGTTATCTCTTTTCCTTACAAAGATACCTCATTAAGAGCTGGAAGATAGACCAAACACTCGTACTTTACATCAAACAATATATTCCATTATTCTGCAAGAAAGAAAAAGATGCAATGAAATTAGAGGGGAGAGAAAACTATATTGGTTTGGGCAGTTCTACAGTTAACATCAGATTTTTAAAAAAAGAAAATAATAATTTTTAAGCTTATTTTCCATGTGCCACAACTTCTAAGCAATTAAAATTCTGTAGGCAATTTTCATTTTACTTCTGCATCACAATATGCTGCCATTTGCAATGCACATCTTCCCTGAAAAATCTTAACAAATTTTAATGCTGTGGTTTAGGTTTAAGCTTACACTCAACACCAGTGGCAGAATGCTGGTCCCTAGATACCCTGAGAGTATCTCTTAAAAAACCCAAACAATCCACTCCCCTAAATATCTTGTTATTCTAAGGCTGTTTAATGCTGGATTTAATTGAGGGGGGGGGGGGGAAGGAAAACAAAAGCCCACCCGCACAGAAGGCAGGTTTTTAACTACACTTCATTACTATATATTTGGTCGTTATACAGAAGCTTTTCTCAGGGCAAAAGTGAGTTGCACTGAAAAGGAAAAGTTACTATAGACAAGGTGTTGCATGAATAGCAGGAGAAAATAATCATATTGACACAAGGTATTATTTATAATTCATCAAGTAAAATTACCACAAAATCAATTCATCCTAGCTTGGAAATAGGCACAGTTGGCTTGTCTTGGCATTTATCTAACTGCAGGACATCATTAAGCTCTAACAACTTTTCAGTCCACTGATATTCTTTCTTCAATGTCTGCACTGCACAAACCAGTAAACTCCCACAGTACATGCATACTGTTAAAGACTGCTCTTTTTACTGGCCTGCTAAGCAGCATTAAAATTGCATGGGCTCCTTCAGCCAACATATTGTGCTTTACACTGACCTTTAAATTCCAAAGTCATTAGCACAATACAAACTAAGAAAATTTTTTATATATATATATCCTGAAGGGCTCTACTATATAAAGATAGATTAAAATTTGTCACACAAACATCATGTACTTATGCACCTTTTGATTACAAAGGATATCTGAAAAAGGGAAAGTGATAAGACAACGCAAAGTAATTTTTAAACAAGTTTGCTCTAAACAGTACTTAAGAATATGTCTTCTGCCATGAAAGGTATCAGTATCAATTACAATTTCAATTACATTAATGAAACATTTTCTACATTAATGCTGCAACTAATTAATCCCAAACGTTTTAAATGGTAAACCAACTCAAGATTAGCGATGATCTAGTGAAACAAAAGGTAATATACAGCTGTATGAAACTGTACTTAAAGAGGTAAAAGTCCTCAGGTTTATTCATATGAATGACTACTAATGATCTATTTCAAAAGGCATGCGTTTGAAAGGTAATACAACCACTTTTTGCAGAATGACAACTTCATGTTGATGAATTTAAGTTCTACCTAAGCTGGTATGGGTTGTAAGTTTCAATTTAAAATTCACATATGTGACCACAAGTGGAATCCTTAACTCTGGATAAAAACCAGGCACCCTTTCACAATGCTTAGAAAGTGCAACAGGGCTTCTAAAGTCAGATTCACAAAAGCCACGATCATTGAGCAGATATTTACCTTCTGCCTAGTGCTACGAAAAAAAATATTTCGGTACAAGATATTTTAAAAACACTTTCTCCTGAGCAGGATTACTCATGAGGAAATGCCTTCTAACGAAGAATCCATAGCAGCAGAAAACTTTAGCCTTCCTTACAGAAGAAAGATGGCATCCTTAAAGATCTACACACACACTTTAAAAGGAACATGGCCCCCTCTTTTTCTCTACTAGATTAGTGTAAAAACTAGCTTAAGTTGTATGGCAACTATGTTCCAGTCTCTCTTTTGTCTGAGAGGATTCAAACATCCATAAAGATAATAAACAAACCTGCTAGTCTTGAAAGGGAGAGATTCATCACCGGTTCTGCCACCACATTTAACTGCATAAAATACCCAAATGTATTGGGTCAGTCATAGCACAACTGCAGCTCAGTAGATAAGACAGCCAGCTGGGGAAATGAGATATGGTCCCGGTCCCAGCCCCACCTCTATGTCCTTCTCCTATAAATCCTTCAAGACTTTGCATCCTCTCCAATAGAGGATGGCAATTTCAGACAACTGGGAAAACTGAAGCACCTGTTGAACAGAGGTACATCCAAAGCTCACTGCTGGGCAGTTTTATTTTTGGATTTGGGTAACCAAAATGAAATACAAGTAGAGTTTAGGCACCTATGATCTTTTCTGGATCTCGTTCTTGGAATTCATCTTTCACTGCGAGAAAGAAACTGTTCTTTTTTCCTCGGGGACAGAAGACCAAAAGAGTGAAGGCTGTTGCCCAGCCATAAGGTAACATCAGGGGAAACAACGTCTTATTCAAACTCCTACTTGGATACACCAACATCACAAAAACCACTATCACAGTTCTACTTTTAATAAAGTCCAGACATAATTCAGTAAGTACAGAAAGACAATTACTGTATTCTCTCAAAAGGTAATTCTCCTAAGTGTCACAATCAGGCATAGAGGACATGTAGCATGAGGAAGATTACGCAAACCAACCTGTGCCTGCCCTGTATATATGCTGTGAACAGCAGTGGAAATTTGTCTACTTGGCATCTGATTTGCAATCATTTTTAACACAATTTTTCGGATTTGTTCCTTTAGAAAGGACAAACAAAGCACTGTCATTGATATTAAATGTCTGTAATTAGTTTGTTGATGTCTTAACTCAATTATGTCATCTTTAAGTAACTCTTAAGAGGCAATCCCTGCCAAAGGACCTACACAGGCTAAAAATAAACCCTATCTGTTCGCAGAAAAAGGAACGTTTCTGAATTAGGGCATTAGTATCAAATAAATTGAGTTAAAAACGTTTTTTATATAAAGTTATGCAAGAAACTTTAAATGCTGAACAATTTTCTGCCTAAAAAATGTAACTAAACTTCTACTCTAATCACTTTTCCTTTCAGCAGAAAAGCCACTTCTCCTTCCTTGCACAAGTTAACTGGAAAAGTTTGCTCTACAAAGTATTTACCAAACACTTCTTGTCTTGCAAAGCTCAAGTGTCATCATACTATTTCCAACTCATTTGTTACAATTGCCAACATCATGCAAAAAATATTCAACATAGAAAATGTTGGTTTTCCTTTACAGTCAAGGAATTTATTCTCCAGGAACTGCACATACTCTGCCCATCCCCCCATGAATCCTTTACACATTGCCAGGATAGACCTCCTCAGCTCCAGGCTTCGATAAATAAAATAATATAAACTTAGATATAATGAAAGAATTTAATCTTTTCTAAAAACGTTGACATGTTCTTCCATGAAAGCACAGTTGAAAATACTTCTAAACATGTGTGCTGTTAGAAAGCAGGCTGTAACAAAGCAGTGTTTATATCATTCCACATATGGAAAAGACTGTAACTTTAATAATTTATTCTCACCTGCAGGTCTATGATTGACACCAGATACTCTACATCTCAAAATTCAGTTCATGAACAAAATAAATGTCATTTATATGAAGCTAACTCAATATTACCTCCCCAGCCAGTTTATATTGTGATGAATTGGTTAGCTGGTGTTATTAGGACAGCCTACAACACAATGCCTTTGCTTATTTACAAAGTCTAAATCAAATTTGGTTGTCAAGGACATTAAGCAAAACTGAACACTCAAATCAGATTTAACCAACTATTTTAAGACATTCCTAGAAATAATACCTACTGATAGAATGTAAAATACATGCTTTGGGCAATAAAATATATTGCATTGATCAAAGCTGGTTACATAAACAAGCTTAACCAACCACTGCAAAAGAGGTCATCATAGCCACTAATAAATTTCCAAACTCCATGACCACAAATTTAGTCCTAATTCAGAAACTGTACAAACAAACTAGAGAGTTAACTAAATCGTGACTTAGTTAACAACTGAGTTTAATGTAATTAGATGAAGTTAGATACCTTTTCTCTTTGCAAAAACTAGTGAACACAGCAGCAATAAACAAATTCCATTCTTACAACTGAACAAACGTGGAGAGGTAAAATACATATGGGAGGAGTGTGTATGTTTCAGATCGCAAAAAATACAGTACATTATTCACATAGTTAGAAAAAAACAAGCCAATTACCAAAATGTTTAATTGGTAAAAGTTTAATGTCAACTTACTTATAAAAATGAAAAAATATTTTAACATTCACCATACAATTCACCTGGCCCTACTGACTATCAGCTATAGGAAGGCATTTAAGGAAATGATGGTTGTGTCAAAACAAAGGCTAACTTCAAGCATGTATGCTGCTTTAAAAAAAAAAAAAAAACAAAAAAAAACCAAAAAAAAAACCAAAAATAAAAAAAACCAAAACAGAAAACCAAAATTCAAAAAACCTCTCATTTGCAGGAAGCTAGATGCTTAGCCTAGTTTTTAAAGCTAATTACAAAATCCTCTTTCATACTGGTCCAGATGTCTTGACAATTTCTTCTTCTAACAGAACTGTCAAAAGAAAAGAATTTTTATGAGATCTTCATACAGCTTATTTCTAAGTCTTTGCAAGAAGAAACAGAAATATGACACCATACTTAGGCTATGGAAATTACTAGTTAAAGCATTTGCTTATATCATAACCATTCCTTCACTCAAGCATCTTTATATGGACACTTTTGTAACCATCACCTTACAGAAGGTTTTAAGGACAAATTAACTTTTCCAGGTACTGCATCAAAGATTTTCTAAGCTTTATAAATTATTTGGGTATCTTGGAGTATAGATTTGAACAATATTCAGTAATAAGATATGCAAAACAAGATGCATAAAATAAATTTTTTTAATGCAGTAATCTTAATGTATGCTATGCAACACGCTTCTACAGAGCTGCAGCATTCTTAATACAGAAAAATAACAGAATGACGGTACCATGCTTCATCTTGCATGCTATCACATCTTAAGTTGTAAATTTTACAGGCCTTCATTTCAGTGTTTGTCCACTTTATTGGACTACCAGTGTTCCTCAGAAGCTTTTTAAATTTCCATTTCCTGAACTTAAAAAAAAAAAATTAAATCGAGTTATCACTGCCCTACACTTATCCTGACACAGGAATGCGGCAGCAGTCATCTTTTTCTTTTATCCCCTCTTCTTTACAGAGTAGCAAAAAAAAACCTCAGAAAAAACAACACCAAAAGGTCTAAAAAGGCCTATTCCACTCATCAAAGCAGAGATTAAAAATTGTTAGACTATCTTTGGATGACGAAAGAGAAAACACAGTAACTAACTTGCCACTATTTTGTATGGCAAAGCAGTACTGTAACTAA
Source organism: Haliaeetus leucocephalus (assembly GCF_000737465.1). Taxonomy (NCBI): domain Eukaryota; kingdom Metazoa; phylum Chordata; class Aves; order Accipitriformes; family Accipitridae; genus Haliaeetus; species Haliaeetus leucocephalus. The sequence goes on along the minus strand of NW_010973294.1, from coordinate 5,000,192 downwards.
ATGTCACAAGGAATAAGGCAATGTCCTGACTTCTCCTTTGCTACCACCCTACTTGTGTGATCTCACACCTTCAGTCAAAAATATTTATCTAACCTAAAGCTATTTCACAATACCAACATGTAATATCATTCATGGCCTGAGAAATACCCAAAAGTCAACAGAAACTCATTTGTCATTTACTGTAAACCAAAATTAAGCACACAGCCTGGCTCCCTGCTATCAAATATGCAGAGCAGTCTAACAGTCTTACCTTCCATCTGTTTCCACATTCATTACAGACAACAAATGTTGTCATGGGTTCATCAGCACTGCGAGTTTGAACCTTTGGCAAAGGCAAGGGCCAGAGCGGAAAAGGAAAATTAGTGTCTTCAAATTTTGTTAGCATGCATTCAATGTAAATGTTTAAAATCAAAGTTTAAAATTAAGGAAACACATTTAGATAAAAATACAAGTTAACTTTCCATATCAATTGAAACTGTTTTTTTTGTCTAGACTATAAAACAATCATAAACTTATGTTTTGACATACTTAATAGCACTAAAATATCGACTTCAGCATAGAAACCGTGTACATACTTCTAGGAAAAGATTCTGCAGTAAAACTACAGGTTCATCATTTAGGTTGGAAAAGACCTTTAAGTTCATAAAGTCCAACCATTAAGCTAGCACTGCCAAGCCCACCATTAAACCATGTCCCTGTTCAGTACAGCTTTACATGCATTTACTGATGCAATAGCTTAAAAGTCTCATGATTGAAAAACAGCTTTCTACTTAAAGCACCTGATATAAAATATTAAATTATAAATGCACCTGTCCTATGATCAAAATTACATGCTTTGAAGAACTGCTAAACAAATTAAAGCCCTTTTTGCACATAGTTCCTAATTAAAATAGAAAAAGGTTGTAGGAATGATTGTAAATCAGGGTCTACTCTTAGTCAAATTGTAGATTATATATACATAAAAAAATATATATGTATATATACTTTATAAGTATGTATCATTATTTTCTGCTCTTTATTCCCTCTGTAAAGAAAAGTTTACACACATTAAAAACAGTAAACTAGCTCTCCTCCACATAAAACCATACTAATAAGATGTAATAAGAATTAGCAAAAACTCAGCATTGAAAAGAAACTTGACGTTTCAGGCTATATAGCTACTCAGCTTGGATTTACATAAAATCTTTGGTAAATTATTACAACAAACGTTCTTTACGTAAGCACACCTAAGTAGATCCAACTGTCTTCACATACTTTGCAATTTGTTAGCATTGTGTTAAAAGTTCATTTTGTAATTAAAACTTTTTTCTCTGACAATCTTTATATAGGACTTAAGCTTTGAAAAGGAAAATGAAGAGTCTGAATAACCATGTACCTGGGTGTATGTACAGTTCTTCTTTTTGCACTTGCCACATGTAAACAGATCAGTTTGGGTACCTCCTGTTTTCGCCATCTGATGCTCTCTGATAGCTTCTTTGGTCAGATTTTTGCGCATTTCTTTCAGCTCATCACTTGCCATTTCCTGTTATGGGTGAAGAACAGACAGAATTTACTACAAAGTTTTAGTTTTAAACAAGTCATTACCACTGTGCGAGCCCATTTTTTATTCAGAAACCATGAACAACAACTCCATTGGAGGGCAAAGTAATTCTACACATTTTTAATTTTACAAGACTTAAGTTGGGATATTTCACAGCACTGAAGCTACAAGTTAAAAATGTTTTGGTTTTTTTTTTAAACACAGCTGAAAAAAATAACAACAGTAAAAGTTATAATATCAAACACCTAGAAACTTTGATGCAAATGCACTGCTGAAATTCAGAAATGTAATACAGAGACAAGGTAGAAGAGGACTTAAAAGTTCTCCAGAGAGAAAGAAAAAGATCCTCTCCCTAGGTTAGATCCTTGCATAATTATCTCATTGACCTACAGAAGATTATTATAGGAAAAATTTATACTATTTTGACTGTTTCCATATTTGTACTGAGAAATACAGTATAGCCATAATTTACCATATGTTACCAGAAGTCATATACACTTAGTTTCAAAACACTAACCGAAGAGCTCAGGTTGACCAATTTTCTTTTTCCTTTAAAACAGTTCAGTGTGCAGGATCTCCACAATGTATAGTAATCAAGTGTGCACAGCAAAAATAAGTTGTTCCATTTTTGTTCAATAAAGTTTTACTTCAGATCCCATATAGATGTGGAATGCTAATCTTGTATTACTGTTGTTTCACTTTAGAAGTAATCTTAACACTAAGAGGTTTTTTAGCCATTAAAATTTTAATCCAAGGCATTAACTGAAACAAAGAACGGGCACTGGACTACACAAAACATATGTTTGTGCATACACACGTGTAGAACAAAAAAAAAAACCCCTCAAAGTATGTACTGAAGATACAATCTACTTTTCTTTACACCTTCCTTTATCAGCCTGTTTGCCCTAACCTCTATGTAAACCTATAGAAAGAAAAAACACAAAACTCAAAAAACTTTCCTTTAGAATAAAGCTAATTATGATTTTCATTAATTGATCGTAAATTTAATTTCTTTCAGTCTCCAAGATACTCCTTTATACCTGATTTGGGGGGCAGAATCCAACACATACAAGCAGAACTACAAAACTGAAACCAGATGTTAAGCATGCTTTTGTTTTTCTCTCCCATAAAATCTTATTTTTCATTTGACTTCCCAGATTTATTTTGATTTGTAAAGACAATGGACATCTGAATGGTAATTTCTATTCAAGTGTCCAAAATGTTCTTTCAATAACATAAATTTAATTTGATTTAAAGGGCAATTCTCCTAGCTTCTTTCCCCTATCATTTATGGCTTTTTCTGTTTATTGTTAAGAGTTTCTTTCAAAATCACTTTAAGTATTCAAGAGATAGATTCAAGAGATAAGCTTTAAATAAACACTGAAAATGCCAACAGGAGATGGACTGATCTTTAAAACCACAGTGCTATACCTTGCATAGAAGTATAACAGCAGAGGTTAGCATTTGGAAAACAAATGGGAAGACAGGCTAACTTACATATCCAGAAAGGTGAATGGGTAAGCAGCTTGGAGTCACTACACAGTCATATTTGCATCTTCCTAAACTTAAAAAACTATCACTGATATATCATGTGGCCTTTTAAAAACGGCACAACATACAGTGTTTCAGGAAATTTACATGCAACAGCTTACCTGCCTTCTGACTTACAGACAAAATCAGATATTTAGGAACCATTAACAGGCACCACTTTGATTCCCTCTGCTCCAACACAGCCTTGTAATTCAGACTGCAAGCCACAGTCTTTCAAAAGTGCGGGCAGCTTACATAAATTATTTTTACGGCTAATAAATACAGGCCAGGATGTAAGTTCAACAGGGAAATAGTTCAAGACCTATGCTTTACTTACCTCTGCTGTCATTTTGGCAAACTTGTCAGGAGGAATGTTCCCACATAACACATTTTTCCTTAGGTTAGGATTCTTTGCATCCTTGAGATTCGCTATTCTACTTCGTACCCTATTTTTGTATTTCATATCAGTGTTTTTTAATTCTTGAAAGATAGGTGCATTGGATTTAAGGAACAAAACATTAACAAGTAAAACAGAAAGGATTCATTTTGGGGGTCAACTTTTCTAAAGCAATGTACTTCTCCAGTGTTGATCAAGTCCTTCCCCCCACCTCAACCAACAGTTACTTTCCTGTTCAACATAGCAGACTTCACGTCTTCTGAAGTCTAATCATAGTCTAGCACATGGTCAGTGAAATGTGAATTTTTGGGTAATAGGATCTCAACTGAAATTGTGAAAAGTCACCCATAAATTTCTCTCCAGTTCCTTGGCCTCATCCTGAGTATTAATTGATATCTAAACCAAATATTCAAACACTGGCAGCTCACTATCAGAATCTTAAAACAGGGTTTGCAACAGAAACAGGAAATTCCTTAACAGGAACAGTGGCTGACTGTAATTACTGAAGGACATTGGCAAGTTAGAATCATGAAGCTTAGACTATTTCTATGCTTATCACCCCCCCCAAACAAAACCCCTAAAATAAAAAGCAGCTCAGACCTCTGCTCTGTAACTATTCAAACACTGCTATCAGAACGACCCTGTTGAAAATTCCAAATTCATTTAGAAATAGAAACTTGTGGAAAATGAAATAAAGACATTAGAAAAAGATTAAAACTGTTAACAAGAAAAGACTTAAAAATAACATAGAAGAGCCCAGCATTTTATGTCAGAATGCTTCAGTAAGACATAATGTTGTTGCTGCAAGGAAAACATACTGAACTGAAAAAAACCCACACACACTCACCTACGCACATTCGTACATGTTTTAAAGCAAATAATTTAGGTCGTGCTGGTTTTTTTAAACACTACATTTCTGCACTGATGTGTTGAACCGTTTGCTATTTTGTTTGAAATGAAATTTAAAAATATTCAATATATAAATCAAGGTAATTTATTTTAATATTATCAATGCTTTTAAAAAATACTCTTGTTCTAGAGCACATAGATGTACAACAAAGGATATCTTCTTCAATCTGAGAACCCAGCTCTTCCTCATCAGCACCAATAGCAATGTAATCATCTGAGGAAAACAAATATTAAAGTATTAGCAACCTGACAATCTCATCAGTGTTCTAGACCCCTGAGAGCCCACTCAAAACTCCGAAACTCAGCAAGTTATGAAACAACTGTAGTGAATTTTCCTTTTGTATAGGAAAGCTTAATTTACTGTATACTTATCCTTTCAAAACTTTTCAATATTCTAATAGGCTTGGCAAATACCCATCTCCACAGCATATTTGTGTATAGAATAGACTATTATAAAAAGAAAACATTTTGTATTGTGTTTCAACAATTCTTCCAGTCCACGCAATACAAGCATAAGCAATTAAGGTTTTGCATGCATGCACGAGAAAGATTTCATTAGAAACATAGTAATTAAATAACAGAAAACGTATTATTAGATATTTTAAAAAAAATGCAAAGCAGAGATGTGTCATAAGACATGTAAATTAGAAGAAATAAACCATAGCAATCTTGAAGACAATGCAACACTTGACCTAAAATGTCTCAAGATAATTGTTCACTGTTTCTGACCAAAACCCTTACTCAAAGACAGCTGCCTTTCCAAGATAGCTTAGGACAAATTAGATACAGTATGTGTTTTCCTCCTTCTCATTTTAACATGGGTGTACTTCAATGAGTAATCCAAACACCATTTCTCCTTCGATCTCATGCAGAAAGCCATAAAACCAGAAAATAACCTATTCAGATTGGCATTCAACCCATGGATGATCAGTTAATATGTGCTGTACAAAGTAACATAGCAAAAAGAGTTTTTGGAAAACTAGCTAAAATTAAGAATGCATAGAATTATGAATACTAAGATGCTATATGCAACTTTCTGGTCACAAATTATTTTAGAAGTCTATGAACTACATATCCAGAGGACCATAAATTCATGGTCGTTAGTCAGCTTTGATTACTGTCTGTATCTGAATTTATGTGAATTAAAAGAAAGAATAAAAGAGTGAAGGGGTAAAAACAGATGATTCAGAAATCTGCTTACACTGAGTCAGGTTACACTAAGCTAAGAACAGAGGAACAGGAGCTGGGTCATAAGTTCAGGTAGAAGAGAAGGAGCCACAAGAAAAATTCAGGTCATTCTGAGGAGTTCAACTTTTAGTTTGCTCCTTATCTATCATATCATTCAATTTGTCAGTTTAAAGACACCCAACTGTACATAAAGAGGAAAGAGAAAAAAAACCACCAGTCAAGGAATTTACAGATGCCCAAAAGGCATGAAGATACAGCGATGCAAGACTCTCTTACTGCGAGTATCTCAATGAAACTTCAAGATTAAATCAAAACAGAAAGGCAGACTTCGAAAATCCAAATCTGAAGGCCCACAGGATCTCTATGTAAAAAAGGCAGGTATGTATATAATGGCACTCTCAGTCAGAGATAAGACAAAAATAGCAGCTTCCACAAAAAGATTTAAATGAGGCATTAAGGAGGTAATAACCTCCTGAAAAGCAGTTCCACTGTAGGCAAGATATCAGATGAACAGAAGCCACAAAACATCCCACATCATCAGCAACAAAAATGTATTTCAGTACATTCCCATGCTGTCAAGGTTACTCATTACTTGCAACTCAGGTGAACTGGCCTATGGGTATATACACACAAATGGAGATAAACAAGGTTTATTCCACCCTACAGGGCAGGAGAAAAATAGAGTGGGAAGGACTGAAATACGGAAGAAGGAAATAGTTAAACTTCAAAATATAGTCTACAAAGCTCACCTCCTGTTCTGAGAGCTGCAGAGAGCATTTCTCTACATTTCACTCGTACAGAATCCGAAGTGCTTGGAGCCCGGGGAAAAGAAGGGATGAAAGAATTTGAGGGAGCACTACCCTCCTCCTTCCTGCTGCTGGAATTGCTACTTGAACTGCTAAAAAAAGGCAAAAAGAAAACTAATATTAATGTTTTTCCCCCTCTTCAAATAACTTTGTTCCAGGGCAAAACACAGGTCTTTTGCTATATCTATTTGATGGTATTCCAAAAAAAGAACACAGGCCACCTTTGTAAAGCTACTTATAGCTCTAGAGTCAATACAATTTTAAAAGTGTCTTTAGAATATTCACCAGGGTATTCCACACAATAGAGACACAGCAAGTATTTCATTCCATTATGTGGCATATAAGTTTTAATTCTCAGTTCTCTACATTAACATGAAATGGTTTTTTTTTTTCCTCCTATGGAACTTTACTTTAAAAAACAGTGAAGATGCATCACACTAACATTCAGTCTGCAGGGAATGCATTGCTTTCAGTCTGCTTCCTGTACTGACATGGTACCTTGATCACAAACAAACAATTAACATAGCTTTGCAAACTGTAAACCAAGAAGTTTTCAGCCTGCATCAGGACAAATGGTTAGAGGTTAAATTTAAATTTGAAAATGGCTGCTGGAAACAGATTCACTAGAACCAGAAACATATAGAAGAAATGGGCTTGCAGATACCATTTTGCAAATGTTCTTCAGCTCCTATAGTGTCATTAACATGGGCTCATTTTTCTGATAACATATATTTTGTGTTTACCAAAAAAAGTGCAGAATGAGATGGCTTATTAAACATGAAAGCTAACAGACAAAAGAAGTATTCTAAACCTCTAACATATACAATTACCACAAAGCTGTTACTGAAAGTTGTTTTACAGTTCTCAAAGCTCAGTGCTAGTATTGAGAGAAGAAGAAATATTTGACAGATGAGACAGACAAAATAAACAATAACTCCTCTGGCCATATCTTGACCTGTGGCTTTCATCTTTTTTTAATGGCAGCAGCAGCAGGACTTACTTCCCTAACAACACACCATTTCTTGTACAACTCCATGTATTTCAGAAAAGAACGTGGAAGCTGTCTCAAATATGACAAATTTGGACCAAATAGTTAAATGTTAATTTACCTAATTTACCTAATTTACACTGAGTGAGATTATTTGAATACTCATGAAGAATTAAGCACCTTTCTTCTCTTGCTTCAGGGCTGTTTTGTGAGGAAGATGCAGACTCCTTTTTCTTTTCTTCAGAATCTTTATCAGTTGAAGGTCCATCTGGAAATACAAAACACAAGAAACTCTTTTAACCAGAAATAGCAACCAATTTAAAGCAGCGGTAAAATATCTTTGATGATTTCTCCTGAACCAGTTGGAAATGCTATCAGCTCCCACTCTCTGCTTTGACCTTCTCTTGCAGTACAGCCTTCCACTCCCCAACACCCTCCCCAACCCAGCAAATGGAAAGTATGACAACACTTCAGATCCTTTGAGTCAAGTCCAGCATCTGTTTAAACTGGCAGTGAAGACATGATGAAAATGTAGACTTTTATGATTTATTTTTGCCAACTCTGCTGCATGAGGGAGACAATAACTTCTTAAACTACTGCATCAAGTCTCTAGAGTTTGTCTTCCATGTTTTAAATACAAGTTCCTACTAAAAGCATGTCATTCTTTTTTATTATATTCATAGAATTTCTACTAAAGGACTGAACCAAATGAAACTGTGGTATGAAAGCTACCATGGCTGCCAAAAATTATAAAGAACATTTTCATATGCTTTTGAAGTTTTCCAGACGTGCACATAGTATTTTCTGTGATGGCTCTTAAATTATTTGCCTTAGCATTTAAAAATATTTGAATTTGCCTTCCTCATACAGGCTACATTTAATGATGATTTTATAAAGAATAAAGATGAAAGCCTTTATTAAAAGGGGCAATCACAACATTTAGCTTTAGCCTAGCGAGAACACATACACCCTTCTATGGTAAAGAGGAATTCAGAATGGCTAAATGGAACTTCTGCTTTGATTAGCTCTCTAGAAAGGCTGACTCTCTCCACTGCCTACAGAGAAAGCCTAGAGAGACTGGTATCACTCACTGACAGATTTTGTGAATTCCTCTCTCTAAGCCCTCATAAAGCTGCCATTACACTTCTAAATCCATAGACTATATTATTGGGATAGGCATCTATTACAAACTTTAAAAAGAACTAAAAACAGACCAAGAAAAGGAGGGAAATCTGATAAGGCTCAGTCTTTCCCATGAATATGTCCTGAACTAGGTATCCAAATCCTTGTTTAAGTATGTAAAAGTATCCTCATTTCCAGAAGACCCCCATCCCCACATTTCCCAGGGGAACTTGGTGGTATGAAACACACAAATTCAGGTCTCATTCTAGCACTGAGCTTTTTTTTTTTTCCCTAGAGAGTAGAAAACTACTGTACTGGCTTATTTTTAATAGGAACAATTTCATTTAAAGCTACACAGAAAATATATTAGACTGGACAGGATTTTGATCCTTTCCTTAATTTTTGAGTTAAGGAATTTATCAAATCGAATATCACTTCATTAAAAAAATCATCATCATTATAAGAGGAGACCAGAGACAGCCATACTGGATCAGATGAAGCACCCATCTACTATTCTGCCTGCGGCTGTACCTAAAAACAGATGCCTACAAAACAGTATAGGAACCAGGCAAGCACACAAAGATACTACTCCAGAATATCTTCCCAGCCTTCAAGAGCTTAAAACTTTAGTGATTTCCCCAGCCATTGCTTTTAACTTTGTATTCAATCCTTGATAAATTTCTCCATTAAAAAGGATAATTAAACACAGTAGATGATACGCTTGGACTGATTGTCTTTAATAAGCTAAAGGTGTAATTCAAAAAAATCCTAATAAAGGTGTCAACACATCAACTATTATTTATAAAAAAGTAATATCACTAAGAAAGTAAACGAGGCTGGATCACAGAAGTTCTTTGCTATGACACCTAAAGTACACAATACTAAGAGAAAGAAAACAAATCCCATTTTTAACATGCATATTCACATGACTGACTACTCTCTATGGCAACAAATGCTTACATGATATATAATTTTTTAAAATATTCTAAATATGCATGTAATCTCATTTACCCTCATCATTTTTTAACTACATAATCATTTTTGTCGGAGGGTTTAAGACAAACTGATAGATCAAACAGGTATCTTGGGGTACAGCTCAGGTTCTGCAAAGCAGCACAGCTGCCTTATCGAGCTGAGCTCTGCTTCAGCCCATTTACGTCCGTATTTTTTTCTGGAACACAAGTTGTCAAATTCAGACCTGACCTAGGTAACTCCCACTTATTTTGCATCAAATACACTGCCATGTGTATTTGGCACCTAGTTTTAGTTTATCAAACACTTCCATTTAGTGCAGCACCACTTCATCAGAGATGGCAGGCACCTGAGAACATCTGCCAATACCCCGACTGCTTCTTTCACTTATGGAGGGCAGGGGATAGGTGAGGCACAGGGACAAAGCAAGAGATAAAAGCACAGTTCTTCCTACACCTGCAGACCAGTCTGTGCAAGCATGTGTCAAACCAAGGTCAAACTTCAGCAGCTGAGACAACTGGACCATCTTCAGCAAATATGTCTTCAAAACTACAACTTCTTTCATCACTTAAGAGTTTATAGATACTTTTGTTTAATCCAGTTTCAGAAATCTGAAAATAAAGTTAACAATATTCTCTGTTTGCTTGAAATACTCTCCTAAGCATTTAAAGTCATTCACTCTTATGGATCATAAATTGTTAAGCATCAAGGAGAAGAGATCCAGTGTCAAGCAGTATTTATTCTTAAACTCACACATTAATAGGTATTTCTTATTTTATTAAATACCATACTGACAAACAATGCAATTAACAGCCTGCTAGACAGCGTTTCAACTATCCTCTGGGGAAAGGAAAAAATGTTATCCTTGAGAAACTAGAAGTCTCTACTAATCAACTTAATTTACATGCAATGGCCAGACTCTAGTGCAAAGGAAGAATGACAGCTAACAGGAACTACAACCAACCGCAGAAATTCTAACAAATTAAGATGGAAGAAATGGCCCTTCTGTAAAAGATATTTAAAAATTCCATTGAGCAAGTGATTCACATCAGGAAGTCTACAGAACATCGTAATATTTATATAATATAAATTACAAGTTGCTTTAAAGAGGCACAATTACTTTTTCAACTTCATACAGCTATTAAAACTTACCAAAACTTTTTTTCAGAAACAAATTGAAATTGTCTCAATTTTAGGATTGAAAACTGTAACTTCACAGTTTTAGCTATTGCAGCTTCTGAAGGCCATAAACAAAAAACCTTTAAGCTTTTTTTTTAAATAACATAAGCTAATCTATATTAATGCTTCTTTAAAATACAAAGAACAAGCTAGTAACATAAATTGACTATTAGCCATTGGAAAAAGACTATCAAATTCTCACTGCTGCACTGCAGTTTCTATCTGGGACTTGCAATTAATTTGAAAGATACTTGTACCCTTTCCAGCAAAATAATCTCTCCAGGGTAAAACATGACATGACAGTGTTCTTTGTTACCAGAACAAAAATTTTAATGTAATAATATATGGCCAGAGATAACATAATTAATCTGAATGTTAGAAGTCATTAACAGCTTCATCGTAGATTCTTCTAATTATATTATAAGTTAACAAGACATTTGCTAGTAACAAGAAAAAAAAATGAAGATATAATGTTATTAATTTATAAAATTAACTTTAAATGATGAGATTTTTTAAAGTAAGAATTTTTCAGAAATGTTAAAGAAAGGTGGCTAGTTATTCCCTGGAAGCACATGAGAATTTAATTTAGTGGGTTCTTGCATGTTACTGATTCAGATATCACCACCAAATTTGGAAAGTTTTCCAAGTATTCAGTTTAAATAAGTTAAAGGAGAGAGATATGAGAATAGGTACCAGATGGCATAGTCTTTAATTTAACAATGACCCTCATATTTAATAAGTCTTTAGGCCCTATTTTCTAGACCCTGACCAAAATAATCTTGAGTTGCACAAGCAGCTACACTTGTCAGCAATTCCTCTGCAAGATGCAGTAAGACATGAAGGTAAAATCAGAAAAGCTTCTTCCTAGTAGTAGCATAGGGAGGAATAATATCTAAAATCTATAAACAATAAAATAATTAACTGTTTGCCCTTTTTAAGGATTTTTTTATCATAAGTGACAAAAGCATGACACATTAAATTTTTCGCTGTATATGTTTTTCTCCTATACAGTATGATGTAATTTGCATCATGTGTTATTATCCCTCCACTGATAATCCTAACAAGTTATTGATGTACTAACAGTACATGGAACAGTTCCAAATACACATTTGACAGGACGTGATTTCCACAGCTCATACTTGATACGGAAATGAACCTACTGCAATTATTTCTGCACTTGATTCTACTTGATATCTTATAAGAGACATGTATTCTTCTTATCAATAGTAAACAACACTCTTAAATACTATTAGACTGTAATTTAGGAACTTGTTTTGTCAACAATTTTTTTGAGCAAAGCCAGTAGGTTACTAGATGTCCTTGAATAACTTTACCCAATGACAGCATTAACATACCTGTAAGATAGTCCCAGACTGTACCAGCTTGCTCCAGTAGAATCAAACCCAGGTTTGAAATAACAAAGGATTGTATGAACAAAGTAATCTGAGTAAAACACTTCTGTGAAGTTTGGCTGGTGCTATCTTCTCTTGACAACATTGAGCACTTATTCTTTTAAAATAAAATTACTCAGGCATGAACTTTTTTGAAACAGGCATTTCAAAATGTTTGTGGCCCCTTTATCGGTACTGGCAATAGATGATCACACTTGTACTTAATGTTATGATTATTGTCCAATCATTCTGCATTTCCAGTTCAGTACATAAACTTACTGGAGTTAAGTTTACTTAGAGGTCTGGACATTCTTTTTCACTGTACACTCTTAGAGTTCAGTAAGTAATTATTTGTGATGGAGAATGTTAAATTCCTTAAAGGACTTTTTTGTTGTTTTTTAATATAAGGGAACGCTCCTCGTAACCTAAATGGGTATGCATAGATTCATTATCTGCATAGCATACTCTTATATACTCAGCTACTTGGCAAAACAATTGTTATTTGCAAATCCCATGTTATAACTGAGCTGTATCTTATTCTGAGAGCAGAATTTGTTTCCTTATGCAAATTGTGACCAACTCGGCTGTGTGGTTTAACGTTCTGACAAGCAACATCTGAAAACGATCTTCCACTGTGGCTCATTCAGTGAATCACTTCAGACAAGGCTTGCAAGCCAAGCCCTCTGCTGGGCAGCTTCCGACCCCCCTGAAAAATCCCTCGGTAACCTGGCATAGCTCTAGTCAAGCTATAAACATCTAGCGATTCACAACCCTACTTTGATTTCTTCTCACATTTCCCATGCATTCTTAAAACTAAGTTCTGATAGCATTGAACTTAAACAGTACGTGCAGCCTAAACAGTCAACAATTCTTGCCTAAATTCAAAATGTCATTTATAAAAATAACTCACAAAGACTTCAGATCTCTGAGTACAATGCTTGGTACGATTAACAGCTGTCCGCTTCTGTTGCCATCTTTGATCCATACCATTTTACATGCACTATAAACAGCATAATCGAAACTGATTTCTCAAGCAGCTCAACATACGGTATTTCGTATTCTTCTGAGAAAGTCAAAACTAATGATAAAACAGAATAAGAGTACTTTGTAAGATTCCCACCCATATTTCACGCAGCCCAGATACCCTATCTTGCACAGTTATGAGATTTTAAGTTCTAATGAATTACTGAGCAGTGAAACGAGAGGTGAAACATTTGCCCTACTATGCTTTATTATAAGGTCTACATTATAATCAAGGAGAATTTAACTGCATTAAGTTTTGAATACAAGTAGTGCTGTATTTTCAGGAATAATTTGATTTTATACAGTAAGTGTACAACCACACTAGACCTGGCACAATAATGTACACGCAATAATATCTGCCCTGTAACAAAAATTAGAGCATGAGCAAAGGTCACATACCCACTGCCTCAAGAAGAAAGCATTCAGTTCTGATTAATGTCAAATATTTGCTATTTACTTTCCAGTTCCTCACATGTTTGACTTCACCTGATGCAAGCAGCTTTAGGTAGAGTCTCCCAACTGTCTTAAAACAATCTGAATGTAGCAAGCCGTCAAAAGGGAAAGATCCACCTTGGCCCAACTGTATGTTACTGCCGCAATCCCTGTGCAGAAAACAGTAACTGCAAACAGGTTGGGCCAAAAAACTGATACAGTTGAAATTTAAGCCAGAAGAAATGAACAAAACAATTAGTTTCCAACTGGTCAGTTCCCAGCTCTGGTCTCCTGGATAGCCACTTGAGAACTAGTTGTAGCAGCACAGGAGGGAGCAAGGAGGCACCTGTGCAGAAGGGAAGCCAGGACCACCCCTTTCAGCAGCAGCCTACACCCAGATTGACCTGCTGTGACCATCAGGCACCACGGACTTATCCCAGACTTCTACAGCATGAACACCCTCTGGTCCTCAGGTAGGAATAATACTCCCTGCGTTTCACAATGTTTGAACACTTAAAGATCAGTCAGCTATAAGCAACAATATATTAAGACAAGTTTGACTGACTTAAGATATTGTGTAAAAAAAAAAAAAAAAAAAAAAAGAGACAGAAGACTATTTTTTACTGTCTTAATAAATAAATAGCAATTCCTTTGCTCAAAGGACAGCAATATTCAGAAGGGTTAGCCCCTCTCTTCACCCCCCCAAAAGCAGTATCCGAGGGCACTCCCAAAAGTTGAGAATTCCGGGG
>NW_010973294.1:4984030-4985956 GCF_000737465.1 Haliaeetus leucocephalus | reverse complement strand
GTATCTCCTCTACTTTGTTGCCTAAACTAAGTTGCAGTATCAAAAAAAAAAAAAAAAAACCACCACCACAAAACTTTGACAGTGCTTTTTTTTTTTCTTTTAAACTTCAATTAGTAACTTGAGAGCTAGGTCACTCAATCCAACTGCTGCTTTTAGAAGTCTTTAGAGTAACTCAAGTTAATATGCAAGTCCATTTCTCCACTTATATATCTTACCACTTTTATGCATTGGATATAATACAGTTGGACTTCAAGTTCTACGTGGAAATTTAAACATAAAAAGTATATAATTTTCACTATTTACCAGTGAACTCTGATGAGATCCTTTATAAAGTATGCATTTAATTCATAATAAAAGTCATTATCATGATTTAGAAAGTATTTTATCAGCATATCTAGTATTATCTAAATTTAATTACTAAAACTTACCTAATTAGTATTATCTAACTTTTTAAAGGTAGGTTAAAAAAAAGTCTGCTGTAGAGGTTGTTGCTTCTTACTAGAACATGGAAGTTGAAAGCTGTGACAAATTGTCTATTTCTACATACATATACTATCAGATAGATACAAAGTAATTTCTACACCATTTACAAGAGAGTAAAGTATCTGATAAAATACTTCATAATTGATAAAAATGAGGCTGACTTCAAATGGCAGAGGACTTGTAACACCTCCTGATAGTTTACATATTTTTCTAGACAGAATGGTAAATACTTAAATCAGTAGAAAATAATGTAAACTGTTTTCTATTTTAAAATTTTAAGCTTCCTAAATCTTAGTTTAACTAAAATTAGATACAAAGAAACAAAATAGAGTACAGCACAGTGTATGAATAAAAATACCTGGACACAGTTTGAGATTTGAGTGTTTTCAAATACATCAGGTACTACAAAATACCCTTGAATAAAACCCTGCTAATGGAAAGGTTTCATTAACTGCATTCATTGCTTTAAGGGAATTTAAACAAAAAGTATTAACTCACTAATTAGTAAATTGTTTAAACTATGAAGGTTTTAGAAAGTGCAGATCTATTTCTCACTACCTTTAAGTTCTAACAGATTTTTCATGTCAATTTTTTACTGGTTTTTTTTCCACTTCACAAATAATTTTATAACCAAACTTCAAAGCCTCCACACTCTCATATGAGATTTTGCACAAGTTCTCCAGAGTACCCGTTGTATTTGACAAAGGAAATAGTCAAGAACAGGTTCATTAGTGCTTAGTACTGCAATACAGTCACTCTAGCTCAACAGCAGGCAACAAGACTTCAGAAATGAGTCATGTCACAGAAGCTGGCTTTCTACTGCTTGCCAGCCCCAATAAAAATATATTTTCTCTGAACACACTTTCACAGTAATGCACTGGTGGTAATCTACGAGTAAAAAACCAACTACATCCGTTCAAAAAATTTCAATACTTACACAGCAGCACAAATATATCTAAAGCAAGGCAGTGTCAAGCATTTGCATGAAGACTGCATATAGTTAAAACATGCAAGAGCAGGGGGGGGAAAAGTTTGTGTCGCCATACCTAACAGTTTCTTCCAAGACTTGATAAGAGATTTTGCTAAAGATGTAACTTCTTCATCAGTGCTTTGTTTGCGTATCGCATTCACTGACATTCCAATTCTGGTAGACTGCAACAGAAATAAAAATATATACTATAAAAGGTGACATGAAGACAATTTAACAAGTAAACATATATAAAGTTATACTTTGACATTGTTTTTTAAAAGTATCTTTCTTTTTTAAAGTATCTTTTTTTCTTTGTTTTGGGGGGGGTTGGTTTTTTAAGAATATCAGGATGGAATGCTTACAAAACTTATTTTAACAACACAGACATTTTAAAAAGAAATACAACAGTACCACAATTTGTCTCCATGCCAGAGTGCGGGGGCGGGGGGGGGGGGGGGGGCGGGCGGGGAGGG
>NW_010973294.1:4971776-4984020 GCF_000737465.1 Haliaeetus leucocephalus | reverse complement strand
GTCGCGGGGCAGGGGGGGGGGGGGGGGGGGGGGGGAGGCACGGGACGGGACGGGGAGACGGGACGGGGACTAAGGAGCATCAATGAGAAGATTTTTGCTTCCAAACTGTTTCAAAAAGCACTGCAGAACTACTTACCTAAACCAAGTACAACATTCAAAACATCTAACATGAAAATCATATATACATTTTAAGGTTCTATAAAATTTTTAGCAAAGGGTCTAGCCTCAAAACCTCATTATTCTGTGAAGCAATGACTGTATTTCTATTTTGGCATGATCAGAAGCTTGCCAACTGCTTCAGCGACTTCATACTCTTAGAATTCCCATTTAGTGGCTGTGGAAGAAGCTGTAATATCAGTTGGGAGTGACCACGTTTTAGGTTCCTAAGAATTTTGGCAATACTGAGATTCTTTAAAATCTTAAGCACAGAGGGTTCTGCTTTTAGATAGAAACAGTAAGACTAACCTAGCTCCGAAAAGGCCAAGATAGTGATAGGCTTTAAACCTTTGGCACTACTGCCACCTATAGAGTGAAAAGGAGATTAATTTACAATCCACTCCTTTTAAGACTCAGAAGTTGAGGACATAAATTTAGCAACAGCAACAAAAGTTTCATTTTAGAAGACTTCTGACTAACATGTTAATCTAACAAGTAGAACATTTCCACACTTTTAGTTTCATGAGACGAGAAAAGCGTTTAACAATACAAATAAGTAGTCTATTATCATTTCATATTTTGATTGATGACTAATTTTTTAAATTGTTCTTAAGATGCTCGCGTTTGTTGCATTTACCATGTACAGGACTCACTAAATATAAATTATTCTTCCTACTTTTGCAGTATTTCATCATAAGTTTCCTTCTCCTTTAAAGGAAAAGTTAAATCTTTATGGCTCGCTAAAAATGGAAATGATTTGTTCCTGTAAATTACTCTTTACAACCCACACAACACTTTTTGGGGCACCATGGATGTGCTAAATGACTGGAAATGTACTGAAAAAAAACTCAGTAGCTATTTCAGCAAAGGAAACACATCAGATAACCTCAGGTCTGAGCATCAGCTCTAAACAAGTATTTTGGATTAAAGAAAACAGATGGTTACCTGTAACTAAAGTGTTTCAAGATGGACTCTGCTCACTCAGACTAACAGTACTGGCCAATTCTCTTGACATTTTAAACACATACTCTCAAGATAATGTTCAGACAATAAAGAATAACATGTGCTTGGAACTCCATAAAATACTCACCATACCCGAATGAGAAAACTGTATCTACAAAAAAAACCCCAACCTTCCATTGGTAACTGGGCACAACCACAGCCTACTCTCATCAGCAAAAAGACAAGACACCAATTTAGATTAGGTTACTTAGGTAAGTAAAACTCAAAACCTCAAGAAAAACTCAAAATTAATTGGATAAATTAATTTCTTCTTCTGATCACACAGGAGAAACAGATTATGGTAACTGTCTAAACTGCCAGCTTTCTTAAGGCAGCACATAAACATAGTTCATTTGTTTGCTTTTATAAAGCATTTGATCTGGCCTTGCCTAAAGAGAGGGGAAGGAATGACCTACCAATTTATTTGCCTGCAAACTGACACAGGTAATAGCAAAAGATCAGTGTTATATACTCAAAATGACTGTGCTTTAATTACAAACCAGCTGTCAGCATTTGACATTTCCTAGGTCTTCCAGCCTACAGAGCTGTTCTTGTGAGAGCCATTTTAAGTGGAAAACTCCAGTATTTCTGCCTAGCCCAGTGTAGCCTGTGGAATTGCTTTATTTCTGTGCCAGTTTGTAAGTCTGCAGGTATATGAAAACTTTCCTCACCCTGTCCAAAATGCATTTTTAATAGATCATTCTTCCTGTCCTGTGCTATGTTTTGGATTTAGTGTGAGAAGAATGTTGATAACACACTGATGTTTTCAGATGTTGCTAAGTAGTGTTTAGTCTAAAGTCAAGGATTTTTCAGCTTCTCATGCCCAGCCAGCAACAAGGCTGGAGGGGCACAAGAATTTGGGAGGGGACACAGCTAGGGAAGCTGACCCAAACTGGCCAAAGGGGTATTCCATACCATATGGTGTCATGTCCAGTAGGTAAACTGGGGGAAGCTGGCTGGGAGGGGTGGACTGCTGCTCGGGGACTGGCTGGGCATCAGTCAGCAGGTGGTGAGCAATTGCATTGTGCATCACTTGTCTTTCCTGGGCTACATTTCACTCTCTTTTTGTTACCTTCCTTTTCATTACTACTACTACTACTACTACTATTACTATATTTTACTTTTTATTTCAATTATTGAACTGTTCTTATCTCAACCCACGAGTTTTACTTGTTTTTGATTCTCCTCCTGATCCCGCTAGGGTGAGGGGAAGGAGTGAGAGAGTGGCTCCATGGTGCTTAGTTGCTGGCTAAGGTTAAACCATAACACTTCTCCACTTCAAACTCTAGAGCACTTTTCATCTGCTTTTTGAGAGTAGAAAGGCTCAGAGACAGCATAAGGCAGCTGTTTTCACCCCTGGAGCACTCAAGCTGTAGACCAAGCAGCCTTCAGCTGGTATGAGCAACAGTTAGTGTAAGTAACTTATGACTGAACCCAAAACAAAGCATATGGTGGCAGCTACTCTTCTCTACACCAGACCAAATATGAAAATGTAAGGAACTTAGTTGGGGAAGAAAAGCAACCACTGAAGCAAGCAGAGGTGTTACCAACTTTAAACTGTAAGAGAGCACAAGGACAGAGAATCGGTGAGCACCTGGATCAAAGCAGAGCCAAATCAACCCCTGAAGAACAACCATCCCCAGGTTCCCAGGTCTCCCCAGCTTGCCAATGAACTGGCAAGAAGTCATTAACAAGGACTGTACATCACAGCCTATTTCTGCATATGCGTGTGTAATTTCCAGTAAAACCTGTTTGTTAAAATAAAGACTGCCTGCCTCTCTCACTGTTTAGCTGTGCACTACCCACAGTTAGCACCAGGGACACGATGCCTTTAATACTGTGCGGCTGCTAAACAGATCTGCAATTCTGACCACCAGATAAATCACGTGTGAGGAAGACTACTGGCTTCCTGCCTAGCTGAGCAAGGATCAGCTTGATTACATAAAACTCGTTAGATATGACACGGTCATATTATTGTCTGTAATTATTTGTCACTTCCTGTGACAAAAATCAGGCGAGAAAGACACAAGCACAAGTCCAGACTACTGATGTGCACCTTCCTATTCCACATACCCGTAAATTGTTCAGGGGACTTTGCCAGCTCAGACTGAAGCAACAGTCATGTTACAGGAAAAATCATCACTTTTCTTATTACGCAGGAATAATGAAACTATCATATCAGCTAGCAGTACTTCTCTTCAATGTAGGCAGCTCTCAAAACTGCTTAAAAATGGGCGTGGAAGTATGCTTTTCATTTGTGTCCTGCATTTCATCAGTTCAAACACATCAATAGGTATCTCAGTCTACAGAGAGGAAGTTAGTGCTCCCACTTTCTCATGATCATCACCCTTCCTGACATTAGCACACTAATGATCGACTACCAGAGCGACGCATACAATTGCTTTGCATTTCAACTGTTGCTCTGAGTCCTCCATTGCTTAAGCAAATTGGGGAGACTAACATAGAAAATTTACAGCAGACTTCACATATTTATAAAACTCTCAACAAAAATAATGTAAATTTGAGTCTAAACATGTTGTTAAATGCAATCCTATGCAGCGGAACTGTTTTGAATACAGCAGTGGATACTTAAGAAAAACTTAACTAAGCTACAGTCAATCTACTATGCAACAGTATGCTAAAAAATACCTGACCCCTTTAGACCTACAGTAACACAGAGAAATCTTCTTTACAAATTCACATGGTGCCAACCCCAATACAGATTAAAAAAAAAACCAATCTTTTTCTGCAATTATTATTCACTCTAAAAACAGGTACCTGTCATATGGATGGGAATAAATAAGCTTCTTTCAAGTAGGACAGGAAACTGGACAGAATTAATATGCAACCCTATATAAATTAAGTCAGAGGCACACAAGTGCCCTAAAAGGCAGACAGTTGAGTTTGTACTTGGCAAGATTAAGAGTCCTCCTCTGTTGACAACATTACTAAGGTTTTTATTGCAACTAAAAAAAAGGATAAGCTATCTACTTGTACATTCTTCAGATCCTCATGGTTCAAGAGTAAAATTGTTCTCCTGTTCGGTGTAAAGCTTCTCCTTCTAGTCTTATTCGTCACACTAAGCAGAACAGGTTTGCATAGCAGCATTTACAGAATTTCCAGAGCACTTGCAGAGATAATTTTCATTCCAAAAGCAAAAAAAATTATTACACAAATACTTTGTATTAAGACCTGCACAAAGAAACTCAAAAGGATCAGGTTAACAGAGGGTTTTCCTGGGTTTTGTTGTTCTTTTCTGTAGGGCTTGAGGGTTTTTTTCGGCAAGGTTTTGGTTTGATTTTTTTTTAAGGAAGAAGGTTGGACACAGGGAAGAAGGCTGCAGCATCATCATCAGCCATGCTCGTTCATGCATGAAGGTGACACTTTCAAATTCCTGTTTCTGTCACAAACAGCATTAGTAGTAACATACTAAGTACATTCTGCAAATATATAGGATGCACATGTAAAAAAATGACATTGCTACTGACACTTAAGATTTGAACTTCATAGTTAATTCTTTATCTGTGACCATTAATCATCACTTAGAAAAAAGTTAGCTTTCAGTGTCTTCCAATTTCAGTGGCTACCACAGTAAATCAGGTCTTATGTTTACCTCTGCCATTTGAAAATTTTCAGAGATAGGAAATATCTAGTTACTTTGGAACAAAAGTTGTTCATTGATGAATTACATGACAAACTCTGAAGCTTGACATGCAACTAAAATTCACTGAGTTACTTTTTGGAAGAATTTATAAATAATATATAAAATACTACATTAGAGATGTAGATATAAGCAAAATTAGAGTATGTATGCAAGTGAGAGAGATTGTACCACACCATCACTCCTGCCCAGGGGAGAAAAAGGGGAGGAGTAGCAGTAATATAATTTACCTTAAGAAATACACTACTCAGACTAAGAGGAGGGAGTGGGGGGTGAGGAAAGAAATGGTCAAATACAACTTGCCTGAAGGTATGAGCTATGCTTCTCCTCACTTACAATCCAAAACCAGAACTAACTACATAAGAAAAGAAGGTATCACCTGTAACCGGGTGCATTCTCCTTCAGAGGGAAGTAAATATATCACATTTGTGTAAGAACCTAAGATTATATGTAAGGTAAGTTTATAAGCAGGTCCTCCCCTTTGTCCACAACAAAATTCACTATTTTTAACTTAAACACAAACATAAGCTTTAAGAGCTTGCTACTGGAAGAAAACACTTAAGATAAGTGCCCTAAATCAGGGTGAAATAAGACTAGTTACCTTATAATAACACTGATTCTTTCAAGGAGTTTCTACACAGGAATCTACTTTAATAGTGCAACCTTCTTCCAAATTTGCTGGCTTCACCTTCATCATTATGGAGTTAACATTTGCAACGTAACAACAACAAGAAAATCATACCTGTAACAACTCAAGGGTCATGGGAATATTCTTAAGCTCCTTCAATAAATCGAGAGCTCCAGCCTGCAAAACAGAAAGAAAAAAAGAAAAAAACGTAAATTTAGTAGCAATCAGGTACTTAAAATAGAATATCAACAACATACTCTTATCTGCCTTCAAGGTCCAAGACTAGATTCAAACCATCCGTTTCCCATTTACCCACAGAACAACTCTAGGACAAGGAACGTTCTGCTTCACAAACTCTAAGCATTCACAGGCCTTAACTCAGAAATCAAAGTATTCCCTCAAAGACTAGAGAGTTTTTATCCCATATAATTCAAATGCCAGTTAAAGCATTCTGTCAACTACTACTTAACCAACACATCATCAAGAAAACATCCTCAAGGGTACTTGATTTAACAGCATCAGAAACAAGCCAGGCAACAGCAGCAATTTCCAGTTCAGAACAACCTCAGCTGTTTAGCACAAGAACTTGGAGCTGAGAAGCTTTGTGTATTCCATCAATAATGCACATACATATACATGCACATATAACTATATACATATGAAACATACATAGCCAACATTCTTAGCTGTATTTGTGGTGGTATGGTAAAGCCAGAAAAGTTTACTGGTTTAAAAACTGTGATCAGATTACACTATTTTACTAAACACAGCTATAGTTTCCCCAATAGAAAAAAAGATAACTTTGTGTATACCAACAAATGGCCAAATAAAAAAGCTGAGCAAGACTTGCTTTCAAGTCTTATTTTCAACTATTAAGTTTAAATATTAATTCAATAAAATACATAGATTAGGCTGCATAGATTAGTGCAGACAACACTCTTCAGCCTATACCAGGCTGGTCAATCGTCAACATATATTCCAAACTAGAAGCCAGAGTCCATCCTAGTGTGTTATAACATCTGAGCTAATGCGCTTGTTTATTATTCAGCTGTCATGGGTTTTTCTTTTTACCTTTTCCCCTGCTAAAACCATAAGGAAAGTTACAAACTAATACTATGTAAGCAGCAACTTTCTAGACAGACGAATTAATTTCAGAGATCATACTGTTAGGCATTAATAAACTCTATATACAGCTACTCTGACTAACAATCCATTCCTTTGCGATGTCGGCCTTACTTAAGAAGTTTTCAAAAATGTGAGCTCCATTATTTACTTTAACTTCTACATCCTTGATGATTTACCATTTCTACTTAAGCAAAGCTCTGTACCATCCACTTCTTCCTGTGCACATGGGTTGTCAGACTACAGCAACCACTTAAAGGTTGAGATGATTTTGGTGTTATTCAAGGGCATATGGTTCTGAACCTGTGAGCTATAAACAGATATGAAGGCAACTGCCTTCGCATATAAGGGGTCATTCTACCCCAGCCAAGCCCATTACCTTCCTGGGTTGTTTGGGTTTTTTTGGGTTGGGGGGTTTTTTTTGGGGTGGTGGGTTGTCTTTCGTTTTGTTTTTTAAATTCATGAGGTTTGGAAATAAACCCCACAAAAATTCCGTCTTGCAGGTCTTTGGAATTTGATTCCTTTCCTTTAACTCTCTCTCAACTCATCCTATTTTGTTTACTTTAATAAGCATTTTGCCTTTGTTTTTAAATTCTCCCTAATCAACTTCTAATATGACACCTGTTGCAAGGAAACTCTTGTAATCTCCTGCTGCATCTGCAGGTCTTACAATTTAACCACTAAAGATAGCACATAAAACCACCAAAAGGCTGAGAAAGATGAAAGTGGAACTTCTGTGTCACATCCAAACAGGCACAGCTTTGGATGCTTTCAAATGTCTGCTACAACCTCTGTTTTTTAAACACATCTGACAGCAAAGAAGCCTCTAAAAACAAACATTTTGCTGCTATGTCCCACCCTTACACAAACCTAATTCACTCATAAAACTGAAGTTTTACTATTTTGCCATCATAGCAAAAAGTCTTATTTAACTTTTATTCATGATATGCAAAACTTCTCCATTTTTAACCATAGAATTTTAGTAGCAATGATGCAAGACTGGGAAATGTCATGCTGTTTTCAGGTGCTAAATTGAGTTAGCATACTAAGCCATTTCTTTCTCTAAACAGCCATAAGCGTGGTTTCTTCTGTGCAAACATAGATCCAAGTAAAGCAAGTTAATTATCTTCACTGCTACAAAAAAAAAAAAAAAAAATCAAATTCAAGAAAATTGTCTTAGCCAAAAAAAAAAAAGACGAAAGTCAATGTGTCATTTTCAAAAATATAATCCGGTAACACTTACCTCCAAACCAATTAAGTTATTAGCAAACTGTACACAGTATGTGATTTCAAAATAAACACAGGTTATTGTAGCCTGCAATTTCAGCATAACAATGATACTGTAATGCAAAGTAGAACTCTCTTCACCTCACCTTAGAAACACAGTCTAGCCAAAACTTCTTTGCCTCTGTAAAATCCCTTTCCAATTGTATGTATCAAAATAACTTTATTATTCACAGTCTAAATGTTTTCCAAAACTAGTAACTTGATACATAGGAGGTTAACAAACCATGCAACAACTAAAAAAACCCAGGTACTCTCTACACAGATGTTAACAATGTTACCTACCTTTCGTACCAAATTACCAAAATTTCTAATGCACTAATACTTTCTAAGCCTTCGCTCTTCTCTAATAAATTAAGTGTACCAAGAATTAGATGCTTTAAAATTAAATTTGAGTTTTAACTCACAGCAACTAAACAGTTTTTCATAACCACTTTTATTAGCATAAAGTCAAATGCCCTCTTTTTCTCAAAACCAGAGTGGAAGTTGCACAGTAAGATATATAATTCCTATTTTTCTAATGTAGGACTTCTCTGTTTAAAAAAACCCAACCATTAAGATCATTATTATAAATCTTCTTTTAAAGGCATTTCTACAATTTTATAGAAAATGAAAGGCAATGCCCCATTCCGCTAGGCTGGCTGGCTTCCAGTTTACCGTGTTATTTGAATTAACAGAAGTCAGCTTCATACAGATTTAGTAGATTACTCCCCTCAGCTTCTCTCAGTTGATCAGATCATAACACCAGAACAATGTTCTATATTCATATTTTAAACCTGTGCTTCAGGTGATAGAAAACAGAGTACGTTTCTGAAGACAGGAGAGCTATCTAGTTATAATTCTGTTCTACTTAAGGGAGCAAACATTTAATAAGGTGGACAATTTTACATTTTCTTCTCAAAACTTACTCAACTGTTCTTGATTTTTTTTTTTTTTAATCCATGGGTGCAACCCTATTTTTCATACCTATTTTCTTAATGAAAGAAAAGCTTACTTGCATACAACAAAAGCTATAAGGAAGGCACTACATGTGTTTTAATCCAGTCACAGTTATGCTGAAGGAGGAGTAATACATGCAACCAATATTTGAAGTAACAGCAGAAATATGTATCTCACAGTGTACTAAATACAACATTGCATATTATTTTGTCCTTCAAAACAAAAGAACTGCATATATCACTTCACTAAAAAAAGTTATGAAATCAGCACAGCTACAATTAAATCCTTAGTCAAGGCAAATCACCAAGAGTCTGACTCAGGAGGGGTGTCTGCACGGCCTGCCTTTTCAACTCATCAAAAGAAATGCCAAACAGCACTTTGCCACAAGCCACAGAGTCACCTTTGGTATGAGAGATGAAGCATCTCTTGCCATCTGAGTCTTGACAACTTCAGAGTGAAAAGGTATCAAAGCTCTGTTTGTTTTTTTTTTTCTTTTATTGATGGGTTGCATCATCCTTATTCAAAGACATACACCAAATACCTGTTCTTGTTCAGTAAAAATGGAGAAAGGAATACAAGAGGTTGTCAGGAACATCATTATCCAGCAGGTACTTATGTAAGAATGCGTTTCTCAATTCAGCTTCATCTTTGTGAGACAATGAAGTATCTCTTCATAGAGATGATCTTAATAACTTCGTTGAAGTTAGCATTTTAACTGCAGGGCAGGAGTAGGTAGGAAATCACATTGTGCAATTAAAAAAGAAATACCTTGACAAAGACTAGTAAGAAAAACACAGAGACATCTCCTGGGTTTAATACTGATGTACTTCCTCTCCCATCATACAGCTAAGGGTTTTTATCATAGTGTACACACGCACTTTGGATAAACTGTCAGATCTCCACTATCGGCCCCAGAGGCAGCTCAAGACCTCAGCCTCAGAAGGTTTTTGAGACAGCATCAAACTAATAACAGAGCCACTTGTGTGCGGTAACGAGCTGGAACAAACGTACTTTGTTGGAACAGAGCTCAAAAGCAAAACTGCTTCTGGTGCTGCCCACACTCTCGCTCCTGGGACAGGAGTGAGGAGAAGACCCAGCCACTGGCTCCAGCAAGACATAGCCTGGCCCAGCTGCGCGCGCTGCGTTCGGCCACATCAGACCAATGCTGAGCCCAGCGAAGACACTGCACCGCTCCCTAGAGTTCCGAAAGCTAATTAGGTTACACACACTAGAGCATGAAGACATATCCCCTGCTGCTGCTAGGAATGACATCCAAACTCCTAAGCCTCCCAGATCACAGAGAAATACACTGTGGTCACCAGGAGCATCTCTGGTATCGCTGCAGTGCTGCTCCCCAGCATCAACGGTTGTTCCCATACTACCTGGGAGTTGCCATTTTCTTTCTATTGTCAGAAGTCTTCCAAATAAAATTGAACTGACTGCACTTTATCATTCTCATTACCACAATATTTAAACATTCCACAGTCGGTACATTTTCACCCTTTCAACTCCTCATAGGAAAGAGCCACTACTTCAATTTTAGTCAGAAAAGTGAGACAGTGAATTGTTTTGTGCTGAAAAGCATGGGGAATAGAAATAAAAAGAAAGAGGGAGGGGACAAAAAGGAAAAAAATAAATCAAATGAATAAACATTGGTTGTAAAAAATTCCTTCCACTAGACAGGGCTCCTGTCACCACACTGTATCACTAGAGGGTTCAAATGTATCAGAGCTAACCCATACAATATTACAGAACATCAAGGATTTCGAAACACAGCAAAGTATGGCTTGTGTGTACTTGCAATGAATTTGTTTGGATGCTGAACAAAACAAATTTCATTGGTTCAATGCAATCAAAATTTCTATAAATATGCAAATCTTATTAAAAAAGTGTTATTTACGGTTTCGATTATCTTAAACAGCAAAAAAATACTTCTATAAACTGAAATTCCACACAGCTCAGTTATGAACTATCACCAATATTGAGCATTTAATGCACTATCATAACATAAAGAAAAAAACCTTAACTATGTGTATTAAAACAGTAGCTTGCAGGAAGAGCAGCAGTCACAAATACACAAATTACAAGAGAATAACAATGTGACCACCTGATAAAGTAGTAAACAGACTTTACAATTTACTTGTATGCTATTTTATGTGTAACTATAATGAGGTATTTGGCTGTTGCTGCACGCTCTGATTTTACTTATCTTGATGTTTTTGTAGGTATAATAGTACAGAGGTTATAAGTTACCTAGATAAGTTCTGTATCAAGAGCATAGAGGAGAATAACACTTTGTCGTAGTTTAACCCTAGCCAGCAACTAGGCACCACGTAGCCGTTTGCTCACTTCCCCTCCCACCCAGTGGGATGGGAGAGAGAATCAGGGGAAAAAAAGTAAAACTTGTGGGTTGAGATAAGAACGATTTAATAACTAAAGTAAAAAAAAAAAAACAAACAACTGATAATAATAAAATATGATAATAGTAATTGTAATAAAAAGAACAAAAAAAACCCCAAACAAGAAACCAAAACTCAAGAACAGACAAGTGATGCACAATGCAATTGCTTACCACTCACCAACTGATGCCCAGTTAGTTCCCGAGCAGCGATCCCCCCCGGGCCAACTCCCCCCAGTTTATACACTGTACATGAAGTTCTATGGTATGGAATACCCCTTTAGCTTGTTCGGGTCAGCTGTCCTGGCTGTGCTCCCTCCCGGCTTCACGCGCACCTGCTTGCTGACAGAGCACGGGAAACTGAAAAATCCTGAACTTGGGATAAGCGCGACTTAGCGACAACTAAAACATCAGTGTGTTATCGACTTTGTTCCCATACTAAATCCAAAACACACTGTACCAGCTCCCAAGAAGAAAATTAACTCTATCCTAGCTGAAACCAGGACACACTTGAACCAAGCTAACTGAATTCTACCCAACTATATTCTACCTCCATTCTGAGGCAGAAGTTATGCCCTGAATTAACAAACACAGTTAAAGCGCTACTCGTACTTTTTTTTTTTTTTTTTTTTGTAATCTGGAACAAAGTGGCTCACATCCCCCATCTGCTTCAGAAGTTTGCGCGCACAACTCCGGCCTCCCTGTTGAAGCAGGATTAGGGTTCCTCGTCCCTATTTCGGTCTGCACACCCCTCCAACGACCCCCGCGTTCACGCCTGAAAGCGAGAACGACCCACCCGAGGGGGACCACCTCTGCAGGCGCTCTCCTCCAGCTGACGGCCCTTCCCACACCGTTCTCATCTCACGGCCCGCTCTCCGCCCAGGCCAACGTTGCCATTTTCACCAAAGGGAAGCGGAGGGAAGCGCCGTTTAGGGCCAGGGCCGGTGCCCGGGCAGGAACCTCCTCCCCAGCCGAAGGCGCCGGGCTCGACGCCGCGCCGGAGCGGAGCGAGGCACCGCTCCGACCCGCCGCCGCCGCCGAGGAGGAGGAGGAG
>NW_010973294.1:4971553-4971766 GCF_000737465.1 Haliaeetus leucocephalus | reverse complement strand
GGCCGCCTCCCGTCCCGTCCCGTCCCGCCCCCGCTCACCGCGTTCTTCTTCTGCACCATCTTGTCCATCTTCTTGGCGATGCGGATGATCTCGTCCTCCGTGGTCATGGCTGCTGCTGCTGCGGCGGCGGCCCGAGCGGGGCCCGGCGCGGCGCCCGAGAGCTGAAGCCCGCGGAGCGGAGCGGAGCCCCCTCACCCCCCCCTCGGAGCGAGG
>NW_010973294.1:4952259-4971365 GCF_000737465.1 Haliaeetus leucocephalus | reverse complement strand
CGCCGGTGGCGGGAGCCGCGGGGAACCGGCGGCGCCCCGCGGGGGGGGACTGTGGGCTTCGTGGGTGAGTCTCGCTCCCCACCCCGGCCCCCCAAAAAGCCCGACTGCGGCACAGTTAGGCGCTCTGACCTCCGACGATGTGCCACGCTCTGCAGCTCACAGCGTGGCCGCTGGCGCCGGGCTGCAGGCAGCACGGGCCGCCAGCCGGGCTCGGAGCGCGGTCCCGTTCATCCAACGCAGAAAACACCGCCAAACACGGCACCGGCAACTCGCCTCCTGCGTTCAAGCTTTTCTGCAGCTGCCAGAAGGCTCAGGATTACGGCAGACGCTTGATTTCGTTAGCTTCAAACGGATGGAAAATCCCCTCTTCCCTCGAACGGCAAAGGTTTTTCTTAGGGACAGACTTTAAGGAGTTACTTCTGGATAAAATGGAATGAGGATTTCAGATTGCAATTTTAGAGTAAGTTCGGGATTTGCAAGTTTACAGTCAGTACAACAGAGCTGGAGATAAACTTTTGCGTTGGCCAAGTATCACGCTGTAACGCGCTACCAAGTCTCAAAGCTGGTCTGAACCTTGTGTATGTTCCAGTGGGACATGCCACGTTTACAGCGTTCAACAAATTTATATTACGTACCGTCAATGAAATTCTGTTCAGTTGAGTTACGTGCCTTGCTACTGTGATCTGTTGTCGAAAAGAACAGCATCGTTAAACCATTTTCCCTGTAAAATAGAAGTGTTTACTTCATAAGCATATCTGAAGGTTACAGAAAGATTATCCCCTACTAAGAGCCGGGAGCGTGCTTACACATCCTGCTCAAATCTATTATTAGGAAGCAGTTGAATGCTCTGGATGCCTGAGTTGTAAACTGAGGACTGTAAAAAAATACACATTTTGGAGAAGAGGTGAGATAGGCCTTTTCCTTGAAAATGACACTCAAGGAAGCGATTACAGCAAGAACTGCCACAGCACTGATGCGTCAAGTGACGCTTTGCAGCAAGACTGTCTTGTGTTTTGAAGCCGTATAGAGACAGGTGATTTTCAGGCACTTCTAGATCGTGCTCAATGCACACAATGGTCACAGCATCTGCCAGCTGAAAGACCTGCACATACAGAGACATATTAGAAGCAATTAAAACTATCTGGGACCTAGATAGGATCTTCTCACAGTTTAGGTCTGGGCCATGAACTGGACAAGCATACAAGAAACTTTGCAGCTTTTTTGTTTGTTCTGCCCAAAGAGGGCGGGGGGGGGGGAACCAAATCAAAAAAACCAAAAGGAATGATTCTTTAAGGAAAAGAACACCTTTTCTTTCAGAGACAGATTTGGGAGAGAAAAAAAATAAATAAAATAGCATAAAAAATAAAATCCCCACCAACATTTAAGGGATCGTGCCGGTTCAGCTTTAATTCCATTTCATCTAGATGCAGTAACCTAGTACCTGTAATAATCAACTCAGGTTAAATAAGATGCCAACCTCAAATGAAGTTTGTGATCATTTCTCCCACAACCACATCAATGATAAAAGCAGTACTCGGTGTGTTAGCAGCTGAGCGCTATTGCTACACTATAGGGTAAACAAGCTTGTACGTGTTCTATGGTAGGTGCAGTAACACTATCAGAAAACTAAAAATCTCAAATCAGTCAGTATGGTTAGTTTGAACACATTTAAGTTCTGGAATGAAGTCTTCCAATATTATTTAAAAAAAAAATACAATTCAACACCTTCTTTGTTGGAAATGCATGGAAAGAATTAAAAAATGCAGATGAAATCTATTAACATCCAAAATGTATCAGGTAAGGAAATGATAACTGTAAATTAAATGCTATATAGCACTTATATAAGCCCTGCTGCAAGATTGTAAGGGGAAAGCATGTCCCACTTGTTTAACATCTAAACTAATAAAAGTACCATCAGAGAAATATTTCAGTTGGGAAATCAAAGACTAATCAGATGATAATGCATATCCTTTTTTGTAAATGGATGCATTAAAAGAAAACAAAATATAGCTCACATTATTTGTACTGTATGCTACAATATCAGGATGATACTCAACTAACGGAACCAGTACTAACCAGATTCTTCATATTAGCTGCTCTATCATCCTCAGGACAGCAATTCTTTACTGCAAAGAAATACACAGCACTCTCCATGGTTCTTTTTTAGCTGGTTCTAAAGCAAGCAACTTTGTACAGCATCAATCTCTTCTATAACATGCCACTGTAAGTCCAAATAACTGTAGGAGGGGGAAAAGACACCAAACAAAAGTTAAACTATGCAACCTTTTCCTTTATTTAGCTTCTTTCTCCTAAATAAGCCCATTAGAAGAAATAACACAGTCTGTTGCACCGCATTTACCTGTTACAGCATATTCTCACCATTCTTTTGCAACATTTTCTAAAAGGTATCGTATACCTGCTGCTGCAAAGAGCCTGCGTCTAACTTGCTCACTAGAGCCTGTCATTTGCTGGACCACAGGACCTTCCACAATACTAAGACTTAATAGGCAGAGATGGCTTTCCTAAGAGGGTGCACATAGGAAACGTGATAGATTTCTACTAACTAGTCTCATTTGACATGAGACAGCATCCTGAGAAATTTGGGGCAGAGGGGCAAACAGTAGCTACCGCGCACAAGATTTGTAGTGAAGGATCTCTGAACTCCTAGCATGGCACTTAAAATCCTCCATTTTCAGGACTAACATTCTGTATGGAAAAAGCTCCTCTCATCAAGTGTTAATGCAACTACGCAAAATATAACATTCACAGCATTCCAAAAGGTTTTATGTAACTGTGTGTTATACCCCTTACGCCTCTCCTCTTTATTCGAGCCCTCAGCGTAACAATGACTTAGGTCTACCAAAACAGAATTTCAGTTGGTCTGAACCAGCCGACTGACCCCCAGCCTTTGCAGGGAAGATGAGGGGAGTCCAACCACAGATACACGAGGGGAGCTGTAGCAAATGGCAGTTCTGATTCCTCAGAATGGCAAGATTTTCCTCAAAAATTTCTGAAACAGTAACATGCATCTTGATTAGTTGTTTCTATGGTTATTCAGCAGATGGGTTAGGGTTTTTTTTTATTTCCTCACACTAGCTCTATATTATAATGGTATGGCCTAAAGTTAGACCAAGTATCATTTTCAACTTCTGGTGTTTGCAGTATGTTATTAAGTTAATTTTCAAGATGTTTTCACGTTTTTTCAACTTAGAAACAGTAACTGGAAGCATTTAAATACAAAAAATATTTAAGAAAATGTTGGGGTTTTTTAAGGTCACATTATTAGACTTCTTTATTCTGGGGCAACCCCTACTTATTTTTTGTACATAGACTGAAAATATTTAAGCCTTTTAAAGATCCCCCAATAATTTTACATAGTACAACATAGCTAGCAAATGATTTAAAACAGAAGGTACTTTAAGAGTTTGCTCGTATTCATAACCAGGGAACATTCAGACTCCAACTTTTAGACCCCATCTCCTCCATCTGTTAATGCAGACAAGTAGCCTTTTAAAAGAACCTTGAACGACCCCTGAGGGAAGTCTACCTTCTCCACCTGGAGAAGCTAAACCTCCTACTTAGATGCCTGAAGCCAGTTTGCTGAAGTGTAGTGAACCTTGCTAGAAGTTTTAAGTTTTACAAGCTTTGCAGAGAAAAAGGAGGCTACGGGTTGCTCTTTTCTAGTAATTGGAACTAAGAGAAAACCATTATCTACTGATTCACTTTGTGGATGTCCATTAAATTATACAAGCACTTTGTTGAAATCAGCTTTAATCAGCTACATCAAAGGCACTTGTTTCACTCAAACAGAATTAATAAAACCTGTTATCCCAAAGGCAAACAGTAGTAACATGAGAGTGGCAAGCAATGAAAAGAAAATAAAAGGGGAAAAAAAATCTGTTGTACAGCTATTATTCTTCAAAGAATCCCATTTCCAAGTTAACCAACAGACATTCTGAAAACTTCTTGAGAGTCACCTTCTTCACTTACACCAGTGGTCTCATACTATATTTGATAAAGTTTAATACAATAGTACATCGTGATTTTTTTACTATGCTAATTCTAGGCAATGTTTCTCCTCACAATTATCTCCTCAGGGATGCCAGGGCTGAAAGTAAATAGAAACCGAACATTACTCAAAAAGTTTATCATAAAATATAAACAAATTACTCTGTATAGTTAGCATTGCATCTTTATTGTTACTAACTATTCTTATCTCCTTAAATTGCCACAATATATTCACATACAGCATTGCAGCTGACATGCATTTCCACACATTCATGTGTGCTGGTTTTGGCTGGGGTAGAGTTAATTTCTTCACAGTAGCTAGTATGGGGCTATGTTTTGGATTTTTGCTGAAAACAGTGTTGATAGTTCAGGGATGTTACTGCTGAGCAGTGCTTACCCAACATCCAGGGCTTTTCTGCTTCTCACCCCACCCCACCAGCGAGGAGGCTGGGGGGGCACAAGGAGTTGGGAGGGGACACAGCTGGGACAGCTGACCCCAACTGACCCAAGGGGTATTCCAGACCATAGGACGTCAAGCTCAGCATATAAAGCTGGGAAGAAGAAGGAATGGGGGGGGACATTCAGAGTGATGGTGTTTGTCTTCCCAAGTAATCATTACCCATGATGGAGCCCTGCTTTCCTGGAGATGGCTGAACACCTGCCTGCCCATGGGAAGTGGTGAACGAATTCCTTGTTTTGCTTTGCTTGCATGAGTGGCTTTTGCTTTACCTTGTAAAGTGTCTTTATCTCAGCCCATGAGTTTTCTTGCTTTTACCCTTCCAGATCTCTCCCCCATCCCACTGGGAGGGGAGTGAGCAAGTGGCTGTGTGGGGCTTAGTTGCCGGCTGGGGATAAACCATGGCATCATCAACCTCCTAACTGTACTTCACCCTGACTTTTAGACATCACAATCTATGGAGCCAAATGGCCTTTTAGTTGCTTTAAACTACTTGAGGGGGGAAGCCTGCCTTTACTACATGTACACCCCAATCCCTCTCAAGTTTCTTCAGCATCCCTTCCCAGATAATCTCAAGTTTTCTCTAGAGGGCCCCACACTAAGTATACCACTGCTCAGCCTCAAATATTACAGTCAACCTAAAGAGCACATGTAACCCCTGACCTGAAAACTGTTTCTTTAACAAATATGTTAAGTGGTATGTATGCCAAACCTAATATAACTTCAAAGGCTCCCCGACACCACAGAACCCCCAGAGAAAGGTGTAGCAATACACAGTGAGAAGACTTGGGCTCTTTACTGGCCCAGAATAACATTACTAGAAATTATTTTAATTTCCTCCACCTTTCAAAATTACTGCAAATTCCAAGAAAACAAGGTAAAATAAAATTAACCCAGAATATGAAAAAAATCAAATCATACTTAGCATTCTCTCAATGAGGTAGAAAAATGTAACTTGACAAGTGATTTTTTTCCTTTTCTTTTCAGCAACTACAAATCATCGTTCTTCTGTATTATACCGTCATGCATACATTACCATGCAATATATTTGCAAGAAGCCTCTGAAGTGCCTGTTTCACAGCACATGAAAGCTCAACTTCTTTCAGGTAAGTATGGAAAAAGTCTTTAGTGCTTGCCCAAGCACTGATTGAAATTTATTTCACAATGATAAAAATGAAAAGATTTTACATTTTCCCTACTACAGAAATAATTTCCAAAGTTAAGATTTCTTATCATAAATAAAATGAGTAAACTAAGTAAATTACATCTTAGATGTTGATATTAAATATAAATGGCTTATACTTCATAACACAAAAGAGTAACCATTCAATATTTCTTTATAAAATTTAAGATACACAGGCCTTGTACATATGGCTTCATTAACATCTTACACAGCTTGTTCTCAGTCATGTCCCTCAATGCAAACAGCACCTCTACATAAAAGATGCATCCTAACAATTTCAATGAAGTGCAGTATACTCCATTAGAGAGAACATGTTTTAATTAGTTCTAATACCAGTTACAGTGTACAGTACTTTTACCAATCTACTGTGTTGTAATTATACAAGATAGGAGGAAGAGACCAAATCATACAGCCCTCACCTCAGTACAGACCCCAGTACAGGTTTATCTCAAGAATAGCTGGAAGATTTGGCTTATAATACATAAGTCAACATGTTTTTTAAAAAGTGGGCAACATATTCCAACAAGAAGTCAGACTGCACAAAACTGCAGTCAAATTGAAGTACCATTTTGAAATTAAAAACACATTAGGGAGTTAGATACCCACTGAAACAAACTGATCTGCAAGCACAGTATTTTCGTATCAATGCTTTCGCAGGTTTGACAGACATCATCTCCTTTTGGGGAAAGTCTAACATTACAAAAAATAAACTTTATTATTGGACAGTTTCAAGTTGTAGTTTATGAGGCTAGGACATTCACATTTAGAACACTGACAGTCCAACTTCTCCGTTGTAACAGAGCATTATGAAAATCCCCACACCAGACTGAGCTATCATTCAGCCTAAAAATACAAGCATTTATAACAACAATCCCAGCACAAAATCACTTCAGGTAGTGAAGAAGTTCAGCTACAAGATCATACACACAGCTTTCCAACCAGCTGGGAAGTTACAGAAGACAGGAGCTCAAGATACATGCTGTAATATGGGAAGAAACAGGATACAACCTTGAAGTTTGCTCTAGCTTCTGGGCTGTTTAACAACCCCCAACTACAACATACACATACACTCCTGCAAAAAAAACCAACACTTGAGGGGAATTCTTCCTAGAATACAGAAATTCAGAGCAAGTCACAACATTCACTTACGTTTACTTTGGTAACACAGCTCTTTGTAAATAAAGCAAGCAGCAAAACAACAGTATGAAAAAAAAATCTTGTTATGACAGCTGAAAATTTCAACAAATTTAGCACATAAAGCATTTCGAAAAAACATCTGAAAGCATCATGGAGATGGCAGTTGAATCTGGCCTGGATTAAAATGCTTAAGTACTGGAAACTGACCACAAGCTGTGAACCCAGTTCACCAAACTGAAGAATCTGTTATGAAGCTAACACAGAATAAAGCTAGGACTGATCTCATCTTAACATCTTAGAAATATTTTTTTAAACTCATTCTAACAGAAGAAAGAATATGTGAAATGAGGACACAGTCAATTAGAAGTTGAACAAGACAGCTGAACAGCATTATCAAACAACTTACAAACAGAACAAGAAAATAACAAAGGAAAAATTAGAAGCTTGTGCAAGAACTTTGGAAGCATGCCAATATTCAGGGAATTATTTAGACAACAGGGGAATGAGGATAAGTCTAAAAACTAGCAGAAATAACATATAGTTTGCTTACCAAGTTTGCAATTCAGCAGGACTGCAAAATTAGCTAATGCAATTTGGGAATGACTCCAAGCTAGGACACACTGTTTTCTTAAAAGAACTTTGGCACAACTACAATAAGAATATTATGGTTCCTTCTGTGAACTAAATTAGCTGAAAGACAAATTGGCAGATCTATAGAACAGAGTGACTGAGTGAAAAGACTAATTAAACTTCAAAGTTAATAGACATGCCCTCTCAAACACACAGATGGAATATCTAAAAGTGTTTCAATACTATTTAGAAAAAAACTCCTTTTCAATTTTACATATTAAGAGATGTTTAATAATCTAGAGAAACTGGATTAGAAAAGAAAAACAGCTTCCTAAAAATGAAGTGGGATACATATGAAAAAAAGTACTGTAAACTGAGAACTTGCACTAGGTGAACAAGTCAGATTTCTGGCAGCAGCTGTGTTAAAGAAAGGATATAAAGGCATAATTCCCCATTTATGCATTTGTATTGGCAGATGCCTTGGATATAAAACCATATATACTGTAGGAGGACCACTTGATTAAGCTGGGATAGGAGAAAGTACCTTAAATGCAGGTATGAAGCACAGTGCTGACATGACAGAGGCATCCAAAATAGGAATATTCTTTGCTTGCAAACATATAGAATAGAGCATTGTTATGCAGCATATTACGCAGTAAAAACTGTAGTGCATTTTTTTAAACATTCCTAGTGTGGTGACAGCCTCTGAACTCTACAGAAGAACAGCTGTTCCCAGAAGTAAAGTATGGCTCTTATGGCTCTTAACTGCAAAAAGCTCTCAGTGTGCATCAGTTTCTGTAACCCAGTGAGTTCTAGAATTTTAAGCTTCTGAAAGAAGAGACATTCTGTATCTTGTAGATTTTTTTCCCATAGTAGGTCTTCATATTCCTAGGCTATACTGATCTATGGAAATGCAGAATGATATATTTGAAAATAAAATTCTTTGTTCTTTTTCAGAAAAAAATCAAGTCTCAGCATGCAATAAAAGAAAGTATCAGATGGTATCAATTTGAAGTTTAAGTTATATCCCAATTGCACTTATATTTCTATTAAAAAAGAATTCAAATTAAGTCAATGTCTGTGTTACAGATGAGACTTCAACAATACACAAAACTACACAGCTGCTTTGTTTAAAGTTACTCCAAAGCAGACAGAAAAATCAAAACTATATGCTGGAATTGCTCATGCGAAATACATCAACATCTCTGCACAAATGAAAGCTACAAAGACTAAAGCACAAGACAGATATTCAGTATGAAACAGGAATTTTTAAATGAAATTCAGATTAATCCTATGCACTTCAGAATTCTTTTCCAAGTCAGCATTTGACGTGAGTTTTTAGTAAAAAAAAAAAAAAAAAAAACAAAAAAAAAAAACAAATGACTGTCTAACAAGGCATGAGTCCCTTTAGAATTTCCACAATATCTGCCTGTATGAAAACAGTTAAAAATTGAGGTGGTTTAAATATAAGAAATACCTTTGCTGACTTCTAGGCATCATAGGAGAACAACCCTCCTTATCTGGAGTAACAAATAACATTTAATATTTAAAGCTTTGTCCTTGGTAGCATTTATTCTACCATCATATGCCCACTATGTTACATGTTGTGTACTTTATGCATCCATTACACAAAGGAAATTTTTTGTATGTTTTCTATAAGTATTAAGAACAAATCATGTCTCAAATATAACTAAACTAGTCACATTTATGTTGCTTGCTTAGATTTAGTTTTTAATTACTTGTACAAACAGTTTTAAATTCTGCAATCAAAGAAAATCAGACATCTTAAAACAGTATGCTTTGGTTACATTCTGTCATTGTTACCTAGCTGCCTCATTCATATAGTCCCACCAGTGGATGATTAATACTAAAAAATATTATAGTTTCTTGTACATATGTATTATTCAATCCTCATCCTAAGTATAAATTTGCAACACAGTAGTAACACTGCAGGTATAGAAGTAATGCTTCCTATCAGGCATATGAAAAGATTAACTCTACCACAGTTGATGCTGGTGTATAGAAGGCTTCTCACATATCATTTCAGTCTACAGGAGGTAGATGTTTGTCTATGAACTGTTTTACATCCATCATCTCCTGTTTAAAGATAAAAGTATGTATTAGTTGAAGTTCCCTACTAATATAGATTCAGCTACACTTCAATTCAATACACTTCAACATTCAATCATGTTTCAACATTTCAGTTATAATGACCAGCTGGGCTACAAATACTGAGTAATTAGTTACTTGATAAAATCATACCACTTTGCACTCAAGTCAAGGCTGCTAACTCTTCAAGGCACTATGCACTCAGAAGAGGCTAAAATACAAGAAAAAAAAATCAAAGACTACTTTTTTTCTCTCTCTCTCTGAAGCTGAGCTGGCAAACTACATATTAATCAAGTGATCTGAATAGCACCAGGCTCAGCATGGGTAGGATTTCATTGTAGCTAAGGCCATAGCTTTGTGTATACTTTAAACTTTTGCAAGTTAGCAACAGTGTGAAAAGCCAGCAGCTTGTCCTCCTAACCATTCAGTTTCACCTTCATGATGCTTCCTTCCTTAAGGAAAAGCAATACAGCAAACTAGAGTGGGAAACCAATCCATGTTAAAAATAATTTAATTTTAATTTTTTTTCATTAAGTCAATGTTGTAAGAAAGAGCACATTATTAATATATTTGTGTGAAAACTCAGTGCTATTACTGCCTAAACACAATACAACTTGGTAAATGTCCCAGAGAGGTTGTCCAAAGGTACAGTCCCCACAAGATGCAGCAATCCAAATTTAAAAAGTTACTGCTGCTGACAAATGGTAGATTTGTTCCTTGCCTCCTCTTCTGTTTCCTGTTCCTACCATTTACTTTCTGTAAGTTGATGCTTCAACTCACTACAGCTGCAAGAACTGAAGCCAGCAGCTTTTGCCATTTTAGCAAGTTCAAATGGTTCAAAGAAGTTTCTGATTAGCTCCAGAGCTGGTGCAAGAAGGAAGACAGGGCCACAAGGTCATAAGCAGAGAGAACTAGTCCACCTCTTTCTGGCAGCAGCAAGCCATTACATCAGCTCAGCTGCCTACTGAGCCAGAACCATAAATATAGGTTCAGAGGCTGCTTCTTCCATAGCGTTAACCCTCCCTCCCTCCCTATTCCTTTGATGTCTCCATCCATAGAACTAACAGGATTCTTCTCTCCAAAATACCAAGTTGGATTTATGCTGTGAGAATCTGCCTTCCAGTTCAGTGGGTTTTTTTTTTAACAAGCAAATAATAAAAATTAGGATAAAAAAAAAAAAAGTATTTTATAGATCAACTAGCTTAGTCCCAAAAATACAATCTTATGAGGAAGTTCCCACTAGTCACATAAACTTTTGCCTTGGATGCTTTTTCAGCCAGGCATTCAGTTACTCACTAAATTAAATCAGTTGCATCAAGCACCTGTTATTAATAAAAAAAAAAAAAAGCCAACAACAAAAAAAACCCAACCCCCCCCAAAGCCCCCACCCAATACATATTTGTTTTGAGGGAAGAAAATTAACCATACCCAGCTAAAAGATTGTATATTAAGAAAATTACCTCAATACATGAGCTATGCATCATGCCAGAGTAAGTCCTGAAGGTTATGTTGGCTGGATTTATCATACTCTTTAGCTTCTCAACAGTGAGAGAACCAAACATTAAAGGAACCAATGGGTCACAGTCTCCATGGCACTGAAGAACAGCAATCTCCTTGTTGACACCACTGATAGGGCCCTGTTAGGGGTGGAATTAGAGGGGAGAAGAGAAGAAAAAGACAGTAAGTGGAGTTAAGGCTAACATCTTTGAGATAAAATAACCCCATGGCACTGCGCCCTGTGGCATGACAAATAACTTGAATTCTGAAGGAAAAAAACACGATATATAGTCTGCAAATTCATTATGAAGTAAGCTCTGTGCCTGACAACACATTAAGTTCAAAAACCTGCAGATAAAATTTTGGCACTAATTTCAGAACAGAACATCATAATTTCTGGCCAAGTAAACAACCTGATACTTTGTTTAAATACCTAGTCTCTAGTAAGATAGTGCCTTGCAGATGGAAGAAATGGCAAATAGAAAATTCATCTTCAAGGAAAATTTGCCATATCCCTTAATTTTCCTAGGAACGTCATTCTAAGCAGAAGAGATAGCTACTGAGTATTTCCTCATTTTCTCTACTTGCCAAGCTCTAAAACTCCAGGGCCCTATTTCAAAACCTTCCGAGTTATGAAACAACTGTCAATATTCGGTAATAACGATGGCCACTAATTCATGCACAAGATACAATCTTCAAATATATTCACTCCCTGAGTGCAAATTAGCTTAGGAAAGAAACATAAATACCTGAGGAAAAGAAGCCCGTAGAGGAAGCCAACAGCTGAGGGCTACAACACCTGCTAATTTTTGTTGTGTTGTAAGAGCTGTATACAATGATAAAGCACCTCCCTAAGATAAAGAGATATAAGTATTAGAATGGTGATGGTAATGGTCCTTTTAATGCTTGTTTCAAGATCTCTGGTTTCTCCTTTAAAGGCCTTTTTCTATTCCAATCTATTCTTCCATAGAACCAATACTAAAACCAGTATTCCTGTACAACAATTATTTTGCTTTTTTCCCCCCTCCAAGTTCATGTGATCAATTCAGAAGTAAACCAGCAAATTTACTGTAACTAAGCTGGGGAAAAAAAAAAAACAAACAAACAAACATGAAATAAAGCACTATCACTCATGACAGTATTAACACTACTTTAATTTACTTGCATGCAGACTGGGGAGTTGGTGTACGGACCAGTTAATCTAACCTACCTACCACAGTATGGTATGTTACAAGTATGAAGGGAAGAATTTCCCAAATAAATCCAGACCCATCAAATATCTACCAAATTAAAGTGAAATTAAAAATACTAGCAAGATTTTCAAGCAAAGCTACATACATTACATGCATAAAAACTTTAAAGAGACTATTAATTTTAGTACCTTTTTTCCACATGCATGTTCATTTACCAGTGAATAGTAATTACTTGCAGAAAACTAAAATAATTGATTTGTTAAGGCAAAGGAAAATTGACACCTTAAAATTTTAGAAACACCTAACATCAGCTCTTTTCAATTCAAGTGTCTGGATTTCCCATGTTAGGAAAGCTAAATTACTTCCCTAGAAAAAGATATGGTTCTTTCCAACCATTCCTTACCTGAGAAAAGCCTCCCAGAATAATTCGATTAGAAGGAATTCCATTTTTTACTTCTTGATCTATCAGTGCTTTAACTGCAACATAAATAAAGGCCAATAGTTAAAAACCACTCCATTCTGTTGAAAGTCTAGAAGAGGAAAGAGACCTTCTCCCTGATGTCAACAGAAAGGTAATGAAAGGAAAATCTAGTCTGCTATACATTAAAAAGTATCAAAAGATCTAGAGCATGATTAGAAATTCCAGTGCCAGTGTACCATTTCCAAAGAGAAAAACATGCAAGTAAGTCTCACAAAAGCCCTACTGCCAGGAAGATGGTATCCTCTTCTAACTATCCAGCATCACAAGTGGATGCTCATACAGCTCTAACTTGCTGTGCTACCCAGAAGCTCTTAAAAAAAAAAAAAAAAAAAAAAAAAAAAAAAAAAAAAAAAAAAAAGAGTACACTGGTTCCAATGTACATTTCATATTTGAGAGCATGAAGTGTTTATACTGGTGAATTACTCTACTAACTTATGAAGTTTAAAAAAAAAACCCAAAACAACA
Source organism: Haliaeetus leucocephalus (assembly GCF_000737465.1). Taxonomy (NCBI): domain Eukaryota; kingdom Metazoa; phylum Chordata; class Aves; order Accipitriformes; family Accipitridae; genus Haliaeetus; species Haliaeetus leucocephalus. Next base: position 4,958,265 of record NW_010973294.1, on the reverse strand, counting down.
AACAATGCACTTAGCTAAACTTTGATCAGCAATAATACAATATATACATATTACTTCCCCTAATAATTTTGTCTTTGGAAAATCTGTTTCAGACCGATAATTCATTTTTAAGAATACACAGAAGTACTTTTAAGACATAAAAATTATTCCTAAGCATACCATTCTCCGCTGCCTGCTTGATCCCAACTTCATCTTCTTGTGAATCTGGAGAAAGTCCAATGATATCAAACCTTACAAAAATATCAACAAGAGCATTACACATTAGAGCATCCATTCCACTTCCTTAAAACACAAATAATAAAATTGGGATATTTTCCAGATAAAAATGTTAGCTGACATACTATTTAGTACCAACCACCCATAGATTACAAGAATTAGCGGACAATCTGTGAATGTGGCTAAAAGGCTAGATCCAGTCAACAAAGCTTTTCTGAGTTTTGATATCTTCTGTAATTTACTGCAGATTAAGCAGCTCAGTTTTGATATTGGCTCCAAAAATATCAGCAGGAATTACAATTTATCAGAAGAAGCATAGGAAAAATAAACACAAGTTACTTGAGAAAAACAAAACAAAAAAACCCCAAAGATGACTAGTTTAAGACCATTGGAATCTACCATATTTTTCTTGTTCTCTATTCAGAATGGATGTTTTAAAGAACAGCTGCTAGATATTCTACTGACCCACCAAATATTACTCACTAGTAGCAATAACATTTCCACTCCACGTCTCTACTACTACTGACTATGAATTCATACACAACACAGACTATAGACTGCACTTGTAAATTAAATTGGGTTTTGTATATTAAGACATACAGCTTAGTCCTAAGGAATAACTGTTACCAGAGATACACACGGAGAATTACAGTGTACTCATGAGAGCCCTTTCATAAGAACAGAACTAAAGCAAAAAGCTTTTTATACTTACATGTGATTAAAACCAGCCATTCAGGTTGTTCATGGTTTTTAATTAAGAGCAATAAGTTCAAACCTCTAGATATCTTTTGATCAGAATTGTCTGCAATTGAACAAATACTTACCATGATGGCATAGCCATGTTCATGTTCAAAGAAACTGGCATAACTGGCCTAGAAATGAGAATGAACACCACTGACGTAAGGTACATACTGAAATTTAATAACACAGATGCAGTTATGTCATGAAATTACATATCTCTAATTCTCTTACTTTTAAACCCTAATTAACATTAGCTACTTTGTAGCACCTCTTCAAGAAATCTCTCTCGAAACCTGCCAGCCCAAATATATTTAATATTCAGGGTTGAATTACCACTCTCTATGGAGAGCAAGCAAAACATTAATGGGCTGCTTTATATATATATGTGTGTGTGTGAGTGCATATATATCACATACATATTTTTTATATATGTATATAATTTAGTTATTTCTAAGTAACAGTTATTTATCACAGTTCCATACATGTGCTTAGTGGGTGAAGGCACCTTAGACAGCAGCATCAGCAAACCTAAGGAAGCGGTGAAATGCAGCATAGTGGTGGATACGAGTCTGGCCACACGTACTTCTCCCAGCAGCAGAATCTGCTTAAGCAGTGCCGGCCTTCACTGCAGGACTCATTCCCACCCTTATGCTGCTGTACGGCATCTTTTCAGTCATACCAAGACAACTTCAATGGACCATGCCATGGATCAAGTCTGGCTATAGTTTTAATCTACTGAAACTGAGGAACATAAGTTCTGCAGGGAAAGACTGAAAGAAGACAAAGGGCAAGCAAAGAGAACAGCAGATATTGCCAAGCTCTTTTTGAACAGCTCAGCAAAGCGTGGCCATGTGGTAAAATAAATAAATAAATCACAGCCTGGTAATCAGTAATACAGCAAAACATTGCTTACTTATCTCCCTATGTCCCTGCTCCATATCTCCCAAGACTGCTGGAGCAAAAGACAATCTGAATTTTGTGTTAAAATAAATTAAGGTTATACTTAATTAGTTTTTCTGTCATTAAGTAAATACTAGATAGATCTTAATGCTTTATTTACTGACTCCTGACCCTGCTCAGAAGTATTTCACTTCTCCAATTGCACAAAGACAGCTCAGATTGCATTATTTGTTGAAAATACAAATATCCTGTGAATCTTTGAAACTTTCTGCAGGTAACAGGGAAATTTCATCTACTATGAAATTTTAAACCTGAGTTTAAGAAGTACATGTACCTAACACAAAGTATATTTAATGGTCAGAAAAATACAAAAAAATTACTCCTTGTTAAGACTGGCTTTTAACAAGTGACTGTTGGGGAAAGAAAGGCAACAAACAATTCAATCCAGTGAGAACATAGTCAAAAAAAAAAAAAAATCTAACTTTGCACATAAAACTTTCCAAACATGTTTTCAGTCTGAATTAGTAACAAAACCAAAATATGAATAAAAATGCAGTTTTGCCATAAAGTAAATCACACAGCAGTTCCTAAAAATAACAAAATCTTTAATAGCATCAACATTATTTTAGTGGGTTTTTTTACATAAAAACAAAATGCAGAGACATCCAAATTCCATTTGACTTCATCATCTGTGCAAGTGTCTTAGTAAGTAACTCCACAGAAAAGTGTAAAGCAAGAAAAGTTACAAACTTACGCATGTGGGCAAATGTATTTTACATGGGGGCTTTTGATACCTGCAAGCGCTTCTGACCATCCATGCCTGTTAACAAAAAATATATTAAATGGCATGTATGTTTCAGCTTAGCTCTTATTTCTATGCTGTTGCAACAGCACAGAGCAAGTATGAAATACGCTGAATTAGATCAATATAAACACATTTCTAGAAAATGTTTACATCAACTGCAGTATGCAATGAATGTAGTACTAAACTTAAAAGGTTTGTTCTGCCTCTGAGTATTTGTTGCATATATATAGCCAGGGACACTTTAATTTGACTATCATAGTTGTGGTGCAGCTGCAGAAATACCACTTTGGCTCTAGGCAAAGCCTGCTCTGTATCTGGGTGGGTTTATTAACTTGGGTGCTACAACATATGAACACAGGTATCCTGCATCCAGGCAGCTCTAGCCCAGAGGCTGCTTTGCTGCTCCTGTAGAGTTAAGGCACCTTCTTTCACAGCCAGGTTGTTTTTTCTGAGCCAAATTTCTTGATATGGGAGAGTAGCGAACTGACATTTAAGCTAATTCCACATGGAGCCAACCTAATCAATCAGACCTACTAACTTTGGCTGAGCTCGTATGCTCTCAGATTCAGGCAGTCCTGAACAACACTCCAGACTGCAGGTGGGTTTTTTTAATCTCAAGCACGTGCTGTATGAATGCACAGAACAATGCAAGATCTGCACAGCAGATGAGTTATCATGCTTCCTACAAACCAGAAAACTGGAAAGTATAATTTAAATAAACAGCTCCGAAAGACTCACTCCAGGGCTCATCGAGACATGAACTGAGCTGGACCCAAATCTGAACCTGTGCAGAACCACTGCCTGTGCCTGCATTTGGCTTTCCAGTACACTCAATAGTACTTGTATGTCCTGATTTTTCTCATTACTCAGTGTTCCTAGCTCACCCACTAAACTAGATACTGGAAAGTTGATTCTAAGCAGAAAACACCTTTAACAAATTCATCAGTGACACAGCTGAACTAATCAGACCAACAGCAGACAAGCCATAAACACGTTTGGTTTAGTTTTCATTTTAATATCATCCTGAAAAGTTAATGTATGCTACCTAAAGTTAAAGACATTTCAAACACACAAACAGCACAGACATTTGAAACACTGGCTGTAGATCTCAGCCTACTTCCTACCAATACTTTTATATATACTATTAACAAATTGCGGGTGATACTACTTGCAGAATATTTGCAGTATGACAGAAAGCCAAATAAGAATCTAAAGGAGAAATAGGACTGAGAAAAACTAGTTAGGTAAGAATTTGGGGACTTTTTTTAGCTAACTATGAAGATTAATTTGACAAATTTGGAAAGCAACATTGCATACACATTTATGCAGACTTAGAACAATCCTCTACGCTGTACCTTTTGTTCAGATTTTGACAAGTACGAACCAATTTTTAAGTGCCATTTATATAGGAGCTAAGAGAGAAAAAGAACATAACCTCTGTTAGACACTTCTCAGAGTAAGAAAAATACAGGTGGTAAACTGAAGTGAGCAATTTAAAAATTCATGTGAAGTAGAACAGGTCAGTTTAAACTGTGGGAAATGATAAAATTATTGATTAGTTCTCTTCAGACAATTCTTTTTTGGGTCACTACTATGGCTTTTTTTGAAAAAAAAAGATGGCAGTTTGTCAAAAGCAGTTTTAGCTAATCTGATCTGCGGTGGACTAGAGAAACAAATACAGCTACATCACCATATTTCCACAGAGGTGTTATGACTTGTTAAGGCATACATTCCAGTACGCTCTGCATTTGCAAGCTTGAGACTCTGCATTAGCTTTGTCACCAAAATGGACATACCACATTTGTATAAGTAATACAATTTATGTTAGAGAGCAAATCTCTTGTGTTTTTTTCCCCTTGCCAAAACCGACATCAACCCGATTTGCAAGGACTCAAATTCCAAAGACTCAAAAGATTCTGCAATCACTTGCTGTACATTTGGTGCCAAGATGCAGGCAGTACTGCTGCCTCAGCTGCGTCCTACCAGCAGAAAGGAAGAGCGATAATTCAAACAAGGTGGTGGTGTGTCAGTACAGCAAATGAAAGCAAACATCTCCACTTGTAGAACACTGCCAAGTGCATGGACTTGACTCTTTTTAACTTATTCATTGTCCAGGTTACACAAGTTTCAATTTTGACAGCTGACTTTTTTTTTTTCCAGTTCGGGAAAAAAATTTATGTCTTAAACATTGCAAGTTTCAATTTAGAGGCAACATTCAAGTTCCAGGTAACAAAAGCAGAAGTCTTATAAAAATATTATGTAATTTCACCCATAAGGGAGCACAACAGACAGAGCATTCATGCTACTTATTTTCAGTATCTAAGTGCCAATTCCTTTTAAAGTCTTCCACCAAAAAAGGTTTCAACACACTCCTAACTTGTTAATTCAATGGCTTTAATGAATGTATGCTTACATCTCGGCACACACAAGCTTCAAATGGAAACATTACACCACACCTAGAATGTCTCCCAGAAATTTCCTACTCTTTCCATTTCTACTGAAACGTGGAAATAACAGGAACAGGGTATTTCACAGCTTATTTGGGGGTTTGGGGTTTTTTTGGAGTCTGAAGACCATATTTCAGAGAGAGAAATCTGCAGACATTAGGTGACCACTTAGGATTTTGCGTAGATAAATCAAGTAAGTCTCAATTTTAATGTACGTACGACATACTGAGGAAGAAACCATGAACTAACTGCACCTACTAGCAAACCAGCAATCCCCAAGCCTGGAAAAAAAAAACCAAACCTCTAAATTTAGAAAAGCACAGGAACAACCAGGAACCCACTCTCAGGAAATCAAAAGATCAGAAACCCACAGCCTTCTTCTTCCACCAAGTTTGACTCAAGAACAAAAGAGGTATCACATTCAGACCAAATTAGGTAAGTGATTGAAGAGAGAAGAAAAAGCTTCTGAGGACTTGTGCTGGGAAATTTTAGATAAATAGTTGTCGCCAGCATACGCGAGATTTCATCTGTTGTTAGCCACTGGGTTCAATTAAGGGCAAAATAAGAAGCTTAAGCAACTTCTAACTGCTCACGTCTTTAAAACACGCAGCCTTATGTTTCAAGCTATAGTAACTATTAGGTACGTTACAGATCAGAATACACACCCGGTATCTCCCAATCCATGAAGAAAAATGACCTAAAAACAAAAAAACCAAACACGTAGCGGTGTAAGATCACTAAACCACAAAGGCGCCTAACGCACGCCCAGCAGAAGCCCACAGGAGATCGCACCCGCTAGCTCGGAGCACGACGCGACTTTCTCAGAAGGAAACTCCGCTTCCTTCTCGTCCCCCCCCACGCCCCCCCCCCGCCGCCATCAGCGGGCGCACCCCGCCC
>NW_010973294.1:4810998-4952144 GCF_000737465.1 Haliaeetus leucocephalus | reverse complement strand
AACTGCGGCCGGGGCGGCGCTGGAGGCCTGCGGGGCGTACCGGCGGCAGCTAACGCCTGCCGAGGAAACCCCTCCGGGGAAGTCCGGCTGAAGCCCGGCGTATTGAGAAGCGGCCAGTCTGCGTGCGCTGGTGAAAAGGCAGGGTCTGCAACGCTGCTTCTGCCTTCGGGTTTCCGGTGGTTTCAAAGAGTTTGAACTGTCTTTCACCTGTAAAACGGCCTTTCAAATAACCAGACAGATGTGCCAGATTATACCGGCTTTTATAGTATAATTTGTACATGTCTGTGGTTTGAGTGTTTCCCGTAAAAGTCATTTTTATGCTGTATTATGAGGCTGAGGGAAAAAAGGAAATTACGGTGTTCTTAAATAGGTAAAGATAAAAGAGTAAGTCGTGGGAAACAGGGAAACCGGCACAAACACAGCAAACAGCATTGTTAGACAGAACTCATTTGTCCTCATCAGATCAGATGCCTTCATCACCAAATTAAGTCTCTTGGCTTACAGCCGAAGAGTCAATGATTCTTATTCATCTTGAAATGTATCAAGCTATTCAGGCACTCTGTATTGAAATTACTGGATCATTCCAGTCCATTCCAAACACGTAGACCTACTCTGAGTAAGTATGGCAAACACATTTCTATCAAAATGAAATACTTCGTTCTTTGTCTTCTATTCCATGCATCTTTGTCAGATATTTCCTCCCAGAAAGTCAATCTACTCATTGTATTTGCTGGGTGGTATCTGGCTAACGTGGATGCTTTTTTGGCAGCTCAAACAGCAGCTGAATGCACAGTATACTTCTTTCACATCTTCCCACTGGCGTGTTCCATACCAGGCAAGGACGTTTTTTTCACAAAGCTTTTGCTCCTTTTGCTCAACAATGTTAAGATTTTTAACAGCATGGCTGATACTGGAGAAGCCTTTGCACCAGCTGCGTAACATTAAACATGCAGCCTCTTTCGCTGTGATTGTTAGGCTGCTTTGATACATAGTATTTATGCCAGGGGATCTCTGTTATTGCTCAAGTTGACTTATTTTCGTGGGTAGCTTCTTGTGTTTTGATTTATCTCTGCTTTAGTGTGCGTTCTTGCCTCACATACTGTACCCGATTAAAATCTGTTAAGAAAATACAGTCTATGCATAAAAGATTCCTAAAAGATGAGGAGCTTCATATTATGTCAGGTGCTTATCAAGTATGCTGAACCCGACTCCTGCTATAGAGCATCCTTTTGGGACATGAACAAAGTTTTGTCTTCCCTCTCCACCATGCTATTTACCACGTAAATGTCACTTCCATGAGGCGGCCTGCTGATGAACCTCCAGCCAAGGACATCAGTCGTCTCCTCATAATTAGACCAAGCTTCTAATCTTTTGGTCAGTACAGCTGGAATGATCTTAACCTGAATTCCCGGTTGCTGCTAGCATGGCTGAGGGTCACGGGAGAAACACGAGCTCTGCGTGGATTGGGCAGAGGCGAGTCAGGCAGCAGTGGGATGGCCCGTGCGGGCATGGGGCAGCCTGCCGGTTACAGACAAACGTTCAAGGGACTGAGCTGCTGAAATCCTGAAGGGATTGCCGAAAACGTCTGAATTACGAATGTTTCGAAGACTTGTAAGTTGGCTGTCTCTTTACAGTGAGATATGAGTGATAGTTTTCTACCTAATTTCAAGGTTCTGCTTAAAGTAGTGAGAGCTTTACCAGGCAAAGCGTGCTCTAAACGATGTATTTTTCCCTATCATAGTGGCTGAAATGGACTTTGATAAGATGGTTGTGATAGCATATTTCCATACATTCTGTATGGTATGTCTAAATATTTTGACGGTTTTGATATTTTGTACCAGCTGTGGAAACTGGTTTGCTGCTAGGTGACTGTAAAAGTGAGAGTTGGTAAATAATTATTAGAAATCTTATACTAACACTATGATTGAAACAATAGACAAAAGTATAGCCAAGCAATTAACTAGTAGAGGTAGTTACTCATAAGTTTTGCAGTTCTTTGCTCTTATGACTAGATGTTCCTGTACGCTAGATGAGAACAATGTTGAAACTGACCACACGTGATTGAAGCTGCGTTAAGCTTCAAGATCAAAGAACAAGGACAGGAATAAAGACTTCAAGGACAGCCAACAAGAACTTCAAATGGGTCGGTGGTCGCAAAAGCAGCCCTTCGACTCAAATGGATCCTTCATTGTGCATGATCGGATGTAGGCAGTACTAAGATAATCAGTTGCAATTATTTTTATGTACATGTATACTAATCTGATTAATATGCAATTAGTTATTCTATATAACCTGCTAGTGCTAAAGCTGTGGCATGCACGCTAGGTTGAACTATCCCCCGTGCATCCAGCGCTGCAATAAAGAATGCCTGCTTTCTAAACTCCAAAACGAGTCTTAGAGAGTTTCTTCGACCGACCTTTCGGTATCAGTTGTCCATACCACCATTTCACCTGCATTGTTACATTGTAATTTTTATTGATTTTTTTTTTTGAGGGGGGTAAGAAGCAATACAGATTTCATACTGAAACTCACAGATTGCTGCAACATGGTTTCCATTTCACCCCTATTTACTCTCAGAACTGGCCGAGCTCTTGCAGGGCCTTTTCTCTGGGAGGTAATCTGAAGCAGACATTCAACATGGAAGGACGTTTTGGTCAAACAGGATTTTGGGGACCAAAAGCAGGGTATGACGCTGAGGCGTACCGGCTGACGGTCACAGCGGGAACCGGCCTTCCCGCCCTGCAACTTCTCAGCGGCAGCTTCCCCCGCTCCGTCCTTCGCTCCGGTAAGCCTGCGCCAGAGGGTAACTAACTAACTAACTAACTACCTTCCCACGGCTGTCTGGTTTTCCAGTAGGTCCACTTTTTAAGGTTAAAGCAGTAAAGGTGATCAAGCACTGCAGCAGCGCAAGGGAAGCCTCGAACGGTAAGGCACGTTCCCAGCCCGTTCCCGCCTTCCAACTTTTTGGATGGGCGCAGGGCGCTGCACTCTCGTTAGATCGGTGTTCTGCGCGCCGTCAGTCAGCCGGTTTTAGACGCAGCCTGATGGCTTGAAAGGCTTGGCTTTAAAACACTTCGGCTGAGATCTGTGTGAATAATGGAAAACGAAATGTCCTTTGGGACCGACCCCCGCCGGCGGCGGCGGCGGCGGCTGCGCGACACTGTTGGGAAGGCGCGGGAGGTGCGGTTTACGGTTCTGCCGTAAAGCAGCTCGCCCGGGCGGGCGGTCGCTGCCGCCCTTGGGAGGTGAGCGGACATGAGCGGGAATGGCCGGAGCAAGGCTCTGGAGCTGCTGCGGTCGCTGCCCAGGGTCAGTCTGGCCAACCTAAGGCCCAGCCCAGGCTCCAAAAAGCCGGTGAGTGCCTGCACAGTTTGTCGGGTGGGTCGCGGGCATGCTTTCTCTCCGGCGGCAGGACTGTGCCTCGGCAGCGGGCACGCCCGGCCCTGGTGGCGGCTGCCTCGGGGGCTGTCAGAAGCCCTTTGGGGAGGCTGCGGCAGGCCCGGGAGAGCGGCCTGGCCAAAATAGGCATGGGAAGGCTGAGGAATGGGTGGCAGTGCTGTGCGTGTTGGCTCTCTTGTCTTTTGTGTGTCTCGTAACCGGTGTGAGTAGCCATCCCCACAGAGAAAGGGCTGAGTGGCCCTAGCTAACCCTCAGAATGCCATCATTGGGGGGCAGAGGGAAACAGTAAAAAAGTATGGAATACCAACTGTTTCTGGGATAGAGTAATACACTTGAAAAGGGAAGATTAAAAGGCTTAAAAAGAAAAGGAATGTGATGCCGGCCCACGATTCCTGTTACTACTGCTTTCTCAAGAACAAAACTAAACGTTCTCTTCCCTGTCTCCTTGTAGAGTGATAGAGGAGTAAAGAAAAGAAACCAGGATGAAACCCATCTGGTTTAGGGGAAATATCAGTGAACAGGGGGATGAGGTTCAAGGGCTAAAGTCATAGGAATAGAGAATCGGCAGGGAGCACCAAGCAGCACTTCCCTGTCAGTGCTTAAGGCTCCTCAGAGATGCCTACAGAGCTGGTGAGTGCTGCGTAGTTGTAATCCCGTAAACCTGTGACAAGACAAGAGAATGGAAATTCTTCCCCCCTGCAGCTCTTGGGGTTCCCCTGTAAAGTTACTTCACTTGGAGCTGTGTACACCCAGCTTGGCCAGGGTCAAGCAGAACTGGAAGAAGCAGCCCTGTACAGGACTGGAGTGGTGATTCTTAAGCTTTTTCAAACTAATCCGGCTATTTTCAGGCTTAGCATCCAGAAGTTGTGAGATAGTCTGAACTTGAGGTTTACTAGAACTGATGCTTTCCTCATAGTGTTTGGTCTCAGCACTTTTTGTTTTTCAAGGTAGCTGTTGGGTTTAGGAAAACACTTTTTTTTTTTTTAAATCTTGAAAGTAGAGGGATTTTGTATGTTCACTGGGTCTTTAGCAAGTAACTTGCAACTCCATCTAGGAAATGAGCATTCTTTTCCCCATGTTACTGCTAACTGTTTGCCTTCAGGTAGAGTTTGTGCAAGTGACCTCGGCTCTGTTTCTTCGGTGTCTGACAGCCTTATTCTGTGATTAATGAAGTTCTTAGATAAGCAGATTTAAGAGCATTTGACTTCACAAACAGAAGTTGCAGCAAAAAAAAAAAAGTTTTGATTGGCTCTTCTGACAGTCTAAAATCTGGTCAGTGTACTGATTAGATTCCAGTTGTGACCAGATACTGTCAGTGTACGTGTGTCAACCAAAGTCACCGTGTAATCTAGTGTGTGTATGGGCAACTGCCAGAAAGGGTGGGTGGGTCAGCTGCGCCCTCCATCTACCTCCAGGTGCTCACACCCGCTTTGTATTTTGTAGTGCTGCAAGAGGTTGTGTGGTGAGCCAGAGCAGGGAACTAAACCAGTTGAAAACTAGTGACAAAAATTAGTTTTCATCTAGTTTAATTCCCTGACCTGTCCAATACAGAGCCACACAACTGCTTGTGTCAGCACAAGAGGTGCTGTGAGTAAAGAAGCATAGCATGTGGGCTGGGGACAAGTCAGCTTCCTCTGGTGGCAGGGATGTCTAGTCCAGCGCAAAACTGCACTTGAACTCTATACTATTTAGTATTAATACAGGTAAACTGTGCATCTTAGGTCAGATGATATTTCAAATTAATGCATTTTTTTCTCATGCATGTCCGTACTGACTTTTCTATTAATATTTCAGTACATGTTAAGTGCTCCACAACTTTGGAAAACTTACAGAGACAATAAAGAGCCTAAAACATCCTAGTTTATGTCTTTGTTGTGTTAGGCTAATAATCAAGTACCATGATGTAATGAACAGTTTTCAGACCTGAGTTTTACTCAATACTCCTTGCTGCAGTCCTAACTGCGTAGAGTGGTTTGTAGGATTAGGGGTGCTTGAAGTTTGGCTCTCTGACTGTTGAATACAAAAAATGAGAAATTGAAGGGGCTTATTGTAGTCTCTTTAATAATGAATTATTTACATTATTATTGATCCAACAGTGACTATGCTGTGATTTAACCAAAGTTAGCTTATAGTACAAATACTGTTTAGAATGTGTTGCTTTATGTGTCTCCCAGCCTGACTGATTCATGTTGAGGAACACAGTGGAGAATAGCAAATGTGTGAATTGTGTTGTACAGATATGAGACTAGTTAGCAGCATGACATTGCTCTTTCCACATGCGTTTACACTCCAGTGAATGTTAGGTTCAATGGGAAAAACTTTGTAAGATCAAATGGATCCATCAAAGTGATGCACAGATGTGATTGTGCCTCTTGGAGCTGAACAGTGAACTCTACCACGTGCAGCACGGTGGCAAGGATTCTGAAGCTCCTGGCTCTATCTTATCCCTGACAAAGTGTAAGAAATCAAAATGAGCCTTAGTGCTGCACATTTTTTAGTACGTGAATTAAATGAAGTCACCTTACACAGAAAACTTGATTAGTTAGGTCAGAGTGAGCTGGCACTGCTTCATTTAATAGTGGTCGCTCCCAGCTGCTCATTTGGTCCCTTGGTTACTGCCTGTTTTGTAATCCTATAGATACTTGCATACTCATGAATTGTACTGAAGGGTGCAACTGACCTGGATTTTAATTTTTTTAAAAAAAAAAAGGTTTTACCTTTGCTTATCTCTTTGATCCCATTCACCATTTGGCTGTGCAAGTGTTTCTGCTGGCACAAATAGGAGGTGAGTGCAAGAAGATTGCTGAACTGCTACTTATGGCTGCAGTGCTACTTCAAAGTGCTCAGGGAACTAATAGCTTAGTATCACAGTCTTAATTTAAAAAATAATAAAGGTTTAAAATGCAATTTTCTCTTTTTGATTTGTAGTCACTAGAAATGGCAACAGTTGCAGACTCTTTGGAAAGTCTGAGTCCGTGAAAAGAATTATATTTGTGCATAGCATATACAGTCTGTTTCCCTGCCCCTTGAAGTACAATTGATTTTTTTTTTTTTTTTTTTTAAAGTTCTTTTTTCATTGTCAGTGTTCGGAAACTTCTGAGCACTGAGCAACTTGCTTGTGAAATAGGAGAAAATATCAATAGTAAATTCAGGAAAATTCTCTTAACTTGGAGAGTGCAGGTTATAAGAGGTAGGATTAAATACTAGTATTCATTTTATCACAATATGTGTTCATGTAAACTTTCAGACTCTTTGTGGTGCCTGCCTAGAGCTGTGGTCTGCAAAAATCACATTAACTGCTTTTCTGACTATTTTTCCCTGTAGAAAACAGCTATCTCTTAATTTTTCCTTCAGAATCAGCATTTTGCTCAGTTGTTTATATCTCTGAAATCTTACGTTTTATAGATATTTATTTGCAAAGTAGTTGACTAAATGTATCATTGATTGTTTTCAAGGAGAGAAGACGTGGCCGTGGAAGATATGGAGGTAGGAAGTGTGGTCGAGGTCACAAAGGAGAAAGACAAAGAGGAAATCGCCCCCGATTAGGCTTTGAGGGTGGTCAAACTCCATTTTACTTGGCCATACCAAAATATGGGTTTAATGAGGGACATAGGTAAGTTTCTTCACATTTACTCAGAAATTAATCATTGTCTGCTTTTCTTGGATCTTCCTCCTGAAGGCAAAATCTAATATGCTAAACCAGGCCTAACTGAAAATGAGAGATTCCTCTCAGACTGTTAGCTTCCTTACCAACAGAATGTTCAATTTTTTGTGAGATTATTTTTTTAATCACTTATTTTCTGTTGTTTTACAGCTTTGCTTATTTGCCCTTTTCTTTGCATAATTCCTCATATGTAGCAGGCTACCCTTCCTCCTACAGCTGAGTGCCTTTTACCTCTGAAACCACTCCTTCATATATGCTTGTTTCTTTCTGCCTGTCTGTGCAGCAGGTAACTTAGTGAACTGACTGGGAACAGTCCCATTGACTTGAGTGAGGATGTTGGGCATGGAAATGTAGTCCAAAGCCTTGCTTTGTTATTTCTCTTTGCTTTATTCACCTTAAGTTCTGATCTGCTGCTAGCCAAACAATTCTGCTTTTCTTCATTACTCAGCCTTTTTTAGCCCTGCAACACTGGGGTCTTTGTCTGTCTGTACTCCATCTGTTCCACCTAGGATCTTAACAGGCTCTTTGATAGCAAATCTGCTGGATGAGGCCATTAAGTCATCTTTCACCATTGTTCTCCTCACGCATTCTGCCTTGTTTGACACTTCCGTCCTGTTTTCACATTGTGCTTGTTTGTGCCATGTCCATCTTCCAGCTTTTTAATGTTTAAAATTATTCTTCTAACATGTCTTTTCTCCAGTCACTGTTCTTAGCTGGAGAGCTGTATGCCAGTGTTTTCTTCATTTCCTTCACTTACACTGTCAATTACAAAATTTTGATGTTTAAAAATTTTTTGTTGTTTAAAGCTGGTTTTGTTTCCTAAGATAGCATGTATGTTACCTGGGTCACTAACCATTTTGTTGCTTTTAGGTGTGGTTATGAAAACTTCTGTACCCATGCAATACTCTTATACGCAGTAGTAATAAAAACATGCCACCCCTAGCAGACTGTTCAAGAATGAAAAGACTAATGTGTATTTTTTTGTGAATTGTTAAACTTGCAGTTTGATTTCATGTTTCATTTGCTGATATAACTTCATCAAATAGCTGTGCTTTTCTATATTTCCATTCTTTATGCATGCAGTATAACTTACAGACCTGTCCTGGTTATTAAAGGTTTTCTCTGTGAGTCTTACTAGTTTTGAAGTGTGATTCAAACTCTGTTTCCAAGTACTGTCATTTTCTCCTGTTTGCTTAAGTTATTAAAAGAGTAAATGAGAAGCACTTTTGATAGCTGAAGACAGAGTGTAGATCTGCAGTCCTACAAAGGAAATGCTGCAGAATGCAGACACTGAGCTTCTTATGCTAACAATGGTCACGAGTTCATGAATAACCAACTGCAAAAATCCAAGCTTCTGCAGTGACAAGAAATTAACAGGGTCTTGCTTTTTTTTAACCACATCTGACAGCATGTGGAAACAAAGAAAGTGCTCTGTAATTTCTTTTCAATGTTGCTTGCAAAATTTCAATGTCAGGCTATTGTAAGTGTTTTTCTAGTGAATATTGTAAGTGCACTTGAAAGATGCTATTGTGGCAGGATGGCAGCATGCTGGACAACGTCTCTGCCTGTTTATCTTCACCTCAGTCTTCTTTCTGCAGTTGTGTTCCTCCACTTCTAGCACTTTTGCTCTTTTAGGAACTGTCTGACAGTGCAAATTCTGTTGCTTGTCTGTCTTAGTTAGCTTGCCAGTAACAGAGACAAGCTTCTTCTCAGTTTTTCTGCTACCACTCACAAATTTCCTCTAGCAGTGGTCACACTGATTGTATGAGACAGTTTTGAGCATCAGCATAAATGGTATGCAGTAGGCATAGACACTGGGATTGGGAAAACTGTTCGAAGGATTGGTTTGTGTAGTAAAGTTAGAATTTCATAAAACACAAAAGTAGATTCTGCGGAAGCTGATGGCTATTGACAAAATATTCCAACTTCCTTTGGGGATATGGTTTAATGCATATTTTCTCAATATTTCTCTTCCTTGGTGATCTTTTGAGGAAGATTCCATTCAGTACTTGAGAGATGTCAGGTACAGTGATAATGGACTAAAAAATCTTGTTGGATAGAAGCAAGCTATGCAGGAGCACATACAGCATTTGGCTGATAGCCTTTGACTAAATTTTTGGGGGAGAGTGTATATTTGGTTTTGACTCTGGTTTTTTTTTGTCAAATTTTCTGAATGTATCAGTGAAGCTACCAAACTGGATTCCCTTTGAAGATGGTAGCTCTTTAGAATCCTGTTGACTTACCAAGAAATGCTGACACTTTAATTTCTTCATCTTTCTTGCTTCCTTAAACCAGTCAGCAGGTAGAGAGGTATTCTGGAGTAAATTGAGCTCAGCAACAGCAAAATGATTAATGTCATATCGGAGGTGGGGATGTGTGAGCAAAGCTGAAGGCACAATGGAGTCTTGGGGGCTGTAACTAGGGCTTGTATTTGCATTAAATTAAAGTTTTTGTTTATGGATAGGTGTGTTTTAAATGTTTACTTGGTAGTTCTAGGAGTAGGTAGAAAATAGAATACCGTGTGGTGAATCTCAGTTGACCAGTTCCTATTAAAGCTTCAATTTTGTAAATGTCTCATTATTTTGTTTGGGTTTTTTTTTGTTTTCCTCTCCCCAGCCGCAGGCGTCAGTATCAACCCCTCAGTCTTCAGAGGCTCCAGTACCTGATTGATTTGGGCAGAGTTGATCCCATGCAACCAATTGACTTAACACAGCTCACTAATGCCAGAGGTGTAACAGTGCAACCTCTCAAAAGGGATTATGGTGTCCAGCTGGTGGAGGAGGTATGCATACGAGACACTTTTTACTTCAGGCAGGATGAAGCCTTGGGTATTCAGTTTTTCCATACCAGGTTGTCAGATTGTCCTTCCCATGTTTTGGAAGCTTCTTTGCTTCTCTAAATTAGTTTGCTGCGGAATTTTTGTGATAATAAATCCACTAGAGGGCACTGTGTGTTCGCAAAAAAAATCCAGGATGATGTTTTAAGACCTGAGGGACTACAAAAATGATAGTTAAGGAGCACATAACAAGAGGTCGAACTAGTATTTTAAAACAGAAGACTCTAAAGTAGTGAAAGAAATGTATGAATATTTTGGAAAGGCAGAGGGTTTTTTTCATTTGACCCAGGTGACTGAGTTAGAGCAATTTGGTTACCTGTCTTGGTGCAGGGAACAGACAAATAATAATGTTTTGCAGGATTTAATGTTTCTCACAACTTTGCAGAGAAGAATGAATTTTTGTCCAAAAATACTCATTTTAATGTTACTCTAATATGTGTTGAAATGTACAGGGTGCTGATATTTTTTCAGCAAAAGTAAATATTGAAGTGCAGTGGGCATCTGAATTAGCAATTGCAGCCGTAGAAAAAAATGGAGGTGTTGTAACAACATCGTTCTACGATCCAAGGAGTTTGGGTAAGAACTTCTTTTCATTTCTGCCTTTTTTTTTTTTTTTTTTTAATGTGTGAAGATTAAACAATCCAAATCATAGTTTCAAACATAGTTCTTACTGGAAAATAATCCACTTCTATTCTAAAAGCTTCAACAATGCGTTGTTATACAAATGTTGAACTGTAATGCATCCTCAGTTTTGCTTTTTTTTTACCATTCACCTGTTTAGCCCTACCAGTGTTAGTAGTCATTTACCAATCAGCCAGTTAAAGAAATCCAAGTAGCTTTGTAAACAGAGGAACTAATAAAAGGTTGTTTCTTTGAATTTTTGTCTTCTAACTTTCTCATGTGTTTAATAACACTAAGAAAATTCAGGAAAAAAATTAGATTTAAAAACCACTGTGGATGTTTATATTTTTAATTTAAAATACTTTTTCAGTTAAAGTGAGGAAATAACTAAGTTACAAGCTCAGAATCATTCCAGTCAAAATGACTATTGTTTTCAGAACACTTTCACTGAAGAACGAGGCTTTGCTTTGCTTGAGGCTGCATCCTGCCTAATATTCATTCATGCAGTTTTTATTGACAATAATGGAGCTTTCATGTATGAATGAGGCTGAGAACAAGAGGAATAGACATTTTTAGTGTGCAAAATATGTTACCCTGGAGTGATACAATTTTGTTTTTTCCAGTCCAGAAAATAATCAAAATATTAAGGTTAAAAGGATCTGGAATGTAATTTGCCAAATTCAGTAAAACTTGAGGAGGAGAGGATAGTCTCACAATGATTAAATAGGTGCATGTGCCATTGATTCTTTATTTAAAATACTTACAGAAGCACTAAATTTGACATTTGTTGGTACACTGTGTAAACAGCCGTGCAAATGCATTGCTTCTAACCTGGAAGTCAGTCCTTTAAATAAATGGTGGCATCTAGCTTAGTTATTGTGTCTTTCCAAAGTGGGCATTCTAAATATATTAGAAGTAATGATTCATCCAGATTGTCACTATAAATATCAGTGAAAACAGAGTTGTTTGTTTGGTTAAGTGCAACTTGTAAACCACTATCTCATTCTCAACAAGATTATTCTTAAGGCTTGGGTTTTTGCTTGATGCTTTTTAATAAGAATATAATAATCTATTTAGCACAAAATACTAAATAAGAAGGTGTCATTTAATGTCTTTAAATATGTATTACAAAGCATAGTATCTAATTTTCTTTCATGTTCACCCACAGAAATTTTATGTAAGCCAGTAGTATTTTTTCTGCGTGGCCAGCCTATTCCAAAGCGAATGCTTCCACCAGAAGATCTAGTCCGTTACTACACAGATGCCAGGAATCGTGGTTACCTGGCAGATCCATCTAAGGTTGCGGAAGCCAGACTTGAACTTGCCAAGAAATACGGCTATGTCTTACCAGACATAACGAAGGATGAGCTCTTCAAAATGTTAAGTGCACGCAAGGATCCTCGACAGATATTTTTTGGTCTTGCTCCAGGATGGATCGTAAACATGGCAGACAAGAAAATTCTAAAACCAACTGATGAGAGGCTGTTAAAATACTATAGCTCATGAATTCAGGACTGGAGACAACTGCAGGTGTACAGGAAACATCTGGGTATGAAATAATGGATACGAAGTGGTGTTTGTTTTTTTTAAGACTCCTGTTACACTAGACAAAACATAAATTTTTGTTTATGTAATCTTCTGGTGTAGCTCTCAACTTCTTTATTGTCATAATACAGTGTATGAAAAATCTTAATATTTGGAAACAGTGTAGAGTCTGACATAAAGAGTGTGTTTGGGCACTTTCTCTTGCAATGATTTGCCAGTTATTTTTTCAGACAAAATGTTTCAGTGTTGCATTTATTTCAGAGGATGATTCCAAAGAATAACTTGACCAAATAAGTAGTTTATATTACCCTCTCTCCCCAAATTTAAAATCAGAAATGTGGCAGTACAAAACTAGTATTAGTTTTACAATCATATTACATAACATTATGTTTTAGAAAATGGTATCTTGAATACCTCTAAGAGATAGACCATCTATTTTTAGATGGGGAAAATTAAGAATGACCAGAAACAACAAAGTACAGAGGAATTTATTAACCTTTTCAATTCCATAGCAATATTTTGGATTTTGCCATTGCCATCAATAGCGCTAGAGCTTGAGAGGTCTTGATTTTTGACTTATTCCTTCAGATGGATTTGAGAAAGACAGGGTGTGCAGTTTAAAAGAACTTTCTAAATTTAGGAGGAAAAAAAAAAAAAGATAGCTATCTTAATCATGGAATCATAGAATTGTTTAGGTTGGAAGGGACCTCTAAGATGATTGAGTCCAACTGCCAACCCAACACCACCATGCCCACTAAACCATGTCCTGAAGTGCCATGTCTACACGTTTTTTGAACATCTCCAGGGACGGTGACTCCATCACTTCCCCGGGCAGCCTGTTCCAATGCCTGACAAATCAATGGCTTTTATTTTTCAAACAGAATTTAAAACTTGTCCAGACACAAATGTGATGTCATTAATAAAAATGCATAGCAGAATCAAGAGTCAAAGAATATTAGACAGTGACAGTAGATTGTGAAGGATGGGGGTGCGATGGACAAAGTACGCAATTGGATTCAGTTTTCAGCTTGATCACAGATTGCATATATGACAGTGGACAAATGAATTTAGATGTTGTGAAAAGTTATGAAGAAATTATTTTTATGGGAAACAGTGTTTTAATCGCACCAACTTGATACAATCTTGAAAAATATTTTCCAGCAAATGTTTGTTTCATCAATCTCTCCAGAATACTATACTATTACTGTGCAAGAATATTCTAGGTTTCATTCTAGGAAGCTTAGGATTGGGCATTTGGGATGAGGAACTGTCGTGGTTTAAGCCCAGCCAGCAGCTAGGCACCATACAGCTGCTCGCTTACTCCCTTCCCTCCCACTAGGATGGGGAGGAGAACTGGAAAAAAAGTGAAACTTGTGGGTTGAGATAAGAATGATTTAATAACTAAGTAAAAAAAATATATTAGTAACAATAATAAAATAGAATAATTGTAATGAATAAAATAAAATAAAGAAAAAACCAAGTCATGTACAGTGCAGTTGCTCACCACCTACTGACTGATACCTGAGCAATGATCTGCCCCCCTGGCCAACTCCCCCGTTTATATACTGGGCATGAAGTTTTATGGTATGGAATATCCCTTTGGCTAGTTTGGGTCAGCTGTCCTGGCTGTGCTCCCTCCCGGCTTCTTGTACACCTGCCTGCTGGCAGAGCATGGGAAACTGAAAAATCCTCAACTTAATTGTTGCTAAGTAGCGCTTATCCTAAAACATCAGTGTGTTATCAACATTATTCTTGCACTAAATCCAAAATACACTGTACCAGCTACTAAAAAGAAAATTAACTCTATCCCAGCTGAAACCAGGATGTGAACCAAGCAGTAAATTGGAAGATGAGAGAGGAGACTTAAGTTAATCTATCAGAACTTGCTCTGACTCCTCAGAAGTTAATGAGATGCTTCATAATTACATGAACTTTAATGGAAGCTGAATTTGGCTTTAAAATAAGGATAATTTTGTTAATAGGATGCAGGAAATGGTGCGGAAGACCAGAACACAAGAAGAAGTCTTGCTTTCCAATTTTCATGTGCCTTGGGAAATGCTACTTAAGGTTTTCTGTAGCTGCCAAACCATCCCATCTCCCAGGGAAAGCCCTCTGAGTGCCAGAATCTCATGTTTCTCCTGTATAACACCTGTATTTCACTGGTGTGCCTCCACGTTGGAGGGGGTAAGAAAAAAAAAAATTTAAAAGATCTTCTTTTTCTTTCAGAAAATACCAAGAAGTGGATGAATTTTGTTGGTGTTTGTCAACCAGCCCAGATTTTTGCTTCACTCAACAAACTGCCTTGTCAATTAATATGAGCATCTGTAATCACAAAACAAAATAAAACAAGTTTTCTATTCTCATGCTGTTTAAAGAATCTGAAATCCAGAGCTTAACAATGGAGAGTCACTAATTTTTGACAACTTATGCTTTAGCTTCTATTGTTTGTTGTTAATATGTGTTAGATGCTATCAGTAATGGTTATTCTCCTGACTTGTGGTTTAAGTATAGGTGAAACAGCAAAACAACACCAATATAAAATTGGATTGTGAATAGCAGGAATTTGGTCTTAGTGGCATTAACATTCATATTTTATAAGGTGCACAACACTTTTTTGGCACATTGAGAATAATACTGTGTGCCAAAAAAAGTATAGCTAGTGTTAACTTGAATGTGAAGTAAATAACTTTCTCACTTTAGATGTATCCTGTTCTGCATCCTGATGATTGTTGGTTTGGAACCTTAAATGACAAGTAATATTTTTTTTTTTACTTTTTTTTTTCTTTTTGTTATTACAATACTACTGCCTCTATTTGGGAGGGAGTTGGTTGGGGGGAAGAGTATTTATTGCCTTCCCTTATTTGTGCCATAATGTTTCTGTTTTTATGAATCAATTCACAATTGTATTTTGTGGAGGTGGTGGTACTCAACAGGAAAGCTACTTAACTGGAAGCAAAGAAGGAAGTTAGTCATATTAGTGAAGACCAGAAGACAAAAGTGTTTATGTATCATTGTGTATTTTGGGGAGGAGAAGGGGGGGGGGGGCAACTTTGTTTCCACTCCTGCTCTTTGTATTAAAATGAACAAATTGCTCTTGGCCATTTTTTTTTTCTAAATCAACTTCTTTGATATACACACGCGTGCACGCGCTGGTTTCTGTAGGTTTCTAAATGGTTTTCAGGTGAAAGGGTAACTTGGATAAAATGATAACAGTGAAAGAAAGAATGAAAACAGGAAACAGATGTCTGGTGACGTTG
The DNA here is from genome assembly GCF_000737465.1 of Haliaeetus leucocephalus. NCBI lineage: Eukaryota > Metazoa > Chordata > Aves > Accipitriformes > Accipitridae > Haliaeetus > Haliaeetus leucocephalus. The sequence goes on along the minus strand of NW_010973294.1, from coordinate 4,936,822 downwards.
AGGGATTGGATAGCACTTATTCAGTGAACGACGTCTTAGTCACAAGGCAGCTGTATCCTGGCTCTGATACTATAACGCTACAAATACCTTGGAGCCAAAACAGCCACGTTCCACAAAATCCGGTCATTTTGCTTTATAAAGGTGATCTTTTATCATCTTATAATTGGAGAGGGCAAAAAGGGCTGTATGTTGCTTTATTTAAAATATGCAACGCTTGTCTTTTTTTCCTCTCTTCTGTTTACAGTAGCTCGTATTTTATAATGGTTGTTTGGATTTTTATTTACTAGTGAAAAAAGTGACAAGGCTATAGAGGATTTCCTGTTCATTTTATCTCGTCAGGAGCACAAGTCTCCTGGCAACTGAATACAGAATTATCAAAAGCACAAATAAGTTATTGACAAGGTTTCTAATAAATCCATAATAAACAGCCTTCCAATGGACTGTTGTTTATATGAGGGTCAGGCTCGCTGATGCAAGGCTCTAAGCCAGCACTGGCATCTAAGGCCATTCTTTTTACTTAGGAATATGTACCATGTTTTCATGTTCATAAGATAAATGATTGCCTTGGATATCCTGTTTTGATAGGGGTTTTTCATATGCAACGATGTATTACACAGCAAGAAGCACCCAATCTGCTGTAACCGGAAAAGCCTTATCAGGTAGCTGAGGAAAAGAAGTGTTATTTATGCCATAAAATACTGAAAGCCATGTCAATTTTTATCGACGACATCATACTTTTGAATGGTTCCTTGATAAAACTGATTACATATGTGAGACTGAAATCAAAATAAAGGCCTTTGAACGAGTACATACCTTGTATCATACCTTGATAATTAGAAATCACCTATTTCTTAGGAGATAGACTCTACTAACAGCTGCCAGTCAATACTATACTTACAGGTGGCTGACTGCAGACCCAAAATGAAGGAAGTTAAAATACATGCATTTTCCTTTTTAGTTACATGTACAACATCATGCTGGCTTTTAATTCATTATACTTCATCTTATAGTACTTGTGTTTAACAACCAAAAGTTCAGTGTGCCATTCACCGATTTCCAAAAAGGAATAAATGAATAAATCAGTGGCCCTGACCTGAATCTTCACTGGCAGTGTGCCAACATTGTTTTGACATACAACCATAATTGATGTTAGTGCTCCAGGAAGTCATAGAAAAGTGATCAATTATGAAGATAGCTTCCCATTGCTATTTTATTATATTCTGTTTTATTGCTGATACAAAGGTAATTTTGCACAGTTGAACACTCACATGTTCTGTAAAAATTTATCTCTTAATTTGAAATTGTTGCACAAGTTCCGTATTTTAAATATTTAAGTGTTACATTTACACATCGCTAAAATAAGAAGGATGCTGTGTCTGTCCAAAATGGCCAGTTTAATATTCCACATGCAGAATTATTTCTTAAAATTTCCTGACAGGTGATCAGATGGGAATAGTTTTGCATAACGCACAGTCTGTACTTCAGTTTATTGTTATGGTTTAGTTTATGAAAAGATGTAGTTAGAAGTCCAGCTGTGACAGAGTTCTTACCCATTAGAGGAAAATTACAAACTTTTTAAGCTGCTTCATCTCCTAGCTCAGGTGGCCCGTATTGGTCTTGTGTAGCAAAAATATATGGCATTGCCTGAACAGTTACTGGGTTCTCAGTGGAAGCAAACTACCCTCAGATCTATTCTGTCTCCTTTGGTTAATATTCCCTCTGTCACATCTGCATCTTCCCGAGGTCTCTTCTCACTTCTCCTGTTGTAGTGGTGGGAACTACGGGGCTCAATCATTCTCACAGTGTCATCCTGTCTGGCCCACTCTGGGTTTGAAAATCTGGTTGTTTTATGTGCCTGTGGAGCAGGAAAAGTGTTGATCATTCCTGCATCTGTTTATACGAGGGGGTTTTTCGTGGCTTGAGTTTCCTGGACTGGTGTTGCTTTTGTTGTTAAAAATGTCAACAGCAATGTTGTTTACTTGTTAACCTTGCAGATTCCAGGACACACGCCGACCGGGTTGGAGGGCCCTTTGAGCAATGGATTCGGAGTTTACTCAGAGTCAAGGAGCACTCCCTAGAAGGGTGTCTGTGCACTTAACTCAGAATTACACACACTAGGTACAAATCTGAATGGATAGGCAATTTTGCATTCAATACATCAATGCCCCAATCAGTCTTCTTGCACTTTTGGAAACCCAGCCTCTGTAAGATTCATTCTGTCTCCTGATAGGATTGTCCTGTCTGGTCTCTAATCTCTAAATATGGGCAGGTTAGCCTGAAAGTCTGCCGTTTCTTGATGTTAATATTTTTATTGTTACTCCTTGGGCAGGTGGTGACAGCTAGAGGTTTGTGTACATAGAGCAGCCTGTGAAAAATAAGTTGATGTGTAAATTTACAGTACACTTGTTCTCTATGGATTTTTTTTGTGATGCTGGTGTAGTTTGCTTTGCTCTCAGTGTGGACTACCTTAAATTAAGAAAAGAAATTCACCCTTAATATCTGACAAGGGAGATACTTTCTTTGCTTTGTTGAATGTAGCTGTGGTTCAGAGCTTCAATCATTGGAATCCAACTTCCCTATAAATTTAGTATGGTGAGGTATTGTCTTAATTTCAGAATTAATGCAAGTCTAAATTTACATTGCTTACGTGTAGACAGTTGTCCAAGCTCATTTCATAGTCACCAGTAATCTGATTGGTATAGTCAGTGGAGGCTGGAGAATTACTGTGTTTAGCCTGAAGCAGATATCTGAGCAACTAAATTGCACTGTGGGCTCCACTGACTGTGACCATAGTTTTAACATATAGCACACTTGTATACACCCAAAACTTAAGTATCTGGAGCTGAATCCCACTCTGTGTTTTCAGTGACCCAAGGTGCTTGAAGTTGATGGTTGGAAGTTCTCCTTAGGGATCCACATATCACCAGTGTGGATTGCCTAGCTCACCATTGGGAAATTCTGAAGCTTGATGTACTAGGTTGTATTTGTCTTTGAAAATAAGCATGCTGATTTAATAAAAAACAAGTCAGAGGACATCTTGGAGCCACAAGAAGTGAAAGGCTGGCAATCAAACAATCAGCATTATTTTACAACTGTTGGAGACTGCAGCTTTTCCAGGATATAGAAATCAGTGGTACCCCCACCTGGAAGCCTTTGATTCTTTCAAGGTGGATGACTCCCAGTTCCCACCCCTGCACTGGTATTGCCATTCAAAATTTGCCTGCCTACCTTCTTTGGCCCTCATGTAATATGTTGCTGATGTTTGTGCTAACTCTAACGTATGTGTTTCCTCTGTAAGTGAAGCATGGAAATTAAAGTCACTTGAATTTTCAAAAGAAAAAATGGGAGAGGAGAATAGTACCACTCTGAGGTGTCTGCTTCAGCAAGTGATGCTTGTAATAGAGAAAGTGACTGAGATACCTAAACACAAATGTTGTCTCGCTGCTCTCTGAGAACATGCAGTCCAGCGCATCTCTTAGGGTCTCCTCTACAACTACTGTGATGAATTGTGTTGTTTGTATAAAAGACAGATTTGGGACTGATCCTTCTACAGATTTGGACTTGCCATTTCTCCTGTTTTCAGTGATTTCTGGGTCCCTGAAACCTCATAGATGTGTTTTTCAGTGCACAGGCAATCATTTATCCCTTCTTTTTTTTTCCTTTTTTTTTTTTTTTTGGCAAGGCGATTGCACTAATCACCACAGCAGGCAGTCTGGGTATAGGCCATGTACTAGGCTTGAGACTGTTCCAGTCAAAATATTATTCTACTGGTTTTATGTTGGACTTGGCTGTGGTGACATTGCTGCCGCCCTGACTTCTAGGACTTGAGAAATGTCTGGGCTAATTGTGACTTTGTTGTTGGGTTTTGTTGTTATTGTTGTTATTGGAAGGCTCCAGCCCTTCCAGGTTCATCATTAAAGACAGGTGTTTACTGTGGAATGATCGTGAGATGAATTACCATAGTAAGGATGTGAATGTGTTGCAAAATTCTACCTGGGTCAGTTTTTCCACACTCATTTGTATTTATCTGAGGGAACCGAAGCACTGGGATGCTATGATACTTTCTGTCTTTGTTGTGGAAAAACTTATCTGTCTATTAAGAGAATCGAAAAAGAAAATGGAAGGTAAAACCCTGTCAAGTAATTTTTGCTGCATCTTGTGAAAAGTGCATGTTTTCCTAGTACGAACTGTTGCTCCCAGCTGAGCTGGATGACTTTGCTTGCAGCTTATTAGGACACTGCAGTGGCAGCAGACCACTATGGGCACTGACATGCAGCTATGGTACTGTAGTTGGCCCTAGCAAAAGAAGAGATAATTTGCACAGACTTGGGAACATGAGAATCAAGGTATGAAAATCTCCATCTGAAGAGATTCCAAAATCAGGAATGTACGAGTATTCTGCAAACACTACTGAAACTCCACTGCATATTTAATTACTCTTTGTTTTTGCTGACTGTACTGTTATGGACTGTAAGTATTCAAGAAATTATTTAAAGAATACATTTTAGGTTTTCTTTGTTGTCCTTAGCATTTTCAGCCCTGCAGGGACCTCGTTTCCAAGCATTGTTCCTGTATCCAGCAAGGCTAGAAGCAAATTTAAGAAGTGGGAGCCAGCATTTTCATGTGATGGCATTATTCCAGGAACTGGTGCTTTAGGATAAACAGTAAATATTGTGAAGCTTGCAAAACAGTTACTGATTCATTGCTTATACCCTGCTGATTTATTCATTGTTTGAGAGCGTAACTCCTCTGCTGTCTCTGCATCTGACCTCCAGTCACATATCCTTGGCATGAAAGGAACATGCTGTTGTTTCCAGCATCCAAACCTGAGGGTAACAAATACTATATTACCAGGTACATAAGCATCCCACACAAGCAACATCCTCTTTTGCTCCTTTCCCCAAATTACAAGACTGCTATGATGATTTGTAGTGCTGAGAGTTGCATCTGCTCACTGGGATAGGGAGAAGGTCCAGTGTCCTTCTGGTGCAGGCAAGGCTGACACCTAGTGACCAGATGCATTTGTTCCTATGGGATTTCAGTGAATTCTGGTTCAGTCACTATTCTCTCCTTCTGGAAGGTTTAAACTTCAAAGCGAATAGTTAATTTATTTCATCATCACTTTGGGCCTTTGTTTTCAGTGTTTCTCGTGTACTCTTCTAAAGATGAAGTTAAGGTAGCTTGAAAGCTTGTTCAAGCTTGATATTGGAGCCCTGAAGGTTTTGCATGTAGTCTCCTGGGAGCTGTGCGTTGCAGCTGCTGTGAGCAAACTGTGAGATGGCTGAACTGGTAAGTTCAGAATATGGTGCTTTTGTGTTTTTCTCCTTGATAAAATCATGGCTAACCTTGATGTTTGGATTCTCTTTGCTCATCCTTTTTTAAAGAATCCAAAATCAAACATAATGGGCTATTCTCTGAGTCGCAGAATTTTCTGTCTACTGATATCTGCTGAGCAGCAGTAGCATCTTGCAATGACACTGCTGCCTGGAAAGCGCTACCTGTTCCATCATCACTGCTGATCCTTCTGGAAATGCTTTGAGTTCTGTGCCTTAGCAAACTGCATATTAAAGAGGAAGAGTAAAACCTAGCTGAAAGACCCTTCCAGAACGCTTCTGATTTTTCTTTGGTTGTCTAGATTAATATACTTCTGAGAATTGTGTGTGACCTTTACCAAAAGGAGTAGCCATATAAATTTGGGGAAACAGCTCCCACAATGTGAACCAAAGCAGTCTTCTTCTTATAAGAATAGTCACTGACTCCAAAAGTAGACTGCAGAGGTTCTCAGTGGTTCCTCATGTTAATGCGTTTCACTTGAAACCCCATACTGAAGCCCTGAAGAAGCCTTCTTGGAGCAGTCCTTGGGACTGGAGGAATTTTTTGTCTTTTAAATGTCTTTTGTCATTTAAATGTTTCTTGAAATATTGGAAATAAACATTTTGGTTGATTCAGCATGACTGTTTGCTACTAGCACTGTGTTTGGCTACACAAAGAGTCAGAGCTCAATGTTTTTCTGTGGCTGAAAGGAAACTTTGATTCTTCCTGAATGAAATAACTAGGAACTTGCACAAGCCCTGTGTTGTTGAACGGAAAAGGCAGGCTTTTTTTCCTTCAGATAATCTTTTATATCTGACTCAGAACTTTGCATATGGCTCTGGTTCTGTATCTGTGGCATGTTTCTAATTAGCCCATGAAAAAACAAAGGTTCTGTGCATTCTAAAATCCACTGATTTTTCACCTGCTAACTATCTCTGATGAGGTATGCCTCTGGAGAGAGGACTAACAAATTCTCAAGGCAAATATCTCTGTCAAAGGCAGCAGATTCCAGTCTCTGAGCAATACAAGCCTCCATCATAGCCATCGTCTTTCCGTAAGTGTGGGATTCAGGTGCTCTGACATTGTGTACAAGAAACGCATTTTTTTATGCAGAGCAGTCCACATCATCGTGGCCTATTTTATTTTTTTTTCCATCATCACAGCTTTCACAGTTTTGTTCCAGGGCTGCAAGGGGACCAGCAAGCCTGGTCATCCCTGCCTGACCCACCAGCCAGTGACCTGTTCCCATCCCCAGGGAGATGCCCGATGCCCCGGGGCTGGGGCTGTCCCAGTGCCCCCGGCTGCCCGGCTCCCGGCTGGGGCAGTGGGACGGGACAGGCTGCCAGCCCCTGCCCTGCTGGCCTCTCACAGAGCCATGACACTAGGAATGAGAATAGCAAAACCGTCCACACACATGCATACAAAGCAGTTCTTTTTCCCCATCTGAAAAACTGACAGTGCAATTCAGTGGGTGTCTCAAAACTGTGGCCCAGTAACATTTGCCTGAAGGGAAAACTGTGTTTTCTTACTCGTGTTTGCAGCCGTCCTTGGTGTTTCTCCAGAAGGACCTCACAAACAGGGTTAAAGGGTAGTTCATTTCCATAGTCAGTTTGAATAATTATTTTAAAAATTCACAAAACCTGACTTCTAAACTTAATTTCATTTACACTGAATAGCTAATGATCAGTTATGAACAAGAGTCACAGAACAGGTAAATATGACTTTGATTAGGTATAAGTAATAAAGAGAGTTCAAATTCTTAATTTTGAAAGCTAAATATTGGGAACCCTGAAGGCCTTGAAAGAGATCTTTGAGTTTATAAGGAATGCAGTGTATAATGATTCCCCTTCTTTTGCTTTGCTTTTTTTTTTTTTTTTGAGGTAACAGGAGTTTTGTTCATTGGTCAGACTAAGCCAATTGTTTTCATTATTTCAGACCACAAGTGCAGGATTCCTGCCTTTGTTCAAAGCAGCGTCGTGGGGAAAAATAAAGCTCTCCAGTATCAAAGTAACTTCTTGTGCCTACGGGGAATAAAGCAGGGCATCTGTTACGGCTCTGCCTCTGTGGACAGGTAGATGTCACTTCTGGAAAACCTACTCAGAGCCTCAGGCAACTTGTATAGTCTTTGTCGGTCCTGCGCTGCTTTAGTTACAGTGGTAGGAGTAGTACCCAAGTAGCAGGTGCCCTAAGGTTGAGCTAGGTCCATACGTCTGCTCCAAAATAATGGGTGGTATGGAGCCTGGCAGTGCAGACATGGGAACATGCGCAGGCATGGCCAGGGGAAACCACTCAGAGCAAACCCCTGCGTTTAAAAGTCCCCCTGAAACCCCCCTCACATGGTGGCTACAGTCCTCCAGCGACGTCCCAGCCTGGAGATGATGGCACACAGCGAGCCCCATCACCCGGGGAGGTGCTGCCGTGTCCTCCTCTCCCATGCCGTGACCTGGATGGGGAGCAGTTTGTGTGCCCTCCCCCTGCCACCCAGATCCCTGGGTTGAACTGCTTTGCAGCTGGGTTGGAAGCCAAAGGGGCGACCTGCCTCCTGGTCTAGCAAGGGGGTTTGGCGGAGTCTTTTCTCCTCTGACAGAGCTCACCCGCAAGGCCCTGCTATCAGCTGCATGTGGTAATGCGGCAAGAATTATATTTCCTTTCTTCGAATAATGGCAAACCCAGCCCAGACAGTCACTGGCCTAGCTCTGCCTGCTCATACGACCAACTACCATCATACTAAAGAGGAGACTGATCTTTCAGACTCACATGCCTTTGTCAGAACTTTGCATGTGGTAATGTAGGAACCAACAAGTAAGGCATGCAGCTCTGTGGCTTTTATTCTGATTGTATAGTACCCAAAATTGCAAGAGCTTTAGTGATACTTCTGACTATCCAAGGAGTCGGGCCACTTATAAATATACTTCCTTTTTATATTACAAGCTTTTCTACCAATTCACTTGAATTTTAACTGTATTTTATTCATAATGCGACTGGATCCACCACACACTTGCAAATACGAAGTACAAAGGCACTTCCTAATTTCAGTCACAGCCAAAATTAAAGTTAAATGAAAGTTAAACCTAAATGTACCTGTTTGATCTTAGTTCTCCTTCTCATGACTCAGGATGTCTCCCCACTGCACATTCACTTGAATTTTACAGAGCTGTGTTCTAAAAATACCAATTGATGAATCCTTAGGTAGAAGACTTTACACTGCTGAGATTGTCTGTTTGTTGGGGGTTTTTTTACAGAAAACCACCATGAAATGCATGATTCTACACTGAAACACTATTTTTGTATCTCTACCCACTGATATTCTTTATCAGAAGTCAAATGTTTGTAATAATTTCTGCTTATAGGTTTATTGACTCCTTTTTGAAACAGGAAGTTTTGAAAATTCCTAATTCCACTTTCCTATAAAATCTTATCAACTGGTCCAAGTAAAGACATCAAGGTGAAGTATAGGCTTATGCATTAAGCTACACACTACAGTGTTATTCAAATAATGATGGAACTTTTGTGCTCACTGAGGAATGACTGAATTTCTTTTTGTATGTTTGAGCAATTTGTTCAAATGATTGACGTGAACAGAAAACACTAAAAGAAAGAGATTAAAGGGAGAATATAAAAGTCTCATATGAATGAAAAAGTTATGACATGGAAGAAATTTTAAAGGCTATTTAGTTTTCCTGGGAATCAAAGGTTTTGTCTCTTCTCTTTGCCCATTTCAACCCCTTCTGTGCCATCCTTCCTAAGATGCTAAAGCCTCTGACCACTTGAAAGACATGTCTGAGGGTCCCACAGGACAGATCATCCTGACTCATGGCACATTTCTGTTCTGATTAACCCCTCTGTACTAATTTGTTTGGATCAGTTAGATTACATATCTTCTTTGGTTTTCTTCACAACCGATCTGAAAACAAATCTACACCAATGTCCCTCATTTACTACGAAAATATTGTAGTTTGGTACCCTTTGACTGATAATCAAAATCCAATCGGCAAGCTACTCCTGGCTATCAATTTGTTTCGGTAAAATGCGTGGTGCACATAAATTGCTGATTTTGTGAAACTGCAGCCTGGCAGCTGAAAGCGTACCATCCCTGTATATATTCTTTACAGAGTTTTCAAGTAAAACTTTGGCCTGGATGCATGATAGTCTATAGTATTTCTGGAAGGCCGGTAGCAGTAGTCCATCGGTCACCAAGTTTGGGAGGCACAGATAGAGCCAGGGCTGGCCATGCTGACATAGCCACTTCTTCAATAGGTAGCAGAGGTCTCTGCTGCAGGCCCACCCAGAAAGGAGAGGAAAGGAAATATGCTTCGGTAGCTAACACTAATGACAGCTGACATTCCTAGAATATGATGGCGCTTATCATGACCTCATACAGTCAGAAGCCGATTTCCTTAATCAGGTTCAGAGAATGCTAGTCAAGTTTTCCTGTGTTTTAGTCTGGTACTCTAAGGAAAGAACTGTTTTGCAACAGCATACACTTGCCCATCTGTGTATCCATTTGGATCCCTCGCCATTTCTTTTGAAATTTTTTGAACTGTTTCAGTTCTGCTTGACGGAGGATTGTATGTGTCAAAGAGAGAAAGGTCCCACAAGCCACTTGAAGACAAGCAGCCAGACTGGGAGAAGAGGCTTATGTGTACCAAACGACAGATGGGCTTAAATGTGACTTCTTCTCATTAGACACCAGCAAACGTAGCTCCCAGACTTCAGCTAGAGAAGCCAGGCGTCAGCAGGGGTGCTGCTCATAAGCCATGGGTGAGGGCGCATGTCTCCCGCCTCTGGTGCTGTTGGAAAGATGCACATAAAGGTACTGACTGGAGAGGGAAACGATGAAATCAAATCCACAAAATATCCTGTCAAAAGTAAAACAGAAACATTTTTTCCCCCCAAATATTTGGCAGTCACAGCTGTCTTAATGCTGCTTGTAACTGTAGTAAGAACAACCCCTTCAGCTGTGGTGTAATTTATACAAAGTTGACAGCCTTTTAAGGTTAGAAAAAATATAACTATAACCTTCTGCTTTCACATCAAGAGGTCTAAACCTTCCAAAACTATTCCAAGTGTATTTAATAAAAATTCAGCTCAGCAAGTTGAATTTTTACATGCTGCTTTGTTCCAGTTTTGTCTTCACTTACTCTCTGCACCTTTTTTCACTTGCCACTCCTAAACAAGGGAGGCAGATTTTATTGATGGGTGTCAGAAACAGATACATGTGAAGCACAAACAATAGAGAGAATAAAAAGTATTGGAAGCTGCTGTCAACCTAGGAGAAGATTTTCATTGACAAGATAATTTCTGAACTTTTTGTGAGATGATCATTCACCCTTTTTCCTAATTTATGCTATGCATGACTTGGCTGTGACTTTTATTGATTACTCAGACAAACATAAAGAATAATGTCCTGCGTAAACTTGTTTTGCAGATGTGGACCATTTCCAAATTGCCTTAAAAAACTATGTCTTTCTTCCTTTGCTACTACTTTTCTTTGGGAGGGGAACCAGCTCCTTTTCTGCCCTGCCTGGAGCTGGGAGAATGCACCTGCCTGTGTGACTCAGTGGGAAACGAGGAGGTAACTCAGCTACGCATGGGAGCTCAAGAGGCTGGCTGGTACTTCCCAGCATCTCCCAAGGGGATTTAGCCACCAAAATATGCTTATTGCTAAAACACTGGCACAGGCTGCCCCGCGAGGGCTGGGAGCTAAGCTGGCTGCCTCCCGCGGCCACAAAGGCCAGGGGTAAGGAGGGGAGCGGCAGCAGTCCCCAGCTTGCGGTCGTGTTTTTCAGCCCTGTGGGTTTTGTGCCATCAGTGAATAAGGAGGCCGGTGTGTGTTTCTTTCTGACACTGACTGACAAAATCCATCTCTCTTGTTTAGGAGTGGCAAGTGAAAACAAATGCAGAATGTAAGCGGAGTCGGGTACAAAGCTGGAACAAAGCAGCGTGCAAAAATCCAACTTACAGGACTGAATTTGCGGTTAATCCACTTGGAACGGTTTTGTCAGTCGCGGCGGTGACCCGCAGAGCTTTCCGAGTAGGGTGGCATTCGCCGCTGCCGGCAGGAAGAGGCATCCAGAGTTACACAGCGAGAGGTACACCCATCACGTCCACCGCCTCACAGGAAACTAGAATTAAGCTGAAGCGGGGAGAGGTGGGGTTTTTACCCACAAATTAAGCTACAAAAACTTGGACGAAGGACGACAGCGCAGTGGCCGCTGGGGGGAGATCTTACCCCGGCCCGGGGGCGCGTTCGGCTCCCGAGCGCCGGGGCGAGCTGCTTGGCTCCATTGCCGGGTCAGGTATTGAGATTAAAAGTCTCCGATTTGGGAGGAGAAGTCTCGGGGGTGTTCCGAAGCAGGAATACTTCCAAATGTGCTTTGCGCCACAACAGAGCGAGCTGTTTAAAGCGATGGGAAATGTCCCCAGCCGTCTTTTTGTAATTAATTGCTCGTGAAAGCTTTTAACGCTTTCAGTCACGCGTGGAGATTAATGAGGCAACAGCTCTGGGGGGAAGGAAAGGAGAGTTTTGAAAGATAATGGTCAGTAAATGCGAAAGCTGCTACTCTATTACCTTTACATTTCCTGGTGTTAAAAACTGCAGTCTTTGAGGATATCTGTAAGTCAGAACTGGTAAGACGAATATTCTCATTACACTGAAATAATGAAGTGGTGGTGAACTCTTTAAGACTGTCAGAAAAAGAAGTACTGACAATACAATAAGCAAATGTCTCTTGTAAGGACACTTTTTCTTTCTCTTAATGGATTTAAATGGTGATGGAAAATATTCATTAAGCATAATATGTTCGGGTCAGTTTTCAAGAGGGTTAGAATTACATGATGCTACATCACTCTACAAACAGCCCCACTGAGCTGCTTATGAAGTTACTGTTTAGTGGGAGTAAATGTATTCCTCTAGCACTCTGCTTACAAATTGAAGAACTGAAGGTATGCTGAGATTTAGTCTTCTAGGTGGGAAAGCTGCACCAAGCAGCCAAATACTGGAACAAGTAGCCTTGGGAAATCAGATACAATACAAACCCACAACATTTTCATGCTCATTTCTATAACCAAAGTGTTATGGGAAACTAATTTTGTGATGTGCAGTCCATGTGTGTAACATGGCACTGCAAGGGTCCTACTGAAAGGGAAATAGACATCTATTCTCCTTTTCACCCTAAAATCAAGTAAAGTACCATTCTGTGGACCCAAGCTCAAAATGGCCAATTCGAGGATCACAAAGAGTGAGAGCAGTGTATTTCTGCCATACAGCTGTGTGACCTCCTGGTTGTCAATAGGCAGCATTAAGCTAGGACAGAAAGCAAACTATCTTGCTTTTACCATCAGTGAGTCATCTAATTCCTTTTCACCTCCCATTCAGGAAAGATGTGAATGTATAGTGAAGTAGGATCTTCAGATTTCCTTAAGCTTGGGAAATTTTTAGCATAGTAGTGCAACGTAAGTGTATTAGAGAAAGACTGTCTTGTTTTTAGCTCTGCTGAGGACAAGATTTTGTGGTTTGGGTTTTGGCAACCTAATGGTTTCATAAACTCTGCTGCTTTCCTGAAGTCCACTACTGGCAGATACCTTGTTAGATGGGAAATACACTGCTGACTCTGGGAAGTTTTCCATTTTCTTCCAGAAAGCACAGCAAGGGTTTCAAAACTGGTTGTCCTCAACTCCTCTGGTTACAGCCCTGCGGAAATAAGACAAATGTGAAGGAGGAAAGCAACACCGTTGTCTTCCCTCCATGCCCCAACAGAATGTAACATCTCCTGTGACATGTTAGAGACCTCTCAAAAGAGATCTTCCAGCCACAACAAAACCAGATTAAGTTTACTAACTTCAAAAATGTTCAAAAGCAAGAGCCGTTTTGTTTGGCTTCCTACACCCACTGAGTGTAGTAGGTGCAGGGGCCAAAGGACCATATAATTTATTATGCCTCTTTTTGATGGAAGTAGTCATTTGCCAAAGTCAATGGATTTATTTTCTCCCGTGAAGTACCCATGGAGTGATGTGCCCAGGTCCAAGCCAAGACCTTTTTACGACACACTCACTTGGTGAAATCTTTTTCCCTAAGGTTAGCTTAGATTTTCAGTGAAAGTTTTGTGACTGAAGTTTGCTAATACCAGCAAGGAATGAGTAACTATGTGTTATCTCTCCTGCATGGCACGAAGAACAGACTCCTTAAAGTTTCTGTCATGTACAAAGGCAAAAATCACTGCAAAGTTTGTTGCCTGCATGTGCCCTATGAATTGCAGTGAGCTTCAGGGGACAAGAAGCCACCTTGAAGCCTTCTGGAATTGGGTGAACTAAGTTGCTCAAGAAGCCCCTTTGACGTCTGTGCCTCTTAATTGTGAAACTCAAGAAACTAAGGTTGGTGACTTTATTTCTCATGGATGATTGCTCTAATTTACACAACACAGTCATGAGCAATATCAGCTAGAAAATGCATATCAGATAGAAAATGATAAGTTGTTCAGCACACTTAGAAGATCAGATTCTGCCCAGCTTAAATCTGGCCTTGCATGCTAAAGTCAAAGAGCAAGCATAATGTTCACCTTGCAGAGCCTTTTCCATTCGTATTTATCTTAAACATCTGTGGAACAGAAGAAGAGAAAGGTTTTCTGGCATGTGGAAATGTATGTCTCCTCTCCAGCACAGTAGAACTGGATAACCATAAGAAGTATAATGTACTGTGTTTTTCTGTGACAAGTGACACATGAGATTTTTGTAGTAGAGTTCAATAAATGCAATTTATTGTTTCAGAAGGCAGAAGCAATTATTGTGGTTTCTGTCATCATCTCTTTGAAAAGAATCAGAATAAAATGCTGAGCAGACTAGTAAAGGACTTCTCAAGCTCCCCTGCTACCTGATGATTTTTTTATGGTTTTGAGGTAGAACTATGGGCCAGCTCATGAGACATGGCCCAGGTTAGAAGAGGAGTTCCCAGATATCAGTGAACCTAATCTGAGCTATTACTGTTCAATTGCTCTGTTCATCTGTGGACAAGAAAATAAAGTCCTGTTTATTTCAGAGCTGTCCTTGGCGTTTCCACAGGTTTTGCGATACTGCACAATGGATGGAGACTTAGAACAAAAGCGCAAGGGCAGGTTCAGCTACTTCTGAATTTAAACGTTCCTCTATGTAGAGTCTCTTGTAATATAAAGAAAATCCCTGCTGAGGCGATCTTCTACTTATTTATTTCAGGATCACATGAACTGGCAGAGAATGTCCTAAGCTTTGTTCCTAGCTCTCAGTTTGACAAGCTGTCCAGAGTCAGAATAACCCTGGCCTCATACTTCTTCCTAGAGTCTCCTGCTGAGTGTAAAATATGGCTGTCTTGCAGTTTGAATAAGGCTTTTAATGTGCCATGGGATGTCACGGTCCACAGAAATGGAATACAGTGTTCTGCTTGCTGAGAAACAGAAAAAAGCTAACCAAACTGGTTTCTTCCTCCTGAGTACATAGTGACTGACTCAAAATTCAGTCACTGAGACTAAAAATATCAGCCTTCATCACAGAAAAAAAAAAAGTATTTGACAGATGGATTTAGTCTTCCCTCAGCAGGAACATCTATTTGCCACCAAAAGTTTAGTGAGTACACTGAGGCCAAATAACATGGTCTTGTCTCCCAGTGCATCATTAACAGACTGTGGGGTAAGGCAGATGTTATTTCTTTGAATTAAACCCTCCGAGAGAGCTCTTGTAGAAATCATGCTGTTTTAAAGGTTGTAAGTGGCTGGGGGAAAAATAAAAGTTTACCCGAGAATATGAAGAGAAACAGCTCTTAAAAGCAGGGCTTTGTTCCTCCCCGCTGTTATGCTCAAAGGAGCTGAAGTGCGGACCCCCTGGTCCTCACAGGGACCTATGGGTACAGGCACGGACTGCTCTGACCAGGCTAGCCAGTGATTTCGGTGCAAACGTCAATGACTACAGGAGCGCTTCAGGAACAACAAACAAGGAGCGCAGCATCAAACACCTCCCGTGCTGCTGAGTATTCCTACAGGTTTCTTACTGCCTTTCCCTCCTTCCTTCTTCCTGATGCGGTGCTATTAGTTGCAGAGCAAGGTGAGATGTGAGACAAATCTGTTCTGTCCAGCCCTGATGAAGACTCACCTGTGGAAATGGCCACTAGCTGATGATGAGATTTCAGAAGCAAAATAAATCAGCACTGCTTTGGGAGGAATTTTGTCCAGTGGGCAGGAAACCTGCTCAGAATGCACTTGGTGAGGGCCAAGGCTGCAGGGTTTGTGCATAAGTGCTAGAGTATGTGGAGGACTTGGTGAGACAGCTTAAAGATACCTTCTGGAAATCTTTGCTCTCTCTCGCTGCCTCTACCAAGAAGGACCCTGGCACAGCCCTGATTCTGAGGCTGATACTACTTTTCAGCACTTTTTTACTTCCAAGCCAGCACTGAGCTGTATTTTCCTCCAAGCTTTACAGAACGCTTTTTTACCGTGTTGGACTCAACCAAGGCTAGTCTCCATTTTAATAGATGTATTTTCCACAGGAAATTAATGTATTGTTTCCCCAAAGCTATTTCAGTCTGTAAACTTCACTGCAGTCTGCCCAGTTGCACGTTATTTCAGCCAGCCAAACGAATCTAGTGCCCCCGACAGTCCTCTTAGTAGTTTTAGCCAAGGGAATTGTGTCAGGCTCAGATTTACTACTTGGATCTTCCAAAAGACAGTCCCCTGCAAGAGATCTGGCGGCTGAATATTCCTGTGGTTTTTTCCCAAGGAAACCTGCTGACAGAGAGAGTACTGTGTTTTCCTAATTATTGTGTTAGTTCTCTGACTGTGTGTGTATCAAGGTACCTATAGATACAAGGATATATGGGGCATATGGACTGTATGTGTACTGTGATACCTACAGATACCAGGATACATGGTATATAGGGACTGTATGCGTATCATGGTACCTATAGATACAGTGCATTCTGTCTTTGACTGTGGATTTGTATATTTTTAGAAGTCTTTTCAGTCAATATTGTTGGGATTTTTTTAAATTAGCATGGGTAGTTTGAATTCTTCCTTTTCTCAGGAGGCATTAATAAAATGGCAGCGGGGGCGCAGCTTCACTTTTAAGGTGACAAACGCTTGCGAGCCACGACGATCCCTTCCCTGAGCCATTCTCTGTCGAGATGACAAGTAGCTGGCGGCTGTCAGGTCTGAGTAGGAAATCTCCACAGCAGCGCTGAGAATGTTTATTGTAGGGAGAGAACTTTTGCCCTGTGAAGTCACCTCCTACTAGTCACCAGTAGGTTTCTGATATTCTATCACAGGAAATTCCTGGTGGACCACAAAAGCAATCCCCTGAGTCCAGCTGCTGCGGGGGGAGAAGTGGTGCACCGCACCGCCGGGTTGAGCCTCAGCCTCCAGTGTGGAGCAGAGCACCTGTGCCCTGCAAAATGCAAACTCTGTGCTCCTCGAACAATGTTAAAATGAACTATACAGGGGGGCAAAGGTCAAGTGAACCATTATTGTGCTGCATTTTATGCAAACAAAAAAAATGTATTAGAGGATGTGCTTTGTATTGTAACAAGGTACTGTAAGATTATATTTAGGCTTCATGTCTTTGAAGCCCTTGGTAACACAACTGTATAATCACAGCTCTTGATGTTAATGAGGAAGTTATATTATAAGGTACTCCATCTAACTGGGAACAGTGTAGGAAGAATTAACAACCTTTAGGAGAGCATATAAAACCAGCTATCAAGACCTCAAATGCTAGCTGGATCAGGGGAATATATACACATTTCTGCAAAGGAGAAAGAAGAAAAATAGCAATTGGTAATTACTTTACTCACCTTTGAATGCAAAGGCCTTGCTCGTCAGACGCCAATTCTTTTTCTTGTACACCTTGGAAGGCACAGCCCTCATTAACACTCCGTTTTCCTCTGCTCTTCTGCCGGGATTTCAAGTATCTGATCACAGTAGCTACCTTAGTAAGCGAGTAAGACTGGATGAACCTTTATCTGCCTGAGTTAGTGCACTGCACAAAAGGGAAGCAGCCTTGGAAAGGATAAGCACCATGTATGTGGTTGGATGCTATAGGGGTGTGGGTCCTTTAACTAAAAGGCATCAAACTCCTCCTTTCTTTTAAACATAGGGATGCCGTGGAAGCAAAATACTGACCCCTGCTAAAAATAGATGACATGCTTCCAGAGAGCTGCTATTAGCTTCTAACCAATGTCTGATTTCATCTGTCTGCAACCTCAGGATGTGTAAGCCTTCTGAAAAGGGCGCTCTCTGGCACTTGTAGGATTTTGATGCCACGCTCCTTGTTTGCTGTTCCTGGGTTCATTGACTTTTGCATCACCATGCCATCGGTGATGAGCCTCATAAGAGCAAACTGCGCCAGTGTGTGTGTAAGTGCAAGCAGCAAGGAGCCAGCACTTTAGGCATCAGCTCCTTTAACCAGAGCAATACAGAGGAACAGAATTATGCTTTAAGAGGTTGTGTGTTTGGGGGGTTTGGTGGTGGTGGGTTTTTTTGAGTTAATGAGCGTGGCTATCTCCTCTTTTTTTTTGCAAAGAATGTTTTGGGGAGGGAAAACTAGTTGTGGCTGATCATGAGCACTGCGGTAGCCTGCAGCAGCTGCACCAGCTTCTGGCAATCCCAGAGCACGTAGTCTCTAGACCTAGGAAGAAAGTGGTATAAAGAAGTACTCCGAAGACGCCCATGTGACTTAGAAGCATATGCACCATTTTTAAAAAGTGACTTACTGAGAAGTGATGGGCTGGGTAGGGCCTGTAGAGAAGTCAGATGGGCATTTTTGAAAACTGTACCCCTTATTTTAAAAGAAAGGAAAACGTGAGGCAATCGCAGCTGATTCAGCATCCGGCAGTCTCAGCCAAGTCATATTTTACCTCTTCCCTTCCCTCCCCGCACAAAACTTCCAGGAAAACCTGCAAAGAAAAGGCATATGTGGGTAGGAGGAGACCTGCCTTTAATTTCTGTACCTCCTATTCAACACAATGCCACACAATGCACAGGATGCGAATATCCCAAGGCACCTTATACAATACAAGTAACAAAAGCACACACACATGCACAAGAAAGGGGGGAGCAACAAGCATGGCAGGGTTATAAAACAAAATGCAGGTAAAGCTGTCTGTAAAATGCTTATGCAAAGGAGATTCATAAAAAAAAAAAATCATCTTTACAAAGGAGAAATGTGGGGGCTGAAGAAATGTTCAGGTGATCACGAGAATTTGATTTCCATTTCAGAGCAGGATTTATCTGGTTTCCTCTGTCATGTTGAAAGCAGTGGCCAGATCTTCATTATCAACAGAGGAGGAGTCTGGCGCAATACGTCCTCGGTGCAACGTCCACTGATGCTTCTATGATACTATCTATAGAGCAACCTGGAGCCAGCACTGAGTCATATAATGGCTGTAATGATAGCAAGCAGCAATTGCTGTGGTTAGAAGCATATCGTGGCTATTCGTTTCCCCTTCTTTTGGCTGTGGAGAGGAGAGTGTGTGTAGGAGCTGCTCACTCCCACACACCCACCACCTCATCTGGTTAAAAGAGATCATTCAGCGGACAGGACCAAAAGCACTATTCTGATGAAGTGGTGCAAAGTATTTGGAGAAACACCCAGCATTAAGGCTACTGTCAGCACTAAATGAGTGCATCAGAGCCTGATCAAAGAAATCTAAATTTTCTTCAGCCCTCTTGCTGATACATTGCTCTGCATTTCCATTAGAAAGACAGTGTTGTGGGTGAAACACCTGGAGCCTTGCCTGACCTGCTCCTGCTTGCAGGCTCATGCACAAGTTACTGGTGAATGAGCTCACAAAAATCTTCAAAAAAACCCCCGTGTAGCCTCCAGAGGTTTGCAGCAAGAATGCATTATGTGTTTTTGAACAGGAATAAAAGCAACACACTTTAAATAAAAAGTGAGAGATGAGATCTTTACATACTTTATTAAAAGGACTAATTTTTTAATGTAGAGGGCTTCATACATAGACAAGAAACACTAGATGATTTTTAGTCACAACAGCGTTAGCTGGAGCATCAAAACCAAACGTGAATATACAGAGGCAGAAAGGAGACACTGCAGGAAATTTATGTGGGATATAGCCATGTATCAATTCTCCCTATGGAAAGTGGTCACTGGAGTAACTTATTACACATTACTTCTGTGTTTAAGAAAAAAATGAAGGTGGCACTTCTTTGTTACATTTGCATGTTGATGGACAGTTGCTATCAGTATAGTGTAATTACAGTGGGAAAATAGGATTGTTTGCAACATCTTTGCTGCCTAATTCTGTATCCAAAAAAATGAGCAATACAAAATTTTCCCTTAGTAGGGGTTTGGTTACCACATCAAATCCATGCTTGGTATAATGTTACTGGTAAATTCACTGAGAAGGAGGAAGAACAACAGAAATACCAGAGGAGTCTTTTTTTCATTATACAGTGAGACAAGGCAGAGATTTTGTGTAAGGGCTCTTGAAATCATGACTGGTAGAACCACATGGCCCAGACCCATCAGCAGTCATGGCATGGCATCTGCACCTTGGGTGGGTTGTAGAGCTGCAATTGCTGTGCTACTTAAAGCTACCTGAAAGTTTTGCGTAAAGGATGTGTGCTTACTATATAATATTGTATAGCACTACTCCTTACATTGCAATCTGGCTTTTGACTTTGTTTTTTTTTTTTTAAAAAAAAAAAAAGGAACAAAGAAAGGGTTATCTTAGCTGTGTGTATTATCTTTTACAGTAAGAAGATACATAGGGGTTTTGGAAGGTACACATAAAATTGATTTTGTACTAGGTAAGTAAATGTTACTTAAAAAAATATTAAAAAAATTAAAATTTTTTTGTGTGTGTTCATGCATTGTAATCAAAGTTTTGTGGTTTAATGAGAGATTGGATAAAATAAATAGCCCCTCCTGCAGCAGGGTCCAGCCCAACTCCCCAGCGAGCTCCTCACCTACTGCTTGTGTCTTGTTCCCACGCAGCGCTGCAGAACCTGGCCTTGGCTGGCACCTCGTAATCCTGACTAGCTCAGGAAAAGGAGTCATTTGTTGCCTAGACATTGGACTGAGTGGTGAAAGTGACCAAAAGTGAATCAGTAGGTTAGTTCCAGTAAGTGATTTCATTTTTCTTGTGTTTAAAAAATTTTACTTGGCTAAAAGCCAGTGATTTGCCTAGAAAGACGCTAAACACAGATGATACCTGCTCTGTGAAAATCAGCCTGTACCATGTACCACTGTCCTTTTAGCATGTTCTAGTATCTATCAGCGTGCACTTAGAAATCTATCTTTTTATAGTGAAATAGCTCCCAAAGCTTATCCCATGGATACTCTGCATACAGGTTTCTTGCAGAAGACAGAGCTCTTATCTGCATGTGAAAATGTTTTGATATATTTCCAGTCATCCAGAATCCAAATTCCTGTGTGGACAAGTGGTTAGATGCAGAGTCAATTTTTGGAGGGCCTTGGGTCTCTGATGGGGATTGGATAGACTGAACAAAAAATTATGTTTGCTTACCACTAAACTTTTCTGCAGTCTAAAATGATTCCTGTTCTGCACTGATGAAACCAAGACCTTGTGAAGGGACTGGAGTTGTTGGGTTTTGTGTATGTAAAATCAGAAAGACTGAACCACCACAAAGTAGCCCTGAGACATGAGGCCAGGAATTTAAGGAACATTCCAAGAGTCTGGCCTGATCAACAGAGTTTTGGCTGCTCTGTAGAGCAGCTGTACCTCTCTCACTCATGGGCTACAATACCAGTAAACTACTTCAAGCAAAAATTTACTTTGTTGAGCAGTTAACCCTCTTATTTTCCATTGATCTACTTTTGAATGGGAAGGTAGCCTTACTCTGCACAGAGTACAAGTTAAATTGGATCTGCTATCTTGTAATTCCAAATTTCCTCCATCAGATTCCAGGGCCAAAAAAAAGAACAAGCTATAAAAAGCTGAATAAATTATCTAAAACCCACATAATGAAAAGCTGACACATTTAATTAATCTTGAGAGGAGAAAGGGTTTTCTATTGGGGAGATCTGCGTAGAAAGGAGGAAACTTCATGTGAGCAAAGGTACAAGGAGAAGCTTGCTGAGATCTTTGGAGTGTAATAAAGCATAACCCAACCACAGGTGACTACTTCACACCGTGAAACAGGTCTGACACCCCAGTGTTTCTCTGGTGCACACAGAGATCTGATGCTCTCCTTGATTAGATACAGTCTCATAACCCAGATGGACAATAATCACCAATATCGACAAACTCAGCCTGGTAAGGCAGCGGGAAATTAGTCCAAACCCCAAACCCTAATTCTGTAGCTAAGACTTCTCTTTCATTTCAGTTTGCTCCAGAACCACAAATGCAAACATCTCAATTTTTGTGGGTTGTTAATACACAGAACCTGAACTGAAGATCAGAGCCATCCCCTTCCTGTCCTCTTCTTGTCTGCACTGGGTTCTGCCAGAATCTCACCCAGCAGTGACAACAGTGGTAACAGTGATATTTGCTTTCAACTATCTCTAATAATGTCTTCAAAGTAGAAATAACCACTTTGGCAGCTTGTGACACATATTCAGTTTTTGACTCATGCTTGTAATTTCAACTAGTCACCTAAAAAAAACCCCAAAACAACCCCAAAACACCCCCCAAACCCTTCTATTTCTACCCCACCACTGCAGCACAAACATGTCAGACAAGACAACATGTTCTTCTAAAGCTGCTGGTAAAGCATCAGGCAGGCTTATGCTTAGGAACAATACACAACACAACAGACTTTTGTGCTTGTGCTGGTTGTTACTGGGAGGAATGAGCAGGTGACCATATTACTGACACCTGCATCTTCCAGGAGTAAAATTTATTTTAATAGCTATGCTGTGAATTTGAATCCCCTTCCTGGGTCTTGAATAATTAATCTTGAGAAGGTGGGATAAGAACATGAAAGTATGTCTCTTAACTGCAGGTGGTGAGCACGGGCTCCTCCGTTTTTAATACAGGTTTTGGCCAGGAAGCTTCATATCCAATGGACATTTTCATATTTATATCATTAGAAAAAAATCACAGCATCTATCTATGAATGTTTGAACAAGACTTGTATGTTATTGTCTCGGTTATAAAGTGACTCAGTGCAGCAGGAATGCCAGCTATGAGGAGAGGAATTCTTTACATCCTACCCAAGGGAGTAAGAGGGAATCTCTGGCACATCCCTGTGCAGAGTCCCAACAGCAAGACAGCTTCCAGCTGTTGGACACGGCAGGACTTAAAAGCTAACTACAAAGTGGGGGGGGGCATGGGTGTGTTTTGCTTTGACTGTGCTGCAGTGCACAAAGGACAGCTAGTTTTCCTCCTGATTTTTTTTTTCCTCTCTGCTTGTGTTTCTTTTGTTTGTTTGTTTTTTAACATCAGGAATTTGGGGTTTGCTTGTCCCTGGAAGACTCCGTGACTAGGCTGAAATAATAATAATACAGGAGTGAAAGCTGAGAAATCAAATGGAAAGGATTTAGTAGTGGACATGGTAGTATTAGGTTAATGTTGGACTCAATGATCTTAAGGGTCTTTTCCAACCTAAATGATTCTATGATTCTATGATTTCTGCAACTGGGGCATCATCAGCATTCCTCACAAGGTGCAGCACATAACCGAGCCATCTCTGCCATCACTAACATCACACTGACAGTTGAATACTAAATTTCTTGGCCATGTGCCTGTAGGGTGCTGGGGTGGCCAGTTCTGGGTACTGACAGCATTAGCTACCCTATGCTGGGTCTATAAGGCATTTTTTATTCACGCATCCTGGTGCTGGACAAGAGAAATGAGCTCTTTGGGTAGCTTTCTACTTCCACTTTCAAAATTCTTATACACGGATGTACTTGATTTTTCCCTCTCTGCTGCTTGCTCTGCACTAGAAATGCTGCATTATATTTAGGGAAGCCAGAGAGACCACCACCCACAGGGAAGCCCTTCTGCACCAACCCTGCCACAGCAATGCTTTACTTTTCTGTGAGGCACATCACAGCTTTGTGGGGATTAGACACCATCTCCCATTCCCAATGTATTTATCCAGCCCCAGAAAAAAGATGGCCCCAAGCATGTCCAGCTGCAGGTCCTCACTAGAGAAATAGAAGCAGGGAGTGTTGGCATTTGTAGTGCCCCTGCTAACCCCTGGGGTGCTGAGCACAGGGCTGCGTGAGCAGGCCCATCACGAGGGCTGTGGGCCCAGCTGGCTGAAAGGGGCAGTGCGCTCCCATCCCAAAACAGCCGCCCCCCAGCCCAGACGGAGCACGGCTGGAGCGTGCAGCTGTAGGCATCCAGCCACATGCTCTTCTTGTTGGCTCTTTGTGGAGTTGCCAATGGGCACGTCTGTTCCCTGGGACCCAGGCTGTCTCCATGAGAAGAAGGTGTGGATATAGGTAATCTGGGGAGCAGCAGCCAGCACCTCCAGTTTGCCAGGGGAAGAAAGCCTGGCCAGGTGACATTGGAGAGGGAACTCTCCCAGCGTTTTCCTTCCTGCAGCTGTGGGTTGGTGAGTGCCATCGGGTGAGTGGTCACGGGCATCTCCTGCAGGTCAGTGCGCTGCTGCTGCTGCTGGGAGAGATTTAGAAGGTTAGCTGCATAAAAGTGCGTGTGCCAGAGCAGCAGGAGCGAGCAGTCCTGTTGTGGGTGCTGGACACCTTCACACAAAGAACAAATTCCTTGGTCAGACCCTGGGACAGCAGATACTGGTGCTTTACAGCCTGGTGTAGGCACCAGAGTCAGTAGCACCAAGCAGGGTAGCTGAGCATCGGTGCTGAGGTAGTGACATGGATTCAGCTCATATGTGGGTTTTGGAGCCAGGCTCGGTGCATGTGTCAGTGGGGATGCCTACTGACAGCTCTCTGTTCCTCTTTTAGGGCCAGTGCTATTGCTTCACCCCTTGAATTATACACTAAGTGCTCAGGGCAAGGGTGAAGCCTTTGCTCTTTGCAGTATTGCCTGGCAAGGTGATGGAAGGTAAGAACAACAATATGCAAACATCGACTTGGAAGGGACTTCTTCAGCCTTCATTTCAGGCCCCTGACCTCCCAGGTATTCGTGTTGTAAAACCCCTTTCCAGCTGATGTCCATTTCTCTGGGGGAACATTTAAGTCATAATGAAAACAGAGGCATTTTGGTGATCCACTTTCTACACTGAAAGAGGATAGACAAAAAGATGATGCAAACTCACTTTAAAGCAAAAAACATGAAGAGGGCTAATTGATCTCGGTAGCCTTAGAAGTGATTATTAGACATAATAATTTATTTTCTGTTTCTGTGTGATTAGTCGTAGGTCACAGCAGCACCCTTAAGGATAAATCTGGCCACAAAACCCTGAAAAGCAGCTCGCAGCAGGAATTGCAGATTTAGGAATCCACGGGTGAGTAGTGTCTGAGCTGGCTCAGCAATTTAATGCACTAAGATTGATTAATATTTCTTTCTAATGCTACCTGTATGAAGAAATAGGCCTTTGCTATTTAATTTGGTGTCCATTCACTTGCCATTAGTTTAATAGCAAATTTAAGCTTTCCCAGTTCACAAGTACTGCCTTTATTTTCTCTTATTTATCTGTCTGTGGGTTTTGCTGTTTATGTACCTCCAGGTATAACGCATCCATCATACATGAATTATTTTCTTAAACAGTGCTTTGGGGAAACTTACAGGTGACCTAGAGGGTAAGGTCTATCATAGAATCCTCCAGCTTTCAGAATCCTTGTATTTAACCACTGTTTGAGCCTTCTATGAGATTTTTCAGAGTTTAAGCCATGAGATTTTTCAGAGTTTTAGCCCTGCTTTTTCTGAAGCCACTTGTTAGTCTTATCCTATTAGATAAGACAATATCTTATCCTCTTTATTACCTGGAATGAACTGATCTGGGATCTTGATTGCTCTGTGCATCTTCCTTATACTGATTTTTCTCTTTCTAATTTTCTCTGGGGCCCCCAACATAAGAAAGTCATGGACCTGCTTGAGCAGGTCCAGAGGAGGGCCACAAAGATGATCAGGGGGCTGGAGCACCTTCCCTATGAGGACAGGCTGAGAGAGTTGGGTTTGTTCAGCCCAAAGGAGAGAAGGCTCCGGGGAGACCTTATAGCAGCCTTCCAGTACCTAAAGGGGCCTACAAGAAAGCTGGAGAGGGACTTTTTACAAGGGCATGTAGTGATAGGACAAGGGGTAATGGCTTTAAACTGAAAGAGGGGAGATTTAGATTAGACACGAGGAAGAAATTCTTCGTTGTGAGCGTGGTAAGGCACTGGAAAAGGTTGCCCAGAGAAGTTGTGGATGCCCCATCCCTGGAAGTGTTCCAGGCCAGGCTGGATGGGGCTTTGAGCAACCTGGTCTAGTAGAAGGTGTCCCTGCCCATGGCAGGGGGGTTGGAACTAGATGATCTTTAAGGTCCCTTCCAACCCAAACCATCCTATGATTCTATGATTCTATGATTCTAATTTAATGTCTCGTGTAATGTAAAGCTCTGAATATCAATGGCATCTCATTAATAGATTTTTTTTTCTCTCCTGTACCTTGTTTTGAGCTGAGATCTGGTAACTACCTCTAATGAATGAATTGGCAGTGCAGAGTATTGGTCGCCAGATTAAGCTGACAATTTATCTGTATTTTTTTTAGATGTAAATCAGTTGTATGGTCACTAATGACATTTGTGACTAAAATTTAGGGCTGGAGTGATGAGGTAAAGCACACACTTCCTAGTGTCATGTTGTTTTTCAGTGCTCAAATTTACCATTAAGGGTACCGGCCCATTTTTTCTTTCAGGTACAGCATTATGCAGTTGAATAAGTGTATTAAGGGAGTACTAATTTAATAAAAATTATTTATTAGCAACATCCAAAAAGAAGTTATTGAATGGATGGGTGTCTGCTCTGCATGGTGGGGAAAGAATCCTGTCCCCAAATGAGAATGACCTTAATTTATTAAGATCCAAAATACCTCACTCTGCCATATCCCTTTGAATTCGATTCAGTGGTTTCTCTCTTTGTTTAGTTTGCAGCCATATTACCTCATCCCAAACTGGCAAGGTTGGGCCACCTGGGAGCTCATGGGCGCTCCAGGAAGCGTTGGTGATTCAGTGTGGTAGGTGGCACGCTGCCCTCTGAGTCACCGTGGAGAAGTCCTTCACCACCGCACGATGGGCAACGTCCGCTGCAGGAGACATCTGTTAGATGGGGTATAAAACTGATCCTTGGAAACTCCAGGCTGTTTGCTCACTGGAGACAAAACGATGTTCTACCTAAGGAATATTTTTATGACTATTTCAGCATTTCTCTTGAACTGCTGAAATATACACCAGCATGCTCTTCAGTAGCTTCCCTGTTCTTGTGAAGGCTGAAAAGATTCACAAATGCATAACACTTCTGTGGATGCATTTACCTGCAAAGCATTTGAGGGTTTAGCACTGTTCCAGTAAGTATCATTTAAGTTGTGAGGATATACAAGGTAAAAAGGTTTGTCTTCCTCTATAAGGAAAAGTAACTGAGCTAGGTTTAACTAATATACTAATAAAATCCAGGCTAAATTCCTCTCTTTTAATCAAGACAATACTCAAGGGCTTAGATTTTAAAATGTGGCTGCTAACTGGGCTGCTGTGAACAAATGTCATTAATAGGTAACAGGGCTCCTTTTTGTGTGTATTCAGAGAGTGTGCCGAAAATATGAATGTCCACAGCAAATCTCAAAGTGACTTTCACAGCTTACTCCCCAGTTAGCTTTTGCAAATGCTGTGATTTTGGGGAAGCATTTTTTGCTGGCTTTGTTTGCAAAGCTTTTGGTTTCTTGACACGCTCTGCCAAGGGGAGAAAGGCATCTCTGGTCTGGCCCCGGCCCCACCAGCCTCCTGCTGGACCGCTCTGTCCTCCATCCCCCATGGGCTGGCGGGCACGGAGCATGCTGGTGGCAGGGAAGAAGCAGGCAGGGGGTCACAGGCAGCCCAGAGGAGAGGCAGCCCCTACAGCCACCTGAATCCTTCCCTTCTCCGGGGAGCGCTGCTGGCAGGAGCTGGCGACATGAGAAGGACAGGGGAGGGCAGCTGGGGGAACGGCTGAAGCTGTTTGAGCTCCCTGGCTCGGCTCCCATCTCCATCGCCAACTCTGTACGTGAGCTTGGAAAAGCTTCTGCGCGGTGGTAGGCACAGCAACGCGGAGGGGCCGGCTACAGGGGCAGCCTCTGTAGGAGGGAGCAGTACTTTTTGCATGAGTCAACAGAGAAAAGGAGGAAGGTCCTATCCCCTATGTAATGTGTGCGTTTTTCAGGATGTTTCTGGAGTGCACGCATCCAAAATGTGGCATATTAGAGCTCAAAAGCTAGAATAAAGACAAAAAATTAGACATGTGAAATAAAATCAAACTTAATGCATGGCAAAGGGGTTTGTGGGTTTTATTTAAGTTTTTGAAGGGCCATCAGTTCTGCTGTGCAAATACAATGAGCCGAGAGATACAAAATACCTAAAACGGCAGAATCTGTGCGATCATATATTTGAGACAACTTCTTCTCTCTTTTATCTGAACTTTGTTTACATGAGCCTGATAACCCCAGTGGAAATAGTCCTCTGGACATCAGTCCGAATTGAATGACAGTTGGTCCTGATGCCTCTGTGCCACTGATAGATACGAGCACGGCTTCTGAGCTATAGTCTGGCGGTCGTATTGCGGATAATACACCTTTAACTCTACCTCCACAGAAGAGGTTTGCATTATTAATTATTACTTGTCTCTATCCAGTTCAAGTTCATGGTGATAAATCTAGCTTATAAGGCACTTACAAAGATGGGTGTGGTGTGCTGATAGCATTCATGATTAAGTGCTTTCCTGTGTCAAATATAGCCCGTAATATACTACAAACAGGCAGTCGATTTTTATACAAACTGATCTGGCTGCTATCAGACTCTGACATTTTATACTAATACTTAAAATAAATCTAGAAACAGGAAAGAAAGTACAGAATTATTGTTTTAAGCTAACTGTGAGGGCTTATCTTCAAAGTGGCAGAGTTTCTATTGTATTTAAAGAAACTGTTCAGTATACTGGCGTAAAGGTTAGAAGTACGCATGAAGCTGGAGTTAAGTTCCAGCCTCAGTTTTCACTTTTGATATAGAGCCTCTAAGATGCTTTTTGTTCTAACATGAAGACTTAGAAATACTTTTGCTTTATTTTATTTTTTTCCAAGCTTGCCAACTTTGTGTTAGAACCTACTCCTATTGAAATCGCTGGGAGTTTTGCCATGCATTGCAAAAGGACGACACTGGAGTCTACTTAGGCAAGAGCTAGGGACATGTGAGCTAATTTTAGCAGTATTTTCTTTCCATGTCTTATCGTGTGTAATGTTTGCATGTCTTTTTGAGTTCCCAATTTTAAAGGCCAAGAAAATGCTAAGAATTGAGTCCCCCTGAAAATGAAGAAGTCAATTTTCTGTCTAAAAGAAAATAGGGTAAGGACTAGTGAGGAACTGAACCCCAAATCAAGCTGAAAACAAAATTGATTGGGCAGAAAAGATTTCAGTGAAGTTCATAAAATGGTCATCTGCCGAACAGAGGACACACTTCATAATCACGTTTGAGATTTTGGCCAGCTTGAGACTAATTCCACTGCCAGGCAAGGCTGTTTCCATGAGCCTACCTGAGACTCAGCTTGTCAGCAATCTGTGCGATGCATGTCCACATTCACACTGGGTGTAGGCTTGGATTCAGCTGTGGTGTGCTGAGGGGAAAGGCTGATCACACTTGCACTGTGATGTGATCTGAGCTTCCTTTCCCACAGCCTGGACAGATCAGGTGTGATATTACAGCCCCCGGAAGATATCTTGACTCTGGCTCATCATAAGCACAATATGGGTGTTCGGAGTTCGAGCTCCACCTGGGCAGAAAAGGCAACGGTACAGACTGAATGAGGACCAGAATGATGGATTTTCCCATCTCGAGCCTGTTCTCAGGCCTGCTGATAATTTTGTAGTGTAGATGTTTCTCTTGTCTTTTTTCCTACAAGTAAATCTGACTAACTGTGGCATGCCAATGTCAAATTCCGAATATACGGAAATGCGAGACTTTAACACAAAATGATGTTTCTATGGTGGAGAAAAAAAAACGAAGAGCTTCTCTGAAAGGTGAAAATTTGGGGACTTGAAACAATGGAGTGACAGCCTGTTCATGAAACATGCACGATCCTAAAAAGTCTATTGAACTTATTAGTCATAGCCTTTTCTTTTTACAGTTGCCATAGGCTGTTACTCTTCTCATAGGCCCCAAACCTATGAAACACAAGCAGGAGCAACTCAAACCCAAGTGAAGCCACATTACTAGAACTACTTGTATGTGCAAAGCTGCTGATTGGTTTATGTGTCTTTACTTACAGCAAGAAAATCCAAACACCAATACTTTTTGCTAAGAAAAGACAGCTTCATTAGTCTGTTGGGCTGGTATTATTAGGAGAAAAAGTTTTTTGCCTCCAACTGACTAGTCTGAAAATTAAACTAAATTCTTTTTTTTTTTTTTTTTAGTTAGTGTAAAATGTTTTGATTCAATACAGGTAAGGGGGGGTTGTGTGTGTTGGGTGAGTGGCTGATGGTGGAGTAAAGCTTTTCTAAGGAATGTATCAGAACTTTTTTTATTAGTAATTAGAGTATACATTCCACCAGTTTAATTAACCAACATGAAAAATGTTGTCACTCGAGCCTTTTACTTTCTGAAGTCATCTGAATAATTAAATGTATGGCTCTATTTGTCTTAAGTAGAATAATTTTTAGCTAAAAGAAAGAGAGGAAAATATTTCTAGTGCAAGTCCATTTGTTTCTTCTTGCTAACTGCTGTTTTAATTGAGGTTAGAAACACGAATTTGTATGTAATTGGTACAATTTACTTGAGCAACACTTCTGTCATCAAAGGTACAAATTATTTCCCAAGAAATGAAAATTGTATTTAAAAAAATTAAAATTATTGCAAAAATCACACTCCTTGGAGCGTGGAAGTTTGGTGAGTCCTTTCAACAGGCTGGGTTTAATGCACTGTGATGGCAAGGGGTGAGGCAAAATTGAAGGAAAAAATGCCCGACTGACAGCACTCCACCCAGATAAGGCCACTGCTTAGAGAAACTTGGGAATGGCTCAATGCAAGTGCTGTGCCAGGAACACATGCTCTGCTGCATCCAAGAGTGGTTTTCAATCATCCAGCCCTTAAGAGGTCAGCGGTAGCAACAGCCTGCAGGCTTGTTCTCTCCTCTCAACACAGGAAGGACTCATGCCACTCCTGAATCTGATTTAGGTCCTTTTCCTTGTAACCTCTACCTTATTTATAGAATCACAGAGTAATTTAGATTGGAAAGGACCCCTGGAGGTCATCTAGTCCAACTCTCAGGCAGGGCTAACTTAAAAGTCAGATGAGGTTATTCATGGCCTTGTCTAGTCAAGTTTTGAAAGTATATGAGGGTGCGGATTCCCCAACCTCTCTGGCTGGGTTTAACCACTCTTACCTGATTTTTTTTTCTTCTTATACTTGCTGACAATTTCCCTGGATGCAGCGTGTGGCCATTGCCTCTTGCCCTTCAGCTGCACACCTCTGAGAGAAGTCTGGCTCCACCTTGCCTGTAGGACCCCTTTAAGCAGTTGGAAGATCACAATCAGATCCCCCTCCACCCTCAGCCTTTTCTTCTCCAGGCTGGGCAAACCTGGTTTCCTCAGCCCTCCTTGAATGCCCCACAGTCCTGGTGGCCCTCCACTGGACTTGATCTAACACGTTAGTGCCTTTTACTGGGAAACCCAAAGGTGGACATGGCAGAGTACTCCAAATGTGGCCTCGCAAGTGCGAATTGGAAGGGAACAGCCACTTCCCAAAAGCTGCTGGCTGGCTCTCTTGCTAATGCAGCCTGGCATGTGCTTAGCTTTCGTTGCCTCAAGGGCGCACTGCTGACCCATGTTCAACAACTTCTCTACCTCAGGTCCTGCTCTGCAGAGCTGCTCCTTCCCCAGTTGGTCTCCAGCTTGCCTTGTTGCAGGGGCTTCTTCTGTCCCATGTGAAGGACCTTACATTTGTTCTGCTGAACTTCATGAAGTTTCTGTCAGCCAGAAAGGATGTACAACGTATGCAGCATCAGCAAATCCATCATCCCTTCCTCCAGAGGAAGGTCTTTTCTATGTGTCTCTCTTTGAGTTTTAGCTTTCTGACTTTTGCCAGAAGCCCATGGATGAGAAACTAGCCTGCATCCCACAGCTTTGGCTTTCTAACAGCTCTGCACTACAGAACCTCTGCGTTTTATAATCAACCTGCATATGAGTGGTTAGTCTCAGATAGGATTTACCTGGTGCTTCACAGATGAGGCTAGGTAGGTCTAACTCCTTTAGAAGAGCATACCACCCTGTGTTAGGCCAAAAAGCAGCAGAGAGGATTGCAGATGATTGTTCCACTGGCCAACATGAAGAAAATACCAATGAACAGAAAGGCCACAACACTAATTAAGTTATTTTCAGGCCTCTGGACAAAGTATTCGATAATTAGGGGAAATTTACAGAAGAAATACCAGAAAAAATACAAGGAATGCTATACAAGAAATTGGCATAGGAGAAATTGTCACCATAAGGGATCAGTTAGTTCATCCTGACCTTTATGGTATTATCCCATGGAAATGTGTCATAAACAGGATTCTATTTCAGCTCTTGAAAGTGATAATAACAGCTCTTTCTCCTGCTGTTGGAAAACAAGAGAAATTTCTGGACATATGTGCATGAGAAATTAGGAAAGATTCATTATGTGGAAGTATTTTCTTTTTGTCACCGGTGGCATAAAAAAAACCCAGAGGACTGAATTTTGTACTGAATGCCATGTCTCCTTTTCTGTTGATAGTATTCAGGAGAATGCTAATGGAATCTATTGAGAAGGCAGGACTTTGAGGAAAACCAGGACATTTACACACCTGATGGAAGTTCTTCCAGGCTTCTCCCCAGAGAATAGATAGTGGCTGGCCACAGGTTGCGTATCAAACAGCTGAATATACAGACCATATTCTCTGAAAAACTTAGTTTAGGTCCTAAACTTTTAAGCAAATCTTGTATAATTTGTGGAAAACTCTTAGCTTTTCACTTGAAATGCTGAAATGTGCCTTGCTGTCTGTTCACATGTGACTTATGTATATTTGCTATGCAGTACTCTCAAAAATGTGTGGAAAAGTATGAGATTTCTTTAAAAGACTTTTTAAAAGGCTGGATCATCAGCTGTTGTGTCAGCTATATATGATTACCATCCCAATTAGAAAAGGACTGATATACATATTAAAATCTATGAGAGTTTTGCTGTTGAATTCAGCTGGGACAGATTCAGTGTCTAAATCATAACTGAACTTCTGCAAGGTCAAGTAAGAAAGGTGAGCAGAAACGAAAAATGGTTCCCTCCATCATAATTATATCAGTGATTGTGGGCTCGTCCTGCAGAATGGGAATACCTTAGAGCAGGAGGTGAACATGGGAAGTGCGCCAAATCCTGATGTCTTTTGTTCATGGCACTGTGAGGAGGAAATTAGGGAAACCCTCAGTGTCTGACTCATGTCAGACCACCAGTGGCATCGAGTTTGTAGTGAAGCAAAAAATGTAGCTGCTGATGGCAGTAAAGAGAAATCACGGCCAAAGGCACTGATGGGGCTTGCTTCAAGGTTCAGACTTGGAGGTGACAGACTGATCTAATTTCTGTGATTTGACAAAAACAACACATCTGGATTAAGAAAAAAAAAACTTATGTGCGGGGGGGGGGGGGGATAGCTAAAAGTGTTTGAAGGGCCTTTGCCAGACATCCTCAGCAGTGCAGTTCTCACTGTTCTGGATCACTTCTTTACTGTTTATCTTGAGTACAGCCCTTTGTAATTAAGTTAATACTGATTTAATCATGACAATCATAGCTGGTAGATATCCAAGGCAATGATAACAAAAATTAAGCAGTGTACAGATTGCATCTATGACAAGAGATTGAAGAATAAAAGAATACTGTAGGGGCAGGTCATACTGCATTTCTTCTATTGTAACTGCTGTTAAAACCAAAACCAAACAAACCAGAAAGCTAGGGCTGCTGCTTCTGCAAGTATTTAATCATGATTTGTGAAATAAACTTGGACTAATTTGTTAACACAATCCTGTAGTGGTGAGGATTTGACAGCCACATTATTACATTGCAACTTGGCTTAAAGGTGGTGGGAGACACACTCACTGTGGTTTAGGTCATTTGTGTTCATTAGCAAGCACAAAGTCATCAAAGCCATGTTTGCCTTCTGCTAAGCAAAGCTGTAGCTCTCACCTGGCCTCAGCATCATTCAGATATGCAGCAAGGTCATCCTATCTGATGCCTCACCTCCTAGAGAGAGTGAGTTTGGATCATCAGGCATTAGGCACAGCTCCACTATTTCTTCAGGTTTTTTAATTACCTGGCGAGCTGTCTGCCCAGCAGTAGCAGTGGATTGGAGGAGTCCTGGGGGCAGGTGGTGGAGCCACTACCTGCAGTGCCAGTACAATGCTTCATCAGGCTTAGGTCTCCATCCTTAGACTAGAGCTTGCTTAGATAAAGTAGCCAACACTAGCAGAGGAAAACCCTTTAGCATGATTCATGTGTTACCTGAAACAATGTCACAGCACCATTTCAGATTAGAAAATGTAATTACCCTGATCAGTTGTTTACAAAGAAATTGTTTGAAGCTTTCCAAAGACATTGTTTGCAGTCAGGGCAGTATCACTTCCATTGTGTGTTTTGTGTACTGGCCTGATAGATAATGATGGGAGCTCCCAGAAAATGACCCTCCCTCAGAGCATCAAAGTTTTAAAAGTGTTTGTTACCCAGCTGTAGAATCTCATGCAAGATGTGAAATGTAACAGCCTTTAAATCCATGACTATTAAGTTCATTATGTTTTAATTTGAAAATTGGACACTCAGCTTTTCAAGGATTTATGGCCTTATCCTGCACACACTGAAGTCAATGGGACTTTTGTCCTTGGCTTTATTTGGAACAGGATTAAGTTCTTGTGATGTAATGTTTGATCTCCAAGCAATGAATTCAAGAAATAACTAGATCTGAGTAGTTATCAAGATTATTTAGAGCTAATCAGATAAAAACCCTACAATTTTGAAGGAAAGAAGGAGAGTGCCAGAAATTCAGGGCTACTGAATGCCATGGGAAGACATAGCAGAGAGCATTTCTGTGTTGACAAAATTTAAATCACAGTCAGAACCATTCTAAGCTTGCCCAAGCTGGAAAAACCCTGGCTGACTTGCAGAGCTGAGCAGCTCTGAAGGACTGCTATTTCATTTTAAATTGCAGTTCCAAACAGATGCTGAGCTTAAATGTTACATCAGCCTGGGGTCAGTTTAAGAGTCAGATCTCTCACCGGTTATAATCTGGAAGTAAAACCTGGCTGGAGACTTTTGAGTACTGGAGATTGCTATGTTTGAACACAGACACGTCCAGACTTATTTCTTTTTTTCCTTCTTCCCACTAATGTAAGGCTGCTGGGAATGGAGAAAGGGGGAACTAGCAGTAGCTCTACTATATTGATTTTCTGGAATGGGAACTTTTCCTAGAAGGGAGGAGCTTTGTAAATTAATTAGCTTAACATGGTGACAAGATCATTAGAATACGCAGGTGAAGAAAACATCCTTAACCTTAACTGTGCTTTAACACAGCTGATTTCACAGCTGATGTGACCACATTCTACACTGACTTCTAGTGCTTTACAGACGTGACTTTTGAACTTTATTGTATCCTTATGTAGACAGACCCTGGCTCCCGTTAGTCCTAAAGATGCTTGAAAATGGCAAGTCTAGCACATGCAGGAATTTGTGATACTTAATTCACTAGTTTTCAGCTGTTATAGAGGAGCTTCAGGCATGCGTAAAATGTACAGATTTTGATTAAAGGGATGCCTTTATTACAGAGGATATGCTGAATGCAGTGTACACTGCTCAGAAACCCAGCTGAGCTCAGTTAGGTCAAACTGCCAGCAAGTTGATTTGCTATCCAGTGACAAAACTGGATTGTAACTTTTCCTCTTGTTATGGTGCTAGTGGCTAATTGCATGCCCTGCACTGGTGGGATGCTGGCACAAAGCTGGAATAGAGATTCACATTTGCAAAATCTGGGATACAAATCTGAAAATAACTAGCCTGGGAGACAAGCCCAGAGAAATTTTTCTGTCAAACTTGCTGTTTGGCATTTATTAACTATTACTTTTCAATGGTGGGGGGAGGGGCATTTATAGTAATCTTTCACCTTTCTTTGCCACCAAAAGGAGCAGTGGTTTTAGTTTTCTCTGAAACGCACCAGATTCCCTGTACCTGTGCAGAGGTTTAGAGAGCTGCCAGACCCATGAAAGCATTCCCCTGACATCTCGAAGCCGTGGTTTCAAAAATCTCCTCCCCCTTCACCCCCCCCCTTCACCCTCCCTTCACTCTGCCTTCCTCCTCCTCCAACCTGCCCCCAAGGGGTCCACTGCTGGAGGCTGTGCCAGAAGGAAAATGCAGATCCTTATTTTAATTAACCTTAATGGCTGGGAAAGCTGTTGACACCCCCCACTACCACCTGTGTCAGAGATCTGCCCCACGAGCGTATCTCATGTTGGAATTGTTGCAAATTAAACGTTTGCTGCAATTCATTGCACCGTTCTCACAAATCCAGAGCCAGGTCTCACCTTCTCCGCAGTAGAGGTGTGGAGATCTCTCAGCTGGCACTTCTGCACCACGATGCTGCTTTGATGTTGATTCTGTCATCAGTTCTCCACTCATTTTTGGTAATCAGATTACAGCGTTTTCACATACTTTAGTTGTCAGTAAGGAAGCGGTACTTGTCTCCCTGTGCTCGTGACAGCATTGCATAAAGCCACTTCCTACATACAGTATAATGAACCGGAATCTCTCCTCCTACAGAAGGCCATATCCTCCCTCCAGTTGCAAGCACAAAGCCTGAACATGTAAATGCATGTTAATCCATGGCCTTACACAGCGCTATTTCTCCTGGTCTCCGTCTGAAGTAGCCATCCAAGTGGAATAATTAGTGAAATCCAGATTTCTTTTTTCACATGTGCAGTAGCTTTCCAATATCCCAAAAAGGAGACTTCTTTGGAATGGGACAGAACAAAATTCTTGAAGAATTGAACCCATTGATTTGAGCTATTTCTCCTACTCACAGAATAGCATAGATACAGCCAATAGATGCACATACAGGTAGGAGTGTAGCAAGAATATCCAAGTGTTTGCAGCACTGGAAGACACTGAAAATGTGAAGGGGTCTGAAAAACTGGTATTTAATGCACTGATCTTTGGAGCCTTCACAATGAGGCATTGTTAGATATAGGATCTGCTAAACAATGAGTCCTTGATAGGACATAATACCTATTCAGAAGCTCAGCTTTGCACACTTGCTCTTAAAACATCCTTAGCTCAACTTAAATTTACCTTTGTTGCACACAATGCACATGTGACAGACGGTTGCATTCATTCATCTACTTTATTTAGATCTCTGACAGGCTTACCTACTGTCTGCCGTAAAGCTGAGATTGTTATGGGCTCTTGAATCAACGCTATTGATAGCTAGTACCTTTTGAAATTGTCACTGTCAGATGCCTCAAGTGACACTGAAATAACGTTGAGGTAAAGTTGAAACCTGGGCCTCTGTGAGCATAACCTGGTTTTGCCTAGTTGCCTTTTGTGCATACCTTATATTCCCTGCTTGGACAGTTTCTCCTTTTGAATAAGAAATGCAATTTACAGCACATACTGTACTTCGTCTACCAGCCATTAAAGATCCGAAAGTACTGTTTGTTGTTAGCAGTCAGTTGAGCATCTCCTATTACTGCAGGCTGACAGCCAATCTGGCAGGTCTGGAAACGGTATGAGAATCCAGGACGCAGTATCCTGACTGTACATAATGTACTCTGCCAGTCAAGCAGAGGTTTTCCACAGCAAGCGCCGGCGGTTGGCATTCTTCTAGCACGACAGCAAAGGACAGTGACAAAAAATGGCAAAGGTTTTCACCAGAAACATTTTGTTCCACTTTGGTTCCTTAACCTGGAATTGCCTTGTAAACAAAGTTGCTTTTATAAGCTTGCCCACTCTTTCAAATTTTGTCACTGCCTCATACAAACACCTGAACCATTTGAAAATATGTAACTTTCTGAAATCTCATACACTGAAAAATGGAAACTTCAGGGCTCCAAAACTTATAGAAATGTGTTTGTACTTTTGTTCAGCTGATTTTAGAAGATTTGTTAACTATTTCCAAATCTAAAGAAATTTTGAAAATAATGGTGGTTTTTATATAAAATGTGTGCTTAAATTATAGCTGTTTATGGTAGTTTCTGGAGACTCTCAGCTGGAAAAATATTTCCAGCT
This sequence comes from Haliaeetus leucocephalus, assembly GCF_000737465.1. NCBI lineage: Eukaryota > Metazoa > Chordata > Aves > Accipitriformes > Accipitridae > Haliaeetus > Haliaeetus leucocephalus. The sequence goes on along the minus strand of NW_010973294.1, from coordinate 4,899,161 downwards.
GGAAGAAATCTTGAGATGCTGCAGTTCCAAAGAGCAAATCCATAGTGTGGCCAGACAGTCCCTTGTAGTATTTAAGGGTTTGATTAGAGGTAAACACTACTTAGCTCATCTGATACAAATTCTTCCCAGGAGCAAAGAGATTCATGATTCAGATTTCTGTCTGCCACAGTGAAGTGCAATGCTACTGAGGGAAAGAGTGAGAAGAAGAAAGGAAGGACTGCTAAGCAAAAAAGTTCATGCTTGTCCTTTGGACAAGCCCGTTCTTGCTACCCTAAGAAGATAGTTTGCGCAGTACTTGAAGCAGGAATGCCAGGCTAACCTTTCAAGGAGGAGAACTTATGCAGTAGGAGAAGTAATTGCTGGTGTGATTGGCCAAGTGACCATCAGAATGATCTAAAAAGCCCTTCAGCGTGACCTTGATTTTGATCAAGCGCAAGGGTGAGGAGGAAGTGATGCATTTGCCTATGATGTGCCTCATTTAAGAGTTAACAGAATAGATGGAAATGAAAAGTAGAAGATCTAGAATCTCCTGGAAGCAAATTTGTTACCTTTAAGCCATAAGGAAATGAAAATGAGAATCTTAGCTCAAAATCTGAGCAGAAGAGATTTCACTCACGGCTCTTGGGAACCTGTTCATTGCTCATATTCACTGCTAATTTAGGTGCTGTGGTCGAGAGACAGACTGGCCCAAGTTTTACAGCTATTTCTAGTCCTTTGATAACTCCCCCTTATCCCTCCCCTCCTACAGTGCTTTAAAATGACATTGCGTATTTACGTTTTTGATAGTGAAAAATATAAGCCTGCCTTTTAAATGGCCATCCCTTTCTGTTACCAGGCAGCCTGATTATCTGTGATTGAAGAGGGCAAAAGTCGTTGGCATGTAAATAAGGTGCTTGGGGAGGTGGCAGACGCAGGGGCTGTGGATTGGCATGCACAGCCACCAAGGTGGGGAGCCAGCCCCGGACACTGTGATTCATCGGCTTTGCTTGGAAGGCTCAAAGTCCCACTAAAAAGGGCTTGTTTCTCTTTGGTCTCTGGCCACCTCTTTTTCCAAGTCTAGGAGATTATTCTTGAAAATTAGGATAGCTTTCCTGTTAAATACTCCTGTATCTTAAACGTCATTCTTACCAATTTATAGGAAGACTATAATTTCATCTAGCTAAGGATGAGACTAAATGCTGATATCTGTTTATTTTTAGAGAAGAAGCTAGCTGCATTAGAATTTGCCTTTTGATTGCTTTGTTTACACAGTGTTTTCAGACGTGGTTGCCTAAAGGTTGAGGGGCAGAGTCACCAAGGCTTTGAGCATAAATCTCAGCTACCCTCTGTGCTGGGCTTTACCAGCTCTGTGGCACCTTCTAACAGGGATGCCTTTATTGTCACCACACCCATCTTTGTCTTCCAGTCTCCTGGTACCAACTGGAAAAGAGGGGCCCAGACTTCACTATGCCCAGGTTTTACAATGCTTTCACCCTGCACTGGATATTAAAGGCCAGTGTTTGCTCCCCAGCTCCCCTGGGTCACTGGGCCCCTTGCTTATGCCAAAAATCTTACAAGGAGTCACCCTTCCCACAGCAGCATGACCCGTGAGGATGTGGATTGACATCCTGACTGTGTTATCCTGCCTGGCCAGCCTGAGCATGCCCTGGGTGAATTGCTGGCCCTATGGGGCTGGGGCAGGTGCTGCCCTTTGATTTCCTGACCCCCAGAAAGGAGAGGTGAGGAAAGGGAAGAGAGAGGTGAAGGGGGGAACAAGCCAGCTGCTGCCAAACCCATGTAGTGAGCATCCTCTGGCCTAACTCACCTGGTGCTCCACCATGCACACTGCATCAACATTGTGTGATAGGAATGCTGCAGAGCTGGTGGAGTGGAGAGCACTGGTGGGCCAGAGGGGAGGGGAAGAGAAACAGGAAAATAAAAGTGAAAGTGAGGGGAGCAGCAAAATCAAGGTGGAAAAGTTCAGTTTTTCTGTTGCAGTCCATTATCTGATTCAGCCCTCCTCATAAGAAACCATGTCCCACTTTGAGAACTGCTTCTGCATTGGGCAATGGCTTAAAGAGCAAGACTGGCACCATGAGGATAAGGGCTAGAGTAGGCAGAGGTAACTGGCTTATTGTTAGTGCTGTCAGTCACTGTCATATGGGGAAGGCCAGCATTTTGTCTGGGAAAAGTGTTTTCTTTCAGGGTAGGGGGCAAAAAAGAGCTGGCTTTATTGCTGGATCTTGCAAAGCCTGCAGAGCTAGGGATAGGGTTAGAGAGCAGTGTGAATTACTCCACAGTTAGTTCCGTGACTGATAGAAGTCTCTATAGTGCAGTTAAAACTAAAGTATTGGAGGGCAGAGTAGGGCCCAGGATGCTACAGCTAAGGTAATAAGCCTAGTGCTAGTTTTTTTGCTGGATCCTATAAAAGCTTCAGGGTTTCTAATGACAAGTTCAGACAGCAGCTTTTGGAAATGTATGTGGGTCACTAAGCAAAACTGCTGCCTCCAGCCCTAACAGTAAATATATTCTGGGTTATTAATAAATTATAATTGTATATAACTACTTTGTCATAGTCATAAACCAGAAACTTAATCCAGCTTTAGCTTTAGTTACTGCTTTGAGGTGATCATAGCCCTCAATCTGTCTCTGTAGGATTCTGCAACCTCCTTAGCTTTTTAGTTCCTACTGTCCTAAATTCAGTGTCCATCTCCAATGTTAAGCTTAACTTAGGCTTGTGACATGATGGACAGACTCCTCGTTAATAAACTTTAAGCCCTTTGCTACTGCCTCAGCCTTTGCTGGGTTTCACACGCCGCCTTCTGCTCCAGCTGGTTCTAGCCCCACTTTTATAGCCCATTAAGCCCAATCCTGTCACTGCTGGTAGTTTCAACACCAGTCTGCATCTTATGCACTTCAGGCATCTGTCTTGGTGCCTGGTCTCATCATAGACCTCCAGATATAGTAAAATTCAGTGGTAAAGCAATCTTTCCATCTCTCATTTTGCCCAACTGGAACATAAGCCCAACTCTAACTGGAGGCTAAGGTACAGCACGGCAAACTCATATTTGTGCCAGAACTCAGCAGAAGTCATTCATCCTCTTTGGCTTCGACTTCATCTTACTACTGTAGCTTTGCACATCCAGTAATGAAATCAGGTCTGTCCTGGACACAAACTCTTAACCCCAAGATGAGACTGTAGCCTGGTTATGGTTATAAGGATGATGGCAGGACTTAGCAGAGCTATATACTTTGAAGTATGCTTTTTGTAACATCGTTTATGCTGCAAGCTACACAGGGTCACTCAGCTATGATTAAGCCTTAGCCCTGAGTATCACAAAGGCAAAAACCATTCACTGCTGGATCCTACAAGCCCTGCAGGGCTAGGATGAAAGTTCAGTCTGACAGGTGAGAATATTTTAAGGCAAAATTTTAAAATATCTTGGGTTCAAGCTAGGGCTGGGCAAGGTTTCTCACAACTAAGTATGGAAGATGTGTGTTTGTGCTGGGTCCCTCTAGAGTCGCATCTCCTCTGGATACTGACAGAGGAAGATTTCTTGTTGTGGATAGTAGTCCTTGGGCTACCATTAAATTATGGTTAAAGTGTCTCTAAAAGAAGAATGAAGAATTGGGGTTGTTACTGGATGCTGTATCATTGCTCTTGTTGGGAGAACTGGGGTGAACAATGAATTGAAGAATTTTGTGATAGCCAAGAGTTACGTGGGCTTTGGGTTGGGTTTGGGCTTAGGTTTAGGATAACTCCAACAGATGTGGCTGTATAGTTAGATAGATAAAGCTCTTAGAGATAAAGTGAAGACCCAAACCATTAATATATTTAAAGAACAAATATGTGCTATTTTTATTTCTGCTGTAGGAAGGACTTCTGGGCTGCAGTGAGGCTATTCTGGGGATTAGGGTAAGGATTCTGGGCAGCCAGAGCTAGATGTATTTCTGAATCATTCAAATCATTGCAAGGATGTGGGCCTTTGCTAGTCATGAGAAAAGTCTTCTGATTAGTGCTGGGGCAGGTACAAGTCACTGGGATAAGGTTCAAGGTTAGTGCATGCCTAAACACAGCTTTATTCTCCCTCCATTTGCCTGTGGACAGCAGCACATGCGCTTCCTGTTTGTGACTTTTCTAAAAATGAGTCCGAACGGGAACAGTTCTGGTCCGAAGGGCCTTCAGGTTTTGGGAAAACTGGGGTCTCCATTTGAACTATGTGGTTCTGCTCCTGTTCATCTGGAATTTGGAAATGTTAAATGTTGAGTGGGAAAATATCTAGAATGCAGTGCCCTGCTTAAATGCTTGTTTTTCATTTTTCAAGAGTAAGCATTGCAGCAGAGCTGTAGCTGTCTTTCCTGGTGTCTGTTTAAGCCATGCTTATTTTGTTAGAAAACAGCTTAATTGCCCAGGGTGAAGAGTTAAAGTTTATTTTTATGCCGCTCTGTTTTTAGCTGCAGATTGACATAACTGACTAGTAGTGGAAGCCCCTTTGTATGAAACATCCCTTATCGTATTTGTCCCTCGAGCATATTGTGTGCCAAATTATCATTCCTAATAGGCTGGTTGACTTTCTGGACAGAGGAAACATCTTGATAAGTTTGCTAAATATGTTATGTCAGAGAAAGTGTATCACGGATCTTTTATCATCCACATAAGGACACACTCGGTTCAGCTCTGAAGTGCCAAATTCCCTAAGCTCACCTGTTGAGCAGCATGTTATTCACAGCATCTGATTATCCAACTGTGTACACTTGGCTGCCATTTTTTTCAGAGACACTTACGCAGTGGCGTTTTGCAATGACGTCAATTCTTTTCCTGTCTGACCTAGAAGACTACAGTGACTCAATGTTGGCTAGGCAGCCTTAAAGATTAAATCGAGGACACTAGCTTAATTACTTTAACAGTCCCTTTAAAGGATTTCCCAAGAATGAGAATCATGACAAATTGTAGCTTAGGGGATTTTAGTAATTCCTGAAACTGAAGCTAATGATGCAACCCAAGATATGCTCTGCGTTCCTGTTGATACACTGCGGATTTCTTAAAAGAATAATGAGCATTGTGAAGACTTTTGTGCTACAAGTCCTAAATGCATTTGGAGCCTAATTCTGATGCATGATTTTGTGAGATGAGTCCTATTAGCCCAACTGGAATACCTTACCCAAGTAAGAGTTGTAGAATTTGGCCATAATGCAATATTTGCAAAATATATTAAAAACTTTCTTGTATTTAGTTATATTAACTTGCGAAAAATTAAAAATAATTATCACTGATAAATGTTCAAACCTTTCATCTAAAACTATCTTCAGATTTTATTTTCATATGCGGAACTTTGCCATACAATTTGGAGAAGCTTGTATTTGCAGTTGTTACTAAAGTGAGTGCCCTTGCTTATCCCTTTGCTAATAAGCATAACAAACTAGATTCTGATTTTTGCTACTCCTGCATAAATGTGAAGTAAAGCCAGTGACTTTCACCCTATTGCTTAAGCAGTATTATAGTGTTGTTTTTAAATACATTTAACTTTGCATTTACTATATCTGAGCAGAAATACTGTGGCTTTTTTAGATTTTTCACACTAACATTCTATACTGGTGTTATATGATCAAGAAATAGAATCAAACCTTTTCCTCAGTTACAGTGATGTATTTCCAAAATAACTTTAGTACAGTTAGTGAATTTACTCTACACTTACACTGGAGCAAATAAGAGAGATTACCAGCAACCTATTTACCATTATGATTGGAAAAAAGAGTCCATCACAAACTTGGTATTTGCTAATTCTGCATGGGTTCTCACTATTTACAGCTCGCTCCAGCTTACAACATCAGATCTGCAGGAGGAAGAGAATCTGCTCTTGGAGAGCTGGAGAGAAAGGAGCCTGAGTAAGTCTGAGGAAATATTTGGGACTTCTATGCAATGCTTAAGACTTACTCATCACCTCAGAAAAGCCTTCTCCCTCTGTTGTGTAGCTCTCCTAACCACAGCTGAATTTTCCTTCCTGTAGACTGTAGAACTGTTGGGAGAAGAAAGCTAAGGTAATTTCCCTAAAAATACTTTACTGAAGGTAAAGTAGGATTGAGAATAATTAATGGTGATTAAAACATAGTATTACTTGTAAGAATACTGCAGGTAGTAAATCCTCAAATCCAGGCAACTCAGGGTAAGATGCACTGAAAGGAGATCCCATATGTTTGAAGCTGAGGTACCAAGATTCAGATCCACAAGGGGGGAAAAAAAATCTTTAAAATTTTTTTAGATTTCTGTGGTTAGTTTTAAACTAAAACTTTGAAGGTGCTTGGCTTTTTATTTAATGGTAGGTATTATCTGTGCTATTTAAAGCACAGCTTCCTAAGACACATAGCAACAAACTGAAAGCAGGACACTGGGTGGGAATGCCTATCCGTCAGCTGCATTGCAGGGCCATAAAAAGGCAAAGGAAAACCAGTAGTTCAGTATCATCAGTTATATATGCCTTTTTTTCCCTCTCTTTTGTTAAATTTACTAATTTGAAAGGATGCAGTATTGAATTTATGATAACCAATCAGATACTGAAATGATTTACAATGGTTATAAAACCTAGATATGCATGTTTTAGCTTGGTATCAACCTACCTCTCAAAACTATCTGAAGAAGAGATGCCTTTAACAATGTGTCAGCTTACAAAGTAGCCCCCCAAACCTGTAAAGAGAACAGCCTCTCTTCCCTGGGCTGGGGTTCTCTGGCTTGACCAGGTCTTTTAAGAATATGCTCAAAAAAACATAGAGCACTATGAAATACCCAGCCTATTTGCCTTTGATAAGAGCAACAAGAAGTGCAAAGAGAATTGTTTGCTCTAGAGGAGAGGCAGACCTGGATGATCTGAAGAGTTTTATAGCCAGCTGTGTGTACGGTGCATCCTGAATTCCACAGTAGCCTCATTTAGCAATGCTGAGGATTGCTTCTTTCTCAGTGCTGAAAGCTTATTCCTGCTGCCTGCAGCTTCTTTCATCCAGAGCAACCACATTCAGCCCCCTCAGTAACGTTTTTAGAATGTATACTATCAAAACAATGTGGTGATCCCATTAATCCCATTATATCCAGGCATCTTGGACTTCTCATTGTTTTTTTAGTTAAATGACTTATTTTGAAAGAAATAAGTACGTGATGGTATAAAATAAGTGCTAAGCTCAGGTTTAACCTGCTTGTGTTCAAAGCAGTAGGGGGAAAAAGTTTTCAAAGATCTTGTCCTGAGACTCAAAGGAGTAGCCTTGGACTTCTGTGGGAACAGACGTAGAGGAAAAGAGCACTTTTGAATAGTTTAGTATCTCGGGAGCACACTAAAGTATAAAAACTAGCTTTGAGGAAATTGCTGTCTTGAAACACAGTTATTATTTCTATGTAACATGAAAGAGTCACAAGGAGATGACTGAGCGCTAAGTCATGAAGGTAGCATGCACATGTCATCTTGGGGGAAAACAGATTCCATCTGAAAAGATCTTTGCCTTTCTTTCTGACTTGTCATACAGATGTGAGGTATTAACAAAGAGTAATCAAAAGGGACTTAAATCAGGAATAAACTGATATATGACTCGTCATGAAATATTCCTATCTTCACAGCTATTGTGTTCTTTATCTAATTTCCCTAGCTATCTGATCAGAACTGTTTATTTCACTGTTGAATTATTGCTGAAGTCTGAGAGGGCGCTGCTTTAAACAATGGAGCTGGTCAGCAGTGTTAGCAATTCATTTCCATGATATCTAGCCCTGTGTGGGTTTGCAAAGTCTGGATTTGCCCTTAGAGCTTTCTCTCATACCAGATAGCTTCTGTAGATATGACCAGAGCAGCGCCTGAGTTTCATGATGGCAAGACACATACTGTGGTGGGCTTTTTTGTGATGAGTACACTTGGTATTGCTTTGGGATATGTATTTGCTACTCATGGTTGGTGACTGTTAAATTTAACAGTCTGCTTGGGTCCCAAGAAATAAATGAGAAATTTCCAACACCAGATTGCCTCAAACCAGAGGAATTTCCAACACCAGATTGCCAGATTCCAAAACCACTGCCTCAAACACCAGATTTTCTAGGCATTTTATTGAATAATCATCTCCTGGTTTAAGCAGCAGGGAGCTGACAGTAGGAAGTTCTTGTCTGAAGAATCCTTTGTTACCGAGTTGGCTTCCCTAACTCCATCTCCAAAACCTGTACTTACTAGATGCGCTAAAGCTGTTACTGCCATGGTGACCATGGAAGGGAGGGACAGACAGAGCTCCCCCTTCTTGACTTTGTATAGATATGACTAAGCAATGTCGCCCTCACCTTGTTTAAATCTTGGACTGTCTGAGGGTTAGGAAATTATTGGGAACTTAGCCGTATTTCCCCTCGCAACTTGTTACACCCTGTTATACCTGAATTAGGAAACAGCCATTTTATAACTGGGCCTCCTAATTCATGATAAGGAATACGCTGTAATTACATGCACAATGGCAAGACTACTCAAGCTGCGAGAGACAGCAGAAAGAAACAGTGCCACACAGTGAAGCAGCGATCCAGCCTTCGCTGTGAGCCGTCCACCCTGAACCTGCATCCAGCCTGTGCTGAAACCCAGGCCACCGGGGAGGGACTGCCCGTGGCCTGGCAGCTCAGCCTGTGCTAGTGTAACGTGCTCACCTCCGATGGTGAGGTACCTGCATGCAAAGGACACAGAGAGCTATGACAACGCTGAAGCTGCATCTGCTTTTTTTGCCTGACTGCAGTATTATACGGCATGATGCTGAGGCTATTTTTTTAAAACCTGGCAGGTCTGGACAATATTTCTAGTAATAACTGGTTGGTGCCCCATTGTTGCCATTCTGAAAAAATACAGGCACTACCAGTATGTGATTTGAGGCTTTAACCTGCTGCGGATGAGGCACCTAGCAGATAGTACCAGGGATATTCCAGGTTGTTCTCAGCGGTGATCAGCCAAGCCAGGAGGTACATATTGTCTGTGGGCAGTTCTCCAGTTTTCTGTGAGTTTGAAACCAGCTGTAACAGAGTAGCAGACCCTCCCAAAGTGCATGTATGTGTGTAGGGGTACATGGTACTGCTCTTTTTATACCTTATTTTACCAAAGGCAAGCCCACTGAGGTTTTCATGAGAACTTCAAAACACAGATGGACCAAGGCAGTTGCTGAATACGCAGTTGCTGCATACACTGAAGCAAGAGTCAGCTGCAACTGACCTCTGGAAACACATTACAGGAAAGCTGTTGGCCCTAGGTTGCATTCCTGGGCCATAGAGCAAGGTCTTAAACTGCTGTCCCTGGTGAAGAGACGTATGACACCAGCAGAAAGGTTGGCTTTTGGGAGCAGCAAACGAGCTCCCGGAGGGAGGCGAGCCCTGCCGGCAAGCTCAGCTGCCTGCCTGCGGTGCCTGAGGAGACCCACCGGGACCTCATCCGTTTATTGTTTTATCTCTGTTGATCTGACTCCAAAGCTGGGCCAGGAGGTACCGTTTCTTGGCTATTCTTAGGGATTTTGACACCTGCTATAATTATCCGAGCGGTCATTTGTGGGGGGCCCAAATGCTGTGTCTTTGCACATTGTTCAGGCAGTTTCGGCCTTTTCCCTGGACAGGTCCAGACCTAGTGAAAATAGAGGGGAATTTCCATGAATGCCAATGAGGCTGCATCCTAGTTAAACTGGGACTGGTTTTGACATTCATTCTTTCTTGAGGAAACTGTCAGTGATAATCAGTGCTGATCTGTAATCAACCCCACCCCCTACCCTGTGCTGTGCCCACACCTCCTCTGGTTTTGGACAAAAATAAGGCTTTAAATACTATCAGTAAAGGAGGTTTAACTGGATTTACTTTGCAGATGCGGAGCTCTAAGTGGGTTTATAACAGCTTGATTTGAAAGTCTGATTCCTCAAAGAAGCCGAAATTCCTGAAGTTTTCCATCAAGGAGATTTCAAAGGTGCTCAAGCTAAAACAAAACAGGTAGCTTCTTGCTCCCGTTCGCATGCATGCAGAGCTATTTCTATACACTGTAAGCTCAGGGAGATGGCCACACTACCTATAAAATGACATCTTTGGGAATTACCAAGTAATATCACTTGTTTTTCACCCTGAACATTATACAGTACAAATAGGAAATAATATATTATTATTGGCAGTGAGAGACGACAAACCTTGGTTTTTTGCTTGTACACAAATTGTTTCCATGTTTCATTAGCTTCTGGAGGTATTCTGCTTCTTTCCTCTCCTTGGGGACAAAAAGAGGAACTGGAGCACAGAGTGTAACCCCTTCCATACCATCCTCTCACTGACTGCAGAAATCCTTTCAGAAATTTAAGGAGCTATCATGACTGACCTGACTGTTGCTTTACTTTACGTTCATGCAGCATTTAGGAAAACAGCAGGCAGGATGGAGATAATTGCAAGTGAGTAATTACAAAGAATAGAAAGGGATAGATGGGTAATTACAGAGCTTCTCTTAGGGACAATATTACTTGTCATTAAATTTGATGGACTGATTTTCTTTAGGATAAACAGGCAAATCTGCCTTCCTAAACACTTAAAGTCACTTCCTAAGAAACATACATTTTGTTTAGGCATAATTAACCCTTCCTGAAAGGAATAAAATGCGGGTAGGAGTAATATCCTTGACTGAATTGTTGAGAGTTACATATGGATTACAGAAAGTCAACCACATACATTTTAAATCTCTCTGTTCAAGAAATAAGACAAAAATGAACTGATTTATCATTTTGATTTCACAGGAGTATGTCAATTTCCTTGTATCTCAGTAATATTACTTGTTTTGTGATGATTCCTAAGATGGGCCAATCCCAGGCTTTTGCATCTAAGCAGTCACAAACATTTGAGGAATCTGAACCCAGATGTTGATCAGTTTTTTAAACCTAGCTCCTTTTGGACTGAAACCAAACCTGAACATTTCCCTGAACTTTAAAGAAATTTACTTTCAAGATGGGATGTGAACCCAAATACTGCAGTTCCAGCAGCGCTGGGCACAACATAATAGCAAGGGGAATATAAAACTTCCAAGGTGCTTATACTTGTGACTCAGTCAATTCTCTGTTCTCTGCCCCTGAGACTGATAAAAATCCTGTACTAGGCAATTAGGGGAGTACCTGTCCCCAGGGGAAGCTTTGCTCAGATTGCTAACAAGGATGGCTTGGCCTGTGCTTTAAAGCCAGGCTCCTTGCTGCTGGGCTTTCCCATACAGTCGCACTGGGATGCAGGATGTTGGGTGCAGACCCCACTCAGCTGGGCTGGTGGGACCTGCTGCTGCTCCCCGAGGGGCTGGGGACTGGCTTGGAGTAGCGTGGGACACCCCACATTTGAGGGCCTAAACAGACTCACTGCAGATCAGGACCATGAGTAGTCTCTGGGAATAGTGATGCCCTAAAGCATGGAGACTTGCATGTTTTCTTGATGCTAGAATTATTATGGTGGATATCTTCATCCAAATAAACATCCAGCCCTTGTAAATCCTGGTAATAGGAAAAGACAGCATCCCAGAACAGTCATTTACAACAATAACCAAAGAAAGCGGTTAAAAAAAGAAAAAAAAACCAAAACAAGATAAAAATATACCGTAGGGCAAATCTGTTGCTGTGCTGCCATTAGGTGATGGAGTTTCCATCGATGTTCCCTTGGCAGTGCTGACTTGTGAATAACATACACATCCCCAATGCCTGGCAACACCACTGCAAGGCTATGTGTATGTGCGTGCACCACCCCACACCACTGCAGCCTGTGCACGAAGATAATTTTTTCCCCCTTCAGGGTCGCAAAGAGCAACTGTACAAAAGACTTTTTTTAATAGAATATGTTCTTATCTTTCGTAAAACATGGACCCACCCGACACTTGGACTGGTCTGTGGGCCCCACCCTTGCCCTTTTGTTTGGAGCCTGGGATCATACGATGAACTGGGTTAGTACGTTGCTGTTTATGTTCTTCAAACCTCATCTATTCTGTTTTACAAGAATACATCACACTGCTGTGGACTTACTTGTGCCATGGTAGGGAGTACTAGTGGGTAGCAGGGAGCGGGGTCCAGAAAGGGGAAGGAGGATGTGACACATCTGTCATGATCTGCTGATGTTTCCAGGATTGGGCTTGGTGACAGCACAATGCTGGCTTTTTAAAAATTAAAGGGCTGGAGCCTGAGCACACAGTTCTAAAAATCAGGAGCAATTGCACTGAAATCAGTGTCTTCCTGGAAGCACAAAAATCGTGTACCTGAAATCACAATCATGCCTTTGAACTCCTAGGTTTTCAGAGTCTTAATGTGTTACAATCAGATAGTTTATGACATTTTGTCAGGCACCTGGGGCATGCAAACTGGACGTCCTTGGCCTGCTTCTGATGCTTCCCAGTTTGATCTGTTCAATTCACCAGACTGATGCCCACTTTGCAGTGGTGCTACGGAGGTGTTTCTGGTGCCCGAGGCCAGGCATTGATGCTCTAACACAGACTCTGGAAGTTGTGTGTTATTGATCTTGTTCTGGTATTTGCCACTAAGCACTTTTCCCACAGGACAATGGACTACTAAATCAATACGGTCAGACTCGGTGTCAGACACATGAAGGCTGATGGCAGGGGCTCCATGGAGCCAGTTGTCACGGAGGAAGACCCGGGAGGAACCTTGTCTCCAGCGATATAATCCTGTCTGTCACAGAGGAGAAATAAGCCAATCCTACCACCCTGAAGGATAAGGGCTTTGTCCTCTGGCACAGACAACAGAGGAAGGTAAAGAGGTAAGTAATGGCCTTTCTTGCCCTCTGGCCTCTTCTGGGTGGCTTGCAGAGAAGCGGAGCTAGGAAGGAAGGGCTTTTGCCCAGCTCTGAGAGCAGGGTGCACCATTACGCCTGACATTTCTGCGTGAGGGTGCAAAAGTTACAGCAATTCCCCAGGCGTGCGAAGGAGTCTAGGTGAGGGCCAGATTGCATGGAGGAGTAAGCTTCTGAGTTAGTACTGACGTTCACTTTGGGCTGGTTTTGTCTGCTGGTTTGTGAGTCGTCTTCTCTGCTGTGGTTTCCATCCAAATCACGTTTCACACAACATCACAGCAGGGTGTGTTGATGGGGCCGACAGCTCGGCATGAAAAGCCTCCTTACCTTCTGCCACCCCTCTCCTGCCACTCAGACATGACACTGACGGTCACATCAGCCTTCCTGAGGATGTACGGGAGGGGTGGCTTTTAGTAAGGTGGGGCAACCAGAAAGTATTGGCCTGACTGTGGTTCCAGGAGGCAAATAGTGGCTGATGGGGGAACCTGAAATCTCAGCCTGTTCACTCCATGGTACAGGACCAGAAAGCCTTGGAACAGTGGTTTTGGAGCCAGGATTTTTGGAGGTGCCTCTGGCACAAATGAGCTGGAGTTGCTGTACCTGAACCTTAGACCTTGGAAGCAGAGAGTCCTCCACTGCAGGATGTTGGAGCTAGAGCCAAGGACCCAAGAGAGCACTAGTGTTCCTGGCTCTAAATTAGTGCGTAGAAGAGCCTGGAGAGTTCCACTGGGTGCCTGCCTTGGGTTTGGTGAAAGCTGTTTGCAGTAGAAACGATACACGTGAAGCATTTTATACTCTACAAAATCCTCAGCCAGTTCTAGCGCTGATACACAAAGAAAACCACTTTATATTGTTTCACCAGATACTGGGCAGAGTAGGTGATACTAGATAGTCCTACAAAATCCTAAATCCTAAACTTGATAAAGTCCTATGTTTTGTCAAAATTATCAGGTTATTTTAGAAAATAGCAAGATAAGGTACATTGAAAACAGACATCACTAAGACTTGCTTGCAACATGTCTGGTCCTACCATAAAAGGATTTATAGAGTAAAATGAAATTATTTACCAGAAAGGTATAAAACTGTAAACTAAGTATTGCTGTGTCAGTCTTGTGGTTACCTGTTTCAGAGGGCATCTTTTCATCTTTTCAACATTTGTTCCAGCTGAGGCCACACTTGATTTCAGTCTGGCAGGATAGCCATGGTAACAGTGTGCTTCCAGGTATTCATCTGGGTGGGGTGAACAGCTGGACACCTTCCAAAATTCTGCTCCATGGTTTATTAACACCCTGAAACCCGACTTGCAAGTGCTACAAAATGGGGGAAAATAAGGATTGGAAGAGGGGGAGAGAGAGAGAGAAAAGCTGCAGTATTTTAATCTTTACCATAATAAAAGTCCAAGTGAGGTTTCCATATCTTCTGTAAACCCAGCCTGCATATAATCTTATGACTTAAAGTTTGCTGCAGTGCAAGTGAAAATAGCTCATGGAAGAGGATGGGATGTTTGCAGAGTAAAGGCTTTGGGGAACTTCTGACATGAATAAAATAGAAGATGATGGAGGAAACCTAACTTTGAGAATAGAGAGCCTGCCATACACGCTTCTCAGTTTATTTATTTATTTATCCCCTTTTGATTCTTTTATGTTACTGTATAGAAATCTTCTACATGCAGTCATCATATTGGAGATACGGTCCTTGCATCCTGGCACCTCTACACTCAATGGGACTGGGCAGAAAGCACGCTGTGGCTGGAGTAGAGAGACTGGGATTTAATTTACTAAGGGCAAATTCCTGTTCATGTCTCTTTATTTACCTTTTCTTTCTTGCAAGAAATAGCAGTGAGAAACAAGAAGCATGCCAAAAACGAAACCATCCATTTGGAAAAGCACCAGCTATTTGCAGAGTTAAGTATCAAAAGCCAAACTCTGCTTATTTAGCATCATGTGGGCTAGTGGAACTGTTCCTAAACCGTGTTGGGGGAGCAGTGTAAAAAAAACCAAACACCCTAGATACTGTCCACTTACCAGAACAGATGTACTTAAGAGGGATGATAGCTACTGCTATCTTGGTTGACACATGAGGGATTACACTGGATATTTCAGGTATGAGCTCTAGAGCTTGAACTAAAGATGAAAGACTTCTATATCATATACTGCAACAAGTGCATGCCCTTGGCGCTGCACACATCAGTGTATCTACAATACCCGTTTCTTGCAAAGTGCCCAGCTTCTTTCCCAGTGCGTGGAACTGGGCTTGTTGGACTACCTGGCAAGAAACACACCTGCTGCTTTGGATCACAGAGCAGAAGAGAGAGCGATGTAAATAGTTAAAATTCAGAGGGTTTTGTAAGTAGCTGTGGGGCAGATTTTGACTGGTCTGCTGTTAGTATGTTACAAATACACTCTCTGATTTAGGATCTGTCCAAATATTCTGAAGAGTAATTTCATTTTTTAATAACTTTACTGCAATGATTGCTTTCTTTCATAGGCAGATTTATGTGTGTCAAAGCACTCAGAAATGAGAGTGGGAAGAAGGTCCAAACTTGCTCATGGGCAACACAGACATGTCTTACATAAAGGTTTGCTTCTGCAGTTTCTTTTCTTAAATTTCTGTTCATGTTTTCATAATGTTGTATGACTTTACAACTGGAATATATTTTTAAAAGAAAAAAAAGGCAGCAGAGTATTTTCATGGATACATCTGGTTCTCTTCTAATTTTGAAGACAGTGCAATGCTTGTCTCTCAGAGATGCCTTTTTTGGCCATGTTAACCCTGTTCTGCTACAAGGCCATGTACAGATTATGTCTATCACTAATCACATGCTGAGTTCTGGTTTATGTTTTGTCACTAAACAATCTGTGGGCGAACTATAGCGGTTCAGAAAGTGCTTCAGAGGCAGCTTAGCTGTTTGGGCAGTGACAATTACCCCAGTAGATGGGGAGAAGTCCCATCCACCAGGAGCATCAGCTAGGGACTTGAACCAGGAGAAAGATGGCGGGTAAGATTTTGGGGTAGCAGAGCTAGGTAAATACCAGTGCTCCACAGATAACGCCTTCTGGTGAGCTGCTCACAGATACGGGTACATGATTGAAAGTGAATGAGTTAACGCATTTAAAGGAGTCACCATCCCTTAGCAGGAAGTTATTATCCTTCAGCTGAGGAACAGTAGCTGTGTGTGTTCTGCTCTATTGTGGTGTTAAGGACAATGAGTTAGTTTAAATCATCTTAAAGCATGCTATTTTGATAACTTGCTTCTGTAGGGGCAAGCCCAGATTTTGCATCAGTTTTTCAAGGAAATATAAACTGTTATAAAGTTTTACCAGGCCTTTTTTGAGAGGAGATGTTCCACTGATTCTCATACACACTTTGGCTGGTTGGTCTCATTTGGAGGACTAAGCCCCAAATTCGAGGCTTTCAAATGCAGGATGTTTTGTATAAACCTCATAGGCCTAGCTAGATAGAATTTTTTCTTTGAATGGGACTTTTTATTCTTGCATAACTCTAACATAGTGGAAGTGATTTCATAAGAACTTAGCAAAAATGTCAATGAAGAAGTTCACTTTTGAACAGAATGAAAAGCATAACAGTAATGCTTTCTAGTGAGAAGCATATGAAAACAGAGATTTAGAATAGAAAGTTTTGCAGAATTATCATTAACTGTAGCAATCAGTGTAACTGTAGTATGAATGAACAATTTATTTTTTTCACATTCTGAGTTCTGGTAGTTTTAAAATGAGGGTTTTTTTCTTTATCTCTCATTAATTAATTAATTTGCCTGTGGCAAATGATATCTGAACTCCTTTGCTCATCCATTGACCTAACAATGACTTACTGTTCAGATTTTCTATTTCCTAATCATGAATCAAATGACGTTCTAATATGCATATATCCCAGGAAGCCTAAATATACAACCAAAACTGTCTTTTCGAGGACTGCCATACCGAATCTACCATCTGTAGGTATGAAGGGAAGAGAAACAAGGTCCTTATAGTGCAAAAAAAGACCATGAGACCTCCAAATGAATCATATCTATTCATCCATCTAATGGGTATACTTCTGTTTGTGTTGTCCACAGAGAGAGGTTGCAAACTTCTCACAGACTGCAGCAGACGAAGGTTAGAAATCTGTTCTCTGTGGCTCCGACTGAGAATTACATAATAAAAGTTTTATGTGAAAATAAAGAAAAGGCACTTTTCTGGGTAGAAATGAGATCTTGTTGCGCACGTAGATTTCTCTTCAGGTAGTGGGATCTCTGGTCCTGATTTTGTGAGATGGACTAGGACAGCATATTGCATAAGCCAGCAGATAACATTTGCAAGATAGAGCTGTACAAACCATTAAGGGCAGTTCTGTAATGTGGGGAAGAATTTTAGAATTTGATCTTCCCATCTTTCAGTGAAGAGCTTGATAGTTGAGAAAGACTTGTAGAAATCATCATTTGGGGGGACCCACTTGCATGACACGTCAGACATGAGCTTATTAGTCTTTAACAGATGGCAGCATGAGTCATAGAGCTCAGTTTAAAAGGAGAGGAGAGGACTGAATGATACTGTTCTTTTACTTTCCAGTAAATCAAATAATACAAGCTGTGCTGTGTCTGTCTGTTACTGCCCTGTCCGGTGACTTCTATATTGCTGCCTTCTCCCTGTTCTTGGTATGGCATTGAGCTTTGACTAAAAGAGATGTGCTGACCTTTCAAAAGTGGCCTTCTCCCATCCTGCCTTCAATCTTTCCCTTCCTTGCTGAGACGACGGAGGGCAAGGGTGGTAGTAGCTCTCTCCAGTCTGCAGCTGGAGGAGCAGCACGTTTCCAGTATCAGTCCCATGCAAGTATTGTTATTTTTCCTGTCATGTTTGTTGGGGTACAGCTTTTCGTTTATTTTTCTTGCAGAAAGGCAGGAAAGCCAATCTGGAAAAAATACTGCTCATATGTCATCAGTAATTACTTGGCCGTTGTGCCAGGCATTGGCTTGCTGACAGTTTCAAGGCAGCGAGTGGGTGACACCCAACTGCAGCCAACAAGAAGAGAGAGGGAAAGAGATCTTAATCTGACTTGGGCTTCACTCACCCTCCCTTCTTTACCCCTCCATCCTTCTCCTCCTTGGGGAGACACAGCTATTACTTCACACAATTAGCTCTCCCCACTCTTCACAGGACTGCCGGTCTCTGGCCTGTGCAGCTTTCTGTCCACTTTCTTCCACTCATTAAGTGTAACATCTAAGGAAACAACTGACCCTTAGAAGGGAAATGCCTTCTGGGCATAGAGGCCTTGCCCCACCTCCAGGAAAAAGGATAAGTAGTTTAATCTATAGAGTGTGTGAGAGTAACAACAAGGCTTACAATTCTGCAGATGGTTTTCAACATCTATTTTAAACCTGGGAAGTTTCTGAAATGAAATCTGAAATTTACTTGATATCTTAAAAATCATTTAGGTCGTCACCTGAAAGGGATGAACAGTGTTAATACAACAGCTCAATATGCCAACCTCAAATAAGATACTATTGGAGACAGAAACTAAGAATGCCTAATATTGCTCAGGCGGGACATAGCGGGGTGGGGGGTGGGAAATGTGATGTATGGAGAGTTGACAGACAGGATTTTTCTCTCCCTGACAGCATTGAAGAAATGCCTGAACCACAGTTTGCAAAGCAATTACAGGTCGTGTGAAAAGAAGCTCAGTGCTGGTACAGGACAGGCCTGCAAACTGACCCTGTGCTACTGGCTCAGGTAACTGGTGGCCCTTAACATAGCCAGGCTGTGAGACTTTCAAGATTTTCAATAATTTTTTTTATGGTCACCCTCATTTAGAGTTAAACCAGAAACCTAGTGTCTTTAGCTGTAGTGTTGGTTGACTGCTGCATTCTTCTTTGCTGTGGCTCTTAAGTTGTTACACTGTGGTGCTGAATGCTGCTTACAGAAGGTGAAAACGTAGGTGCTGGGGTAATCCCACATGTGGCAGAAATTAATGTCATACCCACAGTCTCAAAAATCTAACAAGAGCAGTAAAACCAACACAGCGCATATAAGCAGGGAGTGCAGTCTGTAAGGCTGCAAATTCATACTCTTCCCTTTCTCCTCAACTGATCATCCAGCAAACCTATTCCAGAAAGCTGTACAGTACACTAAGAGAAGCAGTTTCCCCCCAGAAGCCCTTTATGAATGCAGGCTAAGACCTGGGAGAAATTTTTATTCATCTTTCCCCTCCTTGCCTTGGTTGGCACACCTGTGAAAAGATACACTGATGTATTGCTGAACAGCTGTTCCCATCCTCTTCCTCCTCTTCACTCAAATCCTTCACTCCCACAGACTTCTGCACAGAAGAAATCTTCTCTCGCTACCCGAATTGATGACAACATCCCTACTGGCTATTACAGAGCATGTTCTTAGAGAAAAGGGTACCAAAAAGAGTTTGCGAAGAGCCTGACTTTAACACACAGATTACATCTTCATTTCCTCAGTCAGTTGGATCACATCTTGCTGATTGGACTCCTCCTGCGAATTAAGAGGTTATGTTCAGTTCTCTGAAATCTGCTCCTGCATTGACATTTTAATTTTCATCATACACAGAGATTTGCCTGAAATTCATGGTTTATTGATGGGAGGTTTGTTGATGTTGTTATTGTTTTCAATTTAAAAAATAATAATTTCTGTTTTGAGGAAAAAATTAAATAATTCAGAGGAATTTACAAGGAGATCTGAGAACACCTGACAGCACCAGTTCATTGGTGCGTTTTTATGCAACAGAAATGAGAGCATGTTTCTTTGTGGTATGTGCTGAAAACCCAGCTCAGACTGAGAAACCTTTTTCTCCCTGGCTACACCACCACCAAACTATCTAGCACTTGCCAACATGGATTTAGATTGGATTAATCAGCTTAAGGAACAAGAGTGTGAGAGCAAGATACTCTCCACTTTGTGCAAGTTATGTTTAGCTTCAGCAAAGAGGAGATCTGGGGAGCCCACGTGGTTAACCTATGAATTGTCTGTGTAGACATAATCGATAAAGCTAAGAGTTAGGTACTTCACTATTGATCAGCTGTGCTTTGATTTAAGAATCCTGTATTAACCAGTGATAAAACATGCTGCACTGTTTGTCTGGGGGTTTAAAATGTACTTTTTTAAAAAAACTGATCAAATACTGTTTGTGGGTGGCCAGATCTTCATGTGCTCTGTGCAGTGTTTTGCTTCAGCCATGTAGGAAAAATCACAACGCTGAGTGAATATTAACATAGGAAAAACCTTTTAGGCTTACAGAAAGGGAGGTGTAAATTTGCAACAGGTACTTAGCAGCAAGGGGGACCCAGCAAATCTCTGTTAGCTTTTAGGCAATTGATATAACTGATAATGTAGATCTGTTGCTATCAAACTGCTATCAGTATCATGTCAGCACCTATCTGTCTCAGTATTTATAACCTGCTAACAACAGGGAAGTGATGTGGTCTAATGACCTGAGGGCAGGACTAGGAGCCAAGAGGAAGTGGGGAAAGGAAGCTGCACAGAAGAACAACTTCTCTGAACAGGATGTCTGGTCCCACTGCAGCCCAAATTTTGTTGTATTTTCCTTTGGATTTCAGTACATCTTGGAGAGTCACTCTGCTGATTCATTCGGCATGTTTACAAACTACAAAATTACATGGCTGACCATGATATTAATTGGTCAAAAATTGCACTTCGGCTGGTCACTTCATTGTGGTCACTTGGCATAAGCCTAAGTGTAGTTGCGTCTCTTGGCAGAGCACTCACTCAGGTCACAAAGTCGTTTTCATTGCAACTCCTTGAAATCCTGTTTTAGCAAGACAGCTTTCCAATGTGATTATGGAAACCTTCTGGTCCACCTCAGGTTAGCTTGAGAGATTCACTAGGATCTCTGAAAGTGACAACTCGGATGTTTTCCTCTTGTCTATCATTTTCCTGAAAGTTTCTGAGAAGTATGGGTTCCAGGGAGAGGAGACATAGCTGTAACCAAATTAGTAAAACCAATTGCCGTCAAAAGACCCTGTTTCTGTACAGGTTTTGTTCAAATAAGTGGAAAGTCAAAGCCATCTTCTTCATATACTTGGAAAAAGCTATATAGCTAGAGCAAGCTCTAGATAAAGCCAAGGCAGGCAAGTGCTAAGGCAGAAGAGTGACCATATATACAATGTTTTCTTTGCTTGTACTGGACCTGTAGAAGACCAAACTGGAAGCAGTTGCTGCTCCTCTACCCAAGAGAAGGTTTCATGTCCACAGTAGCAAAGAGGCCCGTTGCAGAAGCAGAATAGCTAGCCAAAATCTTCAGGGCTCCTCTTGCCTGTTCTAGATGTGACCCTTCCTCCTTTCCTGCTTCCTACAACAGGAATGGTCATGGCTTTGCCTCCTACATCAGAACAGCAAAATTCAATGCTTCTGAGAAATACTGAGTTGGCTCTGTAGACCTACATCTAATGTAAGAGATGCTACTTCTTACTGCTGTTTGCTGATGACAGCACTTACAAACATGCTACATGAGTCACGGGATGTGTGGAAGATGATCCCAGCCCCACTGAATGCATGCATCACTCATAAATGATGAACTTGACAGGCAAAGCTAGAGAAAATCAACAAGTCCCTGCAGAGAATTATTATATTATATCCACTCACAGAAGTGGGAGTCTGTGGGCATTAATTAAGTTATTGCCAGTGTACAATGGTACAAATGGCAGAAGAAACAGCCACAGAAGAAAGAGAGTCAAGCAGTGGGGATGAGGCTGTGGTTTTGGCCATCTTAATGTTTGAGTTGTTTGATGAGTTTCTGTCCCCAGTATACACAGAACTTTAATGAAGCAATGTTGTAAAAAAGTTCCTTTGGCCAGGGTTTGTGTCAGGTAAGGGTGAAACTGGGCAAATAGATTATGGAAGGTCATTCCTATCTGCTAGAAAGAGCAGCATGGAAGAAGGTGCGGATATGTTTGTGAGATAAGAATGAGAAAGGAGTATTATGTGAAGGACGATTGATGTCACAATGAAAACATTTGCAGTGATGTTGTTAACAGATGTAGGAAAATATGAATAATTTTTTTTATTGTTCTTTAATTTAAATTCCTGTTGTTTTCTTTACAGTGCCAATAATTTCTTAGCCTTCCTTGTCCTTGTACTATGTGGGATTCTCACAGAAGAGATGCTTTGTGCTACGTCTCAATTTTATGCTGCAATACCTATGTTTGTTACACTCTGGAATGTGTTTCTGGCAACTTGCCAGGCATGGGTGGAAGGAGGCAAAGAAACCCTTTTTGGAGGGGTGAGAGTTAGGACAAGGCACGGGGCTGGTAAGCATGGGCATGGAACATTCTTTGCTACAATTTTTTGAGAGTTTGTAAACAAAATGGGGTTCCTAATTAAAGCAACCACCAAACCGGTTAACTTGCATAACTAGAACTGACTCAGTAGATTAGCCCAGGTCTCACTGACCCTGGCAGAGTGACAGGGCTTGTATTTTGTGTGGATGAAATGTTCAATAATTTCTCCAGAGCATTATGTGCAAATAGGCTTTTCTTTAACAGCAGGCATGCATGTCTTTTCCTTCCACTTTCCTGCTTATTTTATCAGTCAGCAGATCTTAGCTAGACAATGTGAGAAATCATTACTTTCTCTTCATCTTTTTGTTCCTACATGTCAAAAAAAGGATCAGACATTTATACAAAAAATATGATCATGTTTTTCTACAAGGGATGCAAACCTTGCCATATATTACCTCTAATTTAGAGGTCTAGGTGGAAACTCTCTCTGGTGTATACACTGTGAGTAATTAGAGTTTCTTTCATCATCATTTAAAGCATTGGGTGCTCACTGCCTTTCAGAGGTAGGATTCTGGGTGGATCCATGCCCACATCCTACGTGGCATGTCTGAGAGACACCTCAGCCCCTAATAGTCTGAATTAAGTATCAGTAACCTTGAAACCTAGAAAGGGCAAGCAAAAAGTGACAGCAAATCACCACCACGTTGCTGTTGAGCTTGGCAATCCATCTTTATCCTCTGTGTGTTCTGGACTTTAGTAATAGTATGTGGAGTTTACATAGCATTTCCATGCAAGCACCTCAAAAGCACACTGCAAGCATGGCAATGAGCACCTTTAGAACAGTAAGATTTCTATGTGCTTTCTTCATTGATGGAGATCCAGAGACCCTATGGAAGTTCTCCAAAGCACTACATGTTCCAGTTAAGGGCTTAATTCCCTTAGTCCTGTAACTATGCTGGTATGAGCAGGGACAGGATGAACGAAAAGGTCAGAAAGAAAAGGAGAAAGAGAGGATAGAGACATAAGGGCAAGCTTTTACTTATTTTGCTAACAAGTTAAGATAAAAGATGGAAGAAAAGGAGAGAGACATCAATTAAGAGAAGTGATGGACTACTTGTAATAGGAAGCAATTAATGATATTTTGGGTTGTTCATTCATTGTGGTTTTATCTGTTATCTTTCTAATGTGAATTCTTAGGTTCTCTCTGTTTCACAGAAAAATTGAATGTCAGGTACTTCAGGTACACATGGGCTAAACTTTAAGCCTGTGAGACTGGTCTTGCTGAAATCAACAGAATTCCTTGTGGT
This sequence comes from Haliaeetus leucocephalus, assembly GCF_000737465.1. Classification (NCBI taxonomy): domain Eukaryota; kingdom Metazoa; phylum Chordata; class Aves; order Accipitriformes; family Accipitridae; genus Haliaeetus; species Haliaeetus leucocephalus. Next base: position 4,875,838 of record NW_010973294.1, on the reverse strand, counting down.
GTTTAAGATTAAGCATGAGTGCATCTTCTTTTGAGGGTAGCATAGAAGGGAAAGCTGGCTGATGGATATCAAACTTTTCCTATATGTCTAAGACTTGTGGTTTAAACTGAGAGGAAGGAAGATTCACTGACTGAAGAATCTCCTCATCTATTCAGTCCTCATGACATAACATGAGAAATGCCCTACAGGGTCAGAGCATGGTCTGTGTCCACAGTCTGACTCCAACAGGACAACGGGAGATGCTGTTTGGAGAAAGGCCTGCAAGCAGAGCCACATTCTGTGGTGCTTTCCCCTTACACTTCCCAACAGCCATGGCTGTTGCATGAAGGATATCTGGGGGTATGTCTCTTCCTGTTCCCTTCAGAACCTGTTTATGGAGCTGTTTCCTATGAATTTGTCTCACCCCTTTTCGAACCTGCTGCCACTGCCTGCCTCCACTGCCTGCTATGGCAGCAAATTCCCAAAGTTTACTACCTGCAGTGCAAAGAAATATTTTACCTCTTTTAAACACATTTTCTAATAGTTTCAATAAGTTTCCTTTCATTCTGCTATCGCAGAACTGGTGATTAACAACTTCACCTTTGTCACATGCACCTTATCCACTGTCTTCGTGATGATCTCAGTCACATTCCCCTCAGCCTTCTCCTCTTCAGCCTGAAAAGACGCAATCTTTTTTCAGTCTCTCCTTGTAGGACAATCCAGTTTGTGGTGTAATCTACTTACACTACAGCAGAAGCTATTAGGCCTAGTCTCAAGGTGAATTTCATAACAGTATAGCTAGTAGATATTAACAATTATTATGTCAATGAAGACACTGCTTAAGTGTCTGTGACCCAAGCCTGCAGTCTTTCTTCCTCTGAAGGGAGTGTCTGGAGGTAGGAGGACTGTCTGGGCCAATTGGTTTCTGTTAGGGTTCACAGTAGCTACCAGTTCCTAAAGAGGAATTATTCTCATGGTTGTTCTCTACGGATTTCTGCAGATAGAGCACAGTCAGTGCAAAGACACTTTTTTTTTTGTGCTTCAAGCCTGGCTTCACATTAAAAAAAAAAAACCAAACCCTTGAAATTCTAGTTAAGGAAGTAGATAGTTCAAAAGGAGAAGGTGATAAAGATTTCATGCCAGACCCCTAGCTGATATCACTGAGCACAGCTCTTGCCCTAGTTTCTCCAGTTTACAATAGTTGAAGGCCTTCAATATGTTTTTCAGGTAGCACTGTGTTTATGTGGAGTTACAAGGCAATCATTACATAGCTTATGCTCTCAGCTAGCCTAAACTGCAGATCAGACAGGTCATACATTAAAATTCTATTAGCATTATCAGGCTGCAACTTAAGAAATAGAGACTTCTCTACCCTCTCTCTTCAATTGCAGGCCCCTCAAATAGTCCTGTTTTCTGCAAACAAGACAAAACAAGGAAATGAGCTATCATCCCTGCCTTTCAATGCAGCACGTCCGCTGTCCTCTTGACAGGTAAATGTTGTGAATGTGTTCGCCAGGGCTCTGATGTTATTCTTTCAAATTCCTCTTGTAACAGCATGTGATCACAAGTGAATCTGAGATACTTTGGAGCAGTACAATAAAGACCCTGTTTGTTTGCTGCTGTACTGTCAGAGAGAATATTTTAGCACCTGATAGCACTGCATAGATTAGGCTTGAGAGGATGTCCATTCCTAACTAGAACAACAGTAATCTGCATCTTTTCTATTGATGGCTTCTCCTTGCACTCTGTACTTGATTCACGTCTAATCAAGAAGGCATTGTATTGGTGGTGCATGTATAACCAGGAAGGTGAGTGGATTGTGGATTAGCTTTGCTTTCATCTCCTAAACTTTTTAGAGGACTAGCAAGATAAATTAGCGTGAGGATGCACTTCCAAAGGCTTTGAAGTACTTGTTAGTAAACAGAATGGATCAGTCGCTCACTAGAAAATGTTATGCCTTTCATTAATGTATCTCCTGAACTAAATCTATTGCTTTTTATTAACTAGGTATTTCTTGAGATATGGCAAAGGTAATTTATTTCAAAGAATGAGGAATTATCAATGTTATATGCATGCAGAGACAAACGAGTTCTCTGAAATGTCACCTGGAAAATGTTTTTCAACTGTGAAATGTATCTAGTGCTCTTTTTTTTTATTTAATTAAACTAGAATTCATTTCTATGGTTTATTTCTTAAAAACATAAATATGTCCATAACAGCATCTGTTCTAGGTCAGATCAAGGTCTGCTCAGTACAGTATCCCATTTCTGGCAGTGCCAAGAGCAGATGCCTAAGGGGAACTATAAGAACAGGGCAAGCACATATCTTATTTTCCTGAGTGCTCTCCCAGCCTTCAAACATTTGAAATTCTGGGATTTCCTGAGCCAGAAATGGCTTCTATGTAGGTAGTAACCCTTTATGAATTTCTCTTTCTCTGGCTTTCTCAGGTTCCCCTTGAACTTCTGTAAGTGGCTTCCATCCAGATAAGCTTTGCAATTTCAACATATTTGAAGAATTTATTGGCTCAAAAATGTGTCTGCTTTTTCCCCAGTTATATCACATGGCTTAATAATATAAGGTTATTAAATCTTTGTGCAAATCTTGTCTGTCTCATAGCCTTACTGCTGTGATGATAGCATTGCCACTACAAATTAGACTGTCTTTCCTAATGGTATTTGAAGCTGTTCATACTATCTAATAGCAGGAAGAACATTCACACTACCCAGTTTTAGGCATCTAATTAAGGTTTCTTACTTGCTACCTAATCTCCTTAGACTTGCTTTATATTCAGGGAGAGAGGTTCTGGTACAGAATTATGTAAATTAAAAATGTAATGCAGTGCTCTGAATTGTCCTCTGGAGCAGCTGCTCTGCTTCTGCAAAGGGAATTTATGGAGAGTAGCTGAAGGACTTCAGGCTGCTTGGTGTGAATACTTCCACACATGACAACAAGATACAATGGCTTGACTAAAAATGAACTTTGTATTTTCCAACCATAAATGGAGAGATAATTTTAGCTAAGCAGAAAAATGCTGAAGTGTCTAAACAGGAGTACACCAAGATAAATAGTATTGTGCTTATAAAACATAAAATGAAATTTCTGGAGACCTCAAGAGATCAAAAGCTTGTCTTGATAACTATTATATTTAGAGCTTACATAAAATAACACAGGGGAAAAGTAAAAAAAAAACAAACAACACCCACATGTATAAAGAATCGTATATTTTCACTGTCTTCTTTACAGCATTCACAGATTAAGGAGGTAAGAGGAAAATTTTATAGAGGGAATATTTTTTATTAGGACAGCTAAAGAAATTGAAAAAGCAGGCAATCATTCAGACACACAAAACTTCCAAGGCAAATCCCATATATGCCTGGTATTTTGTTTGTTTTCTGGCTATATTGATTGGTCTGTTTATCAGCCTAGTTTTAGTATGGACACTATTTTTCCCTACCAAGTCATATGATACTGTTTGCCCTTCTCCAGCCCTTTTCTTTCTCACCTGCCTGTTTTCTAGTTACCATGCTCTGGTTAGTTAAGCTCATTCTTTCCAGTACAGTGAACCAAAACATGTCCCTAGTGCCCAGCCTTTGTCATGGGCTGGACACTGAAAAAGGCCCTAAGACTGTGTTGTAAGGGGAAAAGGAAACCTACTTCATCAGAAACTTCTGAAGCTTAATAGTCCTTTTACAGCCAAAGATAATCTGTGTCTCAGGCTGAGGCTAATGTAGGTGTCTAAATTGGGAGAGTGGATCTCCCTCTGCTACAAGGACCCTTGGAGTAGATAACTATCCCCAGATGACTAAATTTTGATGAGATGAATCCAACCCTTTAAGAGCAGGCACCTGCCCTCAGTGACTCTAGGGGTCTGTAGTAGACCTATGTTTCTTTTCTCCTCAGTAAAAAATTATGAAGCTAAATACCTGTTTAGCCCAAGCAGAATTAGGTATCCAAGCCTGAACATTAAAGTGTTATGGTAAGTGTTGAAAATTCATCCACTAAGAAAAAAAGGAATTTTTCTTTAGATAAAATTGGTTATTTGAGAAATAGAAGTTAGGAGTACTTGACACAACTATCTAGTCCTTTTAGAGCACATTTGAATACAGTTTTACGATCAGTGATTGTATCAAAACAACAAACAAATTCAGTGCTGTTAAAACAATGTCCTTTAGGGGCAGTCATATACCAACATTCTGTTTTAACAGAAATAATAAGAAACATCTGCACGTAGTAGCAAGGCTTTTTGAGAAAACAGCTGCGTGAAATAGATGCCAATGAATCTTGCTCAAAAGAGCATGGTGATTTCTAATTGTTATTTTGATTCTTTTCTTAATTCATCTCTGATTAAGTTATGAAATTAAACATCTACACAGTGGGGACCAGCCTTTACTCTTAATTTATAAAGGCCATAATTTTGAAATTAAAAACCTGAAAGTCTGGCAATTAGATAATCTTTTAGAAGTTGGCATCTGCTCTTCAGAGGTAATATTCATACATGTTTTTAAACAGAAGTAGTGTCTGTATAGGTATTTTAAGCAGAATTTGAAACTCCAGGGTTTGGAAAAGCAACCAAAGTCATGGATATATTACTAAAAATGATATTCCATTTTCAATTCATCTTTGGGGAGTTTTTGGTAACACTTCTTCCTTAGTTGCTCATGCTCTTTCTCTAAAGGCACTAATGATTTGAGTTCAGGGATGCTGAAGGATAATACTTTTGTAGGGCAGACCTGCTGATCTGGGACTCGTATTATTAAAACCAAATTTCAAAAGGTAGGAACAGCTGGGGATGACAAGTAAACAGTGAATTTAATACCAAATGTCCAGTCATACTTGCATTCTAACTAATGTGTTGCTCTCAGCTTGGACAATGGAACATTTTTGCTCAAAAGCCTTAAATTTCATTAATAATTTCTGATATATTCTGATAGCCACATTCATTTTTACTAACAGGAAGCTGTGTACTGATCGCAGTTGCTATCACTATTAACACAGGAAGAAGGCCTTGGAAGGTTAAAGATATAATTTTGTATAAAGACAGTGAACTTGACTGGCCACCTTCTGAGCCTTTTGGTTTTAAAACTGAAGTGCAGAACTCCACACTTCAGGTCAGACTTCTTGCTGAAGCATGAATGTCACAAGCTTTATACTCTTTTGGAAGCATAAGTTCATTTTCCTGTTATTCTATGGCTGAATTGCCACCTGAGTCAGGAAAGAAATTATTTCTAGGATGGAAATACAGCTGAAGTTGTTGATAATCAAGATGTTCAGCTGTTTTACTGTGGCTGGCAGCCAAGGACTAAAAAACATCTGCAGAAAAAAAGTTAGCAAACTTACATAGCTAGAGATAAGAAAGAAGAAAGTTTCCAGAGACCTACAATATGCTAAGATTTGAATATTTCTACAGAATATACTGTCCAGAATTTCCTTCCATAGACTGTAAGGCTTTTTGTAGGGTGGAGGCCAGAACTGGTTTCTTTAGGAGATATTCACATAATCCACTTTAAAGCACCCACTCTGAATGGCTCTCAGAAGGAATCTATTATATAGGGAACCTAGGAAGGCTGTCAACACCCTAACTCAAGACCCAAAGTAGGTTACATATACATATATAGGCCCCTATAAATTGGGGCTGGCCTGAAGGCCTTACTATAAAACATATAATAGTAAGAAACATATCTGGCCTGGAGCAAAAATTCTGATTTTGTGCAAGAGAAGAACTTTGGACATTACATTTTGAAAAGCCAAACAAATATTAGTCAAGTGCTTGTTTATATTTTTATTGTATGATATTGTTAAAATAAAATATAAAACTACTTGATGAAGTATCTGAATAGAAAGGTATAAAAGTTCTCATGAGATCAAAGTACTTCACTTTTGAAAAATACAGTATTGCCATTCTTGTGAAATGCTTTAGTATCCGTAAACCTGATTATTCTGTCACAAATGACAGAAAAATACTAAGCAGCTGTTGATAAAAGTTACTGGCACATATAATTTTTACTGAATCACAGAACACAGCATAATTTATTAAAAAGTGTCCGTCATTCTTTATAGATAAATTAAATAACACAGATAGTGTGATAATTGAATGAACAGTAAATCCCAGTGGCTTGCAAGATATCTGAACTCTGCTGCCTCTGAACAGAAGGCAACTTTATGCTGAAAGCAATTAGGAAGGGACTTTCCCTTGGGTATATTATTCTATAAATGGATCTTTCAGGGTTTCTTAACCTCTCTGCTCAAACCATAATATCTGCCTTTTATGAGTACTACCACACTGGGTTAGGTAGACTATTGATTTACTTAATTTTCTCACTGCAAATTAAAAAATGCATTATGCAATGCATTGCCCAACTTGCTTTTATTATACTCTGCATATTAGGAAAATATGGAGGAGCTAATTGTTTCACTTTCATTAATGAATACTCTTATACCAGACATTAGAGCTACTGAAATACACCCTGCTCATCTTAGCAACTGTTCATGTAATATTTTGAAATGTTATCATCAGTCTTGTATCTTCATATTTTTAGTGAGATGACCTTCCTTTATATAGCAAGACCCCACATATATGACTTTTAAGACACTGTAAAATAAGATTCTTCAGGGTACAGAAATAAAATCCTTGTCAATCTTATCTGAGAGGCAAGGAGGCCAGGTATTTGTTGTCTTCATGACTTGCAATCAAACATACTGAAGCAATTTTATCATATTCTCATGACTTTAATGTTTGATCTTGTTTTTTTAAGCAAAGTTTCTAGTGTGGTCCTTAGTTTTGCCTGATGGAGAACAGTGCAACTGGACTCTTTCATTGCACTACTCTTAACAATTTAACAATTTCTGTGTTGAAACAATTATTTCACACACAAAAGCTAAGAACTAAAACTCGGCTAAGACACTGACATAGACATTTGTCGTGGTTTAACCCCAGCCAGCAACTAAGCACCATGCAGCCGCTCACTCACTCCCCCCCATCCAGTGGGATGGGGGAGAAAATCAGGAAAAGAAGTAAAACTCGTGGGTTGAGATAAGAACAGTTTAATAGAACAGAAAAGAAGAAACTAATAATGATAATGATAACACTAATAAAATGACAACAGTAGTAATAAGAGGATTGAAATGTACAAATGATGCGCAGGGCAATTGCTCACCACCCCCCGACCGACACCCAGCCAGTCCCGGAGCAGCAATTCCCTGCCCCCCACTTCCCAGTTCCTAAACTAGATGGGACGTCCCGTGGTATGGAATACACTGTTGGCCAGTTTGGGTCAGGTGCCCTGGCTGGGCATGAGAAGCTGAAAAATCCTTGACTATAGTCTAAACACTACTGAGCAACAACTGAAAACATCAGTGTGTTATCAACATTCTTGTCATACTGAACTCAAAACATAGCACTGTACCAGCTACTAGGAAGACAGTTAACTATATCCCAGCTAAAACCAGGACAACATTCCATCTGTGAAGAATTCATGGCCCCATGTTACCCATTCTGACTTTTTGCAGCAGATTACTGCTTCCCCCGTGTTAAATGGGATATATACATGTATCAAACCTGCTTCAGTACAAAATCAGCCAATTTTGTTTAATACAGTATTTGCCAACAGTTTAAGCTGGATCTTCTGTTAAAATATCTGAGGCATCCACATATATTCTGTTTCACTGATCCTATAGCACCACTCTGGCACAAAGGCAGAGTGGAACAGCGATAATATCTCATATCAACAGTAACTTTTATTAACTGCCACTGCATTAGTGCTATGAGAGCAGCAGAACTGGTTGCTGGTGTTTGAAATGCAGCCTTCAGGTATCAAGTAATAGCATCCATCCGACTACAATTGCTCCTACAACAAAGTTTGTCTAATGAAAGTTATACAGTTTAGTCACCCTGGTTGCAATTTCTGGACTGAGCCTTTTCTGTTGTTCTAACAGCTGGGTTTACACTGATGATATCCAGAAAAAGAGTAGGTGAAGAAATCCTATCTGGGAGTGCTGTTAGGAGAGAGGAAATAAGACAGACCTATGATATTTTTGTATTTTAGTGGTATATTCACAAAAGTCCTGATTTTGGACAGTTTGACTTATAAGTAGGGCCTTAAAAATTATATACATTTTAGCAGAGAAAAAATGGAGGAAGTCCCAGCAAAGTTTTCCCAGAAGAGCCATGGGGGCTGGAGCCCTCACCCTCATTAGCACTGCTTACTGCAGCACGTGTCGCCGGTCGTGTGAGTTGCGAGTGGCTGCAGGACTGTGCAACCCCATCACCAGTGCAGCCTCTGCCACCCCTGAAGAACCTCATAGCTGCCTAAATATAGCTTATCTGCTCTCAATGATGTGAAAGCATTAGCTTTCAGTTATCTTTTTTTTTTTAATAGAGCATCTAGTGCTCTATTAAAATGTGCTTTTTAATGTGCTTTTTAAGAAGGAAATGTTTTTCTCCATCTATTTTAGCTCAAACTTCTATATAATATTTCTATTCAATGCTTTCAAATAAATAAAAATGTGTTAGTAGAAGAAACCTTTATGCTTAATGGCAGGGGGTAAGAAAAGGAGAGGGTGGAAATCAATCTTTCCTCAAAACATAATGCAGCAATAAAGGATACCCACTCTTGAGCTCTGTTGGCTGCTTTATGATTTTTTTCTCAGTTCAAACAAAGCTGTATTCAAAACAAGGATAAACATATCAATGCTAATTTTATATAAGACTCTTCCTTGTATAGTAATTTCACCTATTCTATTCATATAGCAAAGAGCAGGATTTCTTTGATCTCTTCCTGCCATCTATGTTTTGCCATTTAGGCTTCTACTTAATGTCTTTTGTTCTGGTATATATTTGCTAAAAGTGATAGATCACTCTGTTTATAATCTACATAACTGTCTATATTTCTGCCAGATGTCAGCTACTGTTCTTTCCTGTTAAAGTTCTCAGGAATATATCACAGTAAATAACTCAGTACTAAACAACAAAAAAAGGGATGATGTCTTGGGTTCCCATGTGAAAATCTCGGTATGAATGGGGAATATTTAAGCTTCACTCGTAATTAGGTACTAAGAAAATAACAAAATGAAGGTGACTTCCATGGAGTGGGATTTCTCCCAAGATGGTCACACTGGTATTAGGTAGATCAGTTGTTTTTTTATACTCAAGACTGAGAGATGTGGTCCACATGCCTGTTATTGCTAGTTGGAATGAGGGTTGATACTTCCATGACCGGCTTGGTTACTTGCTTATTTACCTACTTGCTTAGACATCCCAGGAGAGTGTGACTGACAGTTGCTTTTCTGCCAAGAGATTTCAGCTGCAGCATTCATGAGTCTTCTATACTCAGTGCTACCTTATGGTACCCAAATCTCTATTTTTGCTGTATCAAGCATAGGAAAGGCCTGTTGGGGTGAAACTAGGGCACGACTGACAAAAAAATATCTGTGACTTCATCAAAATGATCAGAGGAAATTTTCTGCATTAAACTGTCCTCTGCTTATTTAATGTTGGTTACTGCTTATCACAACATCATTCAGTTCCTTTCAGATCTTATAAAAAAGAAACCCAGGAAAAACAATCCCTTTTTCTATTTCCTGTCCACCCAAATGGTGGCCCGTTTCAGGTGGACAGTGATTCTGTTTATCATACCCACTGATGGACATGGGATGATCAAACATGGTGCATGTTCAACATTTGGCTAAAATTAAGTCTGCTTAGAACATGAATCTCATGCAGAATGTTGTGGCCTGTTTTGCCAAGTGTTTGTGACTATCTGTGATCTGCACTAGCTGTTTACTGACTTCTAACTGAAATTTTAAGGTGTTAAGTTGAATGGCCCCACATGATCTACCTGCCTAAAAGTCCTCCAGTGTTCTATTACCACAGGTCAGTTCAGTGGGGCACACCGTACTATCAGAAAGGGAGCGGTTACCATGGCCTTTTCGGTAAGAACCTCTCAGCTCAGTGTGTCCTTTTCTTACCTCCCATAGTTTGCAATATTCAAATATGATGGTCCTTGGTATGTTGTGAAAACAGTGTTTTTGAAGAGGTGTCAAAAGTAAGTTCGGGGTGCAGACAGGAGGAGTAGCCCATGGGGCATGTAAAAGGCTGGGAACATTTGGTGACTGCAGGTGTGCAGTTTCTTCTCTTTTCAAAAAGAAAAGTAGTCCAAGCATCCTTGCAGAAAGAGTGATTTTTCATTGGACACCTCACACTCCACAGTGCAACCTTGGTCTTCGTTTGAATGGAGAGTGTGGGTAACATAGCTGATGCTGGAATTATATGTAATAACTTCATTTTCACTTCCTTCTGGAAAGTTTGCCAATGCTGTTATTTATTTTGTTACCAGAGTTAGTTTCCAGTATATCAACATCCTTGCACTTTTCTCAAGCACTGAATTTCACTTTGCTTAAAAACACAAAGCAATCTGATCACAAAAGCATTTAAAAACAGATTAAGGAGCCCTTTTGCTTAGAAGTAGCCAGCAGGCACAGAAGATGGTGTTACTGCCTCAGGTAGTGAATAGTGGGATGAAGAAATGCCTGGAGGAATTTTGTGGCTTCAGATCATTATCTACTAAGTCTCCTGAAAGCTCCTTAAAATTCCAAACCAAATTCTAATGGCAAACAACAGGCCCACTAAATCTTTCACCATACAGTTTTATACCCCTCATTCAGCCAACTCCAGTCTTCAAGCAGAAGGAGAGGGGGTTTAAACTTCTACAGCAAATTAGAGGAGAGCAGAAGCCAGTCTGGGAGTGGAAGATCATTCAGTATTTCGTACTTTCTGGAAAGGCTCTGATTTATGGGCTGTGGTAGATTTAGCTTTGGTGGATTTACACCTACAGAGATTAGCACCTGCGGCAGGGTAGCAGAAGGGATGTGTGCTTGCACCTCAGCCTTTCTTGTTCACAGTACAATACAGTGGTGTGCATCAGCCTTCTCAGCTGTTTCAGATAAGATGCTATAAACTGGAATTGCTAAAGAATGAGTACATGCTCTAGGGATAGTAATCTCTGGCAGTCAGACAGGAGAGGCAAACTCTTGTTACAACTTAAATTGCCACCACTGTATCCACTACAGCACCTCTGACAGAGTCTTTAACAGGGGAATGATAGTGCTTAATCCAGCTGTTCGGATTTTTAAAAATGACACTTCTAGTTGAGATTTCTTCTGGTTCTGTAAGTGAAGTAATGCATATTTTTCAAACCATTTCTGTAACAGCACACAAGAGGGAGCAGGTAAATAGTTGTATCGGGTCTTAAAATGTTTTTTACAAAAGAAATCCAATAGCTATGATTCAAAACTTGAAAATCAGCTTTTGTTTGATTTTTAGGAAGACAACAGACAGGAATGAGAACATCAGGGAAGAGCCCATAGTACTTAGTCGTTGGACTAAACAAGTTATGCAATGAAACCTATTTCCATTTACATAAACTTCTTTATTAAGATATTTCTAAAGTATCCTCCAAACAGCATAGTATCATTCCTTTTTTACAAGAAGGTCAGCTCATTTGTCCTCCAGCTTGGTCACCTGAATTTCATTTCACTGTACCATTTTTAATCAGGTACTACAATGCATGTTCTAGAGTACCTGTTCCTGGCTGTAATCTTACAAAAAACGTCTTTCAGCTGTCTACTTGGAAAGGAAAAAGGATGTGTTTGTGGACCACTGGATACTGAGAAGAACTGTCTGCTTGGCAAATTGGACATAGACCAGATTTGTACAGAATATGTCTCTGTCTCTAGTCTAGGACTCTGCTGTCTGTACATGGAGAAAAGTACCTGTAGAGGGCAGGTAAAGCAGTCAGACTTAACATAAGGAAAGAAAAATTAGACTAAACTTGATGCTTTTGAACATATCACTTACTGTAAACAAAATGTCATTCTTTTCATGATATATTAGCATAACTTTATATAGCTGCTACATGCATGGAGGGAGTTGTATGCATCACAAATGATAGCCGGCAGAGCTTTTTAAAAGCTCTGACTTGCAGGATTTGTGGATACACTTTCAGTTCATTTATTTTGGCCTGATCTTAAACTGTACTTTGATGTTCAAGTTCAAGTAAGTGTAAAAATTCATTTTGAGCTTTAGGTAGACCAACCCAATTTTGCATCCGTTCCGATTTAATAAAAATCTTTAGATCGTGCCAGAAATTGTCCTAGTTTTGCTCAAAACCTGATGTAAAATCGGGCCAGGTTTTGTCAGGCTCCACTAACTCTCCCATTATGGAAGTGTCACACAATAATGTTGCACAAGTTTGTTGTTAATGGCAGTGATGAGGAACTACTTTTAGACAAGTGTCGTGCCATGAACCAAATTCTTTCCTCTGTTACTTCTGTACAAACATGGTTAAGGTAATGGAATCACATGATTATAAGACATTTAGAATTTAGATGTATAAATTCACCCCCCTAGTATGTTTAGCAACCTAAAAAGTAGTTCATAAGTTAAAACTACCTCTCAGTCTGGTTCTTTTGCCCCAGTGGTACTTATTCAACCCAGGAGAGGTCTCACTGACCTTGGCAGCTCAGGTAGGTAATATATTTTTACAAAAGTGAACTTCTTTTCACCTTTCTCCAGCAGCAATAATCTTTGACTCTTAAGAAGGATGAAATTATACAGTGTTTGAGGTGCATTTTCAGTCTTCTTGAGTACTGTATTTTTTCTTTATATTCCTATTGAACTGGCCAACACTTTTACTGACTAAATACATTTTTGCTTTCTAACTGGACAGAGAAAGCATTCAAAGGCAAAGTGTTTCAGCCTGAGAAAGGACTCAGAAAGGAATTTATCTTCCAGGCATGGACAGGCACGTGGACAAACATATTTATGCGCACTAAGAAATGCCCAGGCCTCTTCCCCTACGAGTTTTAGTTTTATCATAAGTTCAGTTTTTGCACAGACCAAAACCATTATTTAGGGTGCTATGACAGTATTCATAGTTCTTGCTGAATGGAGGTCTATTCACTTCACATTTCTTTTTCAGATATCAGTTTTCCTGTCTGAGGTATCTCCTTCATAATATTATTTGGAGGAAAATCTCTTTATCCAAACCCTCTTGAAATTTGAGGTTTCTGATCTGGGTTCACCTTCTGGAAGTTAGGTATTGCTTCCAAAAAAGCAATTATTGGTGGCCTGGGGTATTCAAAACACACAAGTCCAGGACCTACTACCTCCCAGGTCAAGAAAAAGGATTTGAATTAATGAAACTTCAGAAAAATAAATTGTTGAGTTTCTTTTATTTAGCCTTCTGAGCTCTTCAAATTCATATTTTTGTTCTAGTCAGCAACTGAGTCTTGAAAACTTTTAAAAAATAATGATGTCTGAGATTTGGGAGCTGGGGCCTTAAGAATGCATCAAATGAATGTTGGTTACACTCCTGAAATAAAAAACCCCACATTTCAATTGCCTCTAATCTCTTTCCAATAACTCAAACAATGATATCTAAAATTGTTCTCCTTGTCCACCTCTTGGATCTTTTTGCTGTTCCAGTTTAATATTTCAATGATAGATATGAATTATAAAAGCAGTCTTCATGTACCTCTTTTTTTTAATATTTGCTTATTTATATTGATGAGTAGCTCTAAGGTACTAAGACCTACATAAACACAATAAAAGAGAGCCTCTGTCTTAAAGAACGCAGAGTGTCAAGATATGGGAGTCAAGGCAAATAAGCAATTATGTTTTATATAGCCAGCCATAGTTTTGGTACATCACCAATAGTCATTGTTGGATGGCCACGCTTCACAGGCATCACAGCAGGGATGATACCTCCTTTACCTCCACTGGTGTATTCCAGCTTCACATTTCCAACCTATTACTTCTCTCAATGATACCTTCTTTCTGCCATTTTACTCCAATCTTCAAAAACATCTTTATTTTCACATTAAAGTTCTTTTTTAAATCCAAATACTTCTCCAAATCATTTCGCAAATTTAATGCTATCAATGAAATCTTAGTGAAAATAACAATAAGCAGCTGGTGTCACAAAAATGACCAAAACCTACCAAACCCAAGCAAACTAGATTTACAGTGAACAAACAATCCAGCAGGCTATGATAGTACTGCTGGACTTAATGGAAGAAGCAAATTGTCTGAAGTATGCAGCCTCCTCAAAACTGTTGGGACCCTGCATGACCTTATTGAAAAGTCCCAATGTTTCCCTATTTCCTCTTAATGAATCTCTTACTCATGGAAAGGCTTCATTTGAGTTGCTCCAAAAGAGGCCCCAGGAAACTAATAATAGTCTATGCTTGGGAAAAAAAAAAAATATGAAGGAGTCAGTTTGGATTTATGTTCTTTGCTTTTCTCTTTGCTGCTGACACTGCTTTTCCTGTAGCAAAAGAATTGTAACAACCAATCTACAGCTCTCACTTTTGCTCTAGATTGGATAAACTTCTTGGTTGTTATCCTGTAACTTAAGGGAGAGCAGTTGATCAGCCCCACCAGTTAACTGGGAATGAGTTCCTCTGCACCTAGTTGGGCCAAAATCCCAAAGCACATGCACAAGTTTACTATTGTGAGTAATTGTATTTTTAGACAGTTTTTTGGAGCTGGTACTATTTTTGACATCCTGCTTTCATTAAAGGCAGTGGGCACTGGCTTACACCCTTTATGTTTTAGATGACCTAGTACAATAGTAAATTGTTTGGCTTCCATTTAACTATATAAGCATAGAACAGTAGCAACAAAATTGAAGTCTCTCTATGTCTGAAAGTCATAGCACTGCTGGGATGGGGTCATATGTTTTTACATTAACTGACTTTAAGGATGCATAGTTAAATATAGAGCTAGTGAGGATTACTTGGACAGAACACCTTTTTTTTTTTTCTTTTTTAAATCCTTATTTTTAAAATCAGAGGAACATGCAAAATCCTATAAAATTCACAGTGGGACCAAGAAAGACACTAGCCCACTCTAGGCTACTTGGTACCCCCTGAACAAGCCAATAAGAAGAGTAAATGAGATCTAGGACAAATCTCAGCACTGTCTAAATCATCATCATGATTACTGGCTCTGGTCTGGATCTGCCCTCTGCTTCAAGGCTGTCCTACCAGGTATCAGCTATTCTAAGATGGTCTCTTTCAGTTGTTTTTTAGAGACAACATCTCAAAACTACCAAGAGTCAGATTGCCAGGTTTCCTCCAACCCCCTCCCCTCCCCAATATAGGTGAACAGCAGAGAGAACTGGAACTGCAACCTCAGTAGGTAAAATAGCAAGTGAATGAACACCCTAGCAGACAAGTGTCTCTCCTGCTGTTTGTCTCTCTCTCGTTTTCAAAGGAAAAATCTAATATGTCTTTATTTCATCACAGGGCGGAACAGGAAGAAAATATAAATCCCCTCACTTCATGGGATGGGGAAACCACTCGTCAGCCCAGTTTAGATGGACTCCCTAACTGACTTCAAAAACCTTTCGTGCTGTAATACAGAGCAACAACCCTGGACTTTTCACTGTATGTGGCTCTTTTACAAGTCAAACATTGTAAGAGCTTTCCCTTTCTCCTTAACTTGCTCTCTGACCTTTTTCCCATTGGGCAGTATATCGGGAAGCAGGTGATGTTGGTGATGTTTGGAAACATACCACTGCAAACTAAACCACTCAGATTCAGCTCTGGCACGATGGATCAAGACCAGTATTAAAGCCATTTCCTTTGGTGCGCCCAGGGTCAAACTGAATTGCTGTAAACAAACCGGTCTGCATCCCAGAAGAAATGTTTATGCGAAATAGTACTTTCCCTGTTGCCTTCCCCTCCTTCCTTCTTCCCCTTATAAAGCTGCTAGAAGCAAAAGCCAAACACAGCAAACAAGGATTTTTCCCCCCGTGAGTAAATTTAAAGGGACAGTAGCTGGGATTTTGCACTTTTAGCTGTTTATCTTTGGAAAATAGTGCAGTTGTTACATAGCCCAAATACAAGAGGCTCTGCTGCTCCCTTTGCTGTTCGGTCCTCTCTCAGGCCTGATAGTGCTTCCTTCCTGACCTCTCATGGCTTCCTGCCTCTAGCCTTATCGCAGCAAAAAACTTGACACTGTACTGGCTGTGCCACTTGGAATGCATTTAAATTTGGTAAATGGAAATATCCTTACCTTTACATTTACAAAAAACTATCATCTGCAGATCACTCAGTAATTTCCTACTGATAGTTATTTTTTTCTTTTAGATATGTTATTTGAAATAGATAAAAGAAGGGAGAAAAAAAGGAAAAGGGGAAAGGAAATCTCTCCTGTTTCTTTTAGGTTCACTTTTCTGCAATCTAAGAATCCATCTCTCAGGATGCTGAAATCAACATTGCAATAACTTTAACAGTCCTGTGTCAGTTTAGATCAGTTGAGGTATGTATTGCCTTGATCTAAACACTTTAAAAGGTGAATATTGCAGAAGTTCAGTAGGTAAAAGAAATTAAGGTGGTTCATCAAAATCCAGTGTAACTGCACCCCCGGTGCAGCAATAGAATTCTCCACCTACAATAATGGTTTTCCCTGATGCTTTCATAGGAACTAAAAAGTGCAATACCACAAGCTTTTATACCTCATATGACTTTAGGGATGTCAAAAGAATGACTCTACTGACGTTAGTTGACCAGAACCAGCTGTGCAGACTAGAATAGTTATTTTAAATTAAAACACTGGATTTGCGAAAGAGAAGAGTACAGTCCCCCTCATACTCTGACCAATTAGACTCAAAGCCATGTGGAACAAGTTAGAAACATCTAAGTGTAAGAATAATGTATTGTTCACATACTCTTAGGGACAAAAATGTTTTTTACAGAACTTCTTAGGCATATAGAGACCATTTTATTATCACAGTTTAGGGTCAGAGGAGACTATTAATGATCACTAATCCAAACTCTGGCACTCACAAACATTAAACATCATCAGCTTTCAGTTTGATCACAATCATAAGGAATTCTGAATATCACCAGGTCACGAACTCCAATAGGTAAATTAAGGAAGCATTCCAATTATGTTGAGTTCCATAAGTTTCCAATCATTGGAACATCCTATGGTTTTCCTCTTACACTAAAGCACTGTCTACTATCAAAAGTGTATTCCTTTTGTGCATGTTTGTAGCCAAAATACTTCACTGTCTCTTGGAAAAATTCAATAGATTCTTTTTTAGTCCCTTTCTCCAAGGCCTAGTTTCCTATCTCAAATTATTCCTGTACTTTTAAAAATTGTGTCAAAATCTTTAATGTATTTTTCTGAAGTCTAATCATCAGAACTGGACATAATATTTGAGTAACAACTTCCTTAATACCATATACAGAGGTGATATTACCACTTTATTCTTACTTAATATTCCCTGCTTATTTGTGGGTTTCTGTGTTGTCTTGGAAGCTTATATTTCAGATAAAGTATTTTAAGGATCTCAATTTTAAGATCCTAAATGGGGAATTAATATTCAATAAAATTTAGACCTGTACTATTTTGTTAATTTAATCTAGGATTTGCAATGTCAAGGGACTAATTTCTACGTTTATCTGTATTAGGAAAAGAAATAGATTGACTCCACTGAAGTGAAATGTGTTAGTCTATAAATGCATTTGTTAGGTATAAATGAAAGAATTTCTTCAATTAAAATTCTGCATCAGCTTCTCTAAGATCATCTAATTAAATGACTGTAAATTTTAGGGGCATCTTAGAATATATCAATGTTATTTCGAATTTAAAAGATAATTAGATTTAATTGGGTTTAGAAAATTGGTTGTTTTGACATCACTCAGGCAAAAGAATCAGAAAATACTTAAAGGATGGTAGTATGGATAATTAAATAATTGTTTTAAAATTGACTGTAATATTAAAATTAATTTTTCATTAAATCAATTTGATTATTGGGAACATAAGTCTTATCGGATATTTGATAACTTTTTCTTAAGCTATAGATTTGCTGGATAAAAATACCTATTTTTATATTATATGTACCTCATACCATCCCACATGGAATTCTGATTTTTTTTTAATTATCCTTATACAAATTCTCTATAACCCCTATTCACCTGAATTATATTAGTTAATTAAGAGATTTCAGTAAATTACTCTACATGGGAATTCTCCTCCTATCACATAATTTTTTGGTCTTGGTAATTTTGAATGCTTCAGTTGGGTCATGTTGATTTTAATAAAAACTGTATGTCTACATACACACACACATGTGATTATATACGCCTTCTTTTTCCGTATCACCTCTTGCCAGTATTAGATAATAAATATCTCTAGGGAAGAACTGTATTTTCCCACATTTGTAAAGGTGCTATGCAAATTGTGTATGCTATTGAAACACAAATATTTTATGGTAATAAGAGGCAATGAAGGGATTTATTTCACAGCCTAAGCATGGATGCAATCTACCAACGTATGTGATAAAGCAGATTGAACTGGCACCTCAGCCTCCCTTCAATTGGCAAAAGAAAGAAGTCCTGAGTGGGAGTTCCCCAACCAATCTTTCCTTAGCAGAAAAAGATAACAGACCTTTAGAGTCATAACCTCATCCAGCTTAGGCATAGCCTCCTTCCTGATTAGTCAGTTGGAATATTGTAATCAATGACATCATGGTAATGATGACAGAAGAGCATCTGTATTAAAATGCCTAGATGAACGGTCAATCCAGAGATTGGATTCTCTAAAATCAAACTCTTCTTTGAACAATGTTGACTCTTTCAACTGGTTTTGCAAATAAACTACTGAGATCTTTTAAAAAAGGAATGCACCTCACATATCAAAGAAAAAAAATGGTATTGAGTGGCTTAAAATCTTCCACGCTCTCTTAAGTAAGCCTATCTCTAAAATGTCAAAGCGTGAAGTTTTCCAGGAACTCTTGCATCAGCTTGAGGGATAAGGTTAGAAAGAACAAGCACCGTTTAAATGGAATCCCATTTATTTCCACACTTGGGAAGCATAATTCCTAAGTGATCCCTATTAATGCCACACACACTTGCTGACCAAAGTTTCTGGATTTTGATTTTGATAATACAACATGAATGTTTTGCAAGGCTTCATCCAAAAAAGGAGAAGGAGATAATGATAGTCTTTTAAAACAATCTAAAGAGAAATATAAAGAGAAAACTTACGTACTGTCTGCTCAGGCTAGGTATTCAACACATCTGTCCCATCACTGTGCCCTGCTTTAGTTTCCAGTTGTGACTTGTAGCTGTGTAGTTGTATTGTGACCTCTGGATCCCAAGGTTGGACACCATTTGAGAAGAGAGACTGTGTGCTTGGTCCTTCTGGTTTGTGCCAGATGAATTGATAGAAAGGGATAAAAAATGAGGAATTTAAGTCTACCCATGCACTGGCCAAGGAAGATGAACTTGCATCTGGGCAAATACCTTGTTCTTCACAAAAAAACATTTCAACATAAGCTTAAATTAGAATTTTATGGTCTTTATATTTTGGATGCTATGCCCCTGAAAAAGTCATGCACAGCTTTCAATGAATAGTATAAATGAGTCTTTTTGACACAGCAATTTGTTTAATTAATGAAAAGTCACCATATTCTTCAGATGTTATGCTGACAAAAGAACCATGCAGTTAGATTCTCTGCTCTTATCCATCCAGATGGTTATATAGTACCCATCACTAAAGTATCTGATAGCTGCATAGCCATTCCTGGATTTTATTTTCATATTCTCATGAGGCAGGGAAATAATCCCCATTTTAGAGTAAATGGACGATTCACTGACTTTCTATTGAAGGTTAGTACAATCAAGTGTCATTTTTGAGAAGGCAGTATGATGAAATTGTGAACCTAAACCACATTATGAGCCATGGTAGTTTCTGGTAGTTGCTGAAATTAGACTACTTTACATACCTTGCTCTATGGGAGAGCTTTTAAAAAATCTGGCTCCTGTTACAGGTACTGAAGAATTCCGAGATTTGATAAATTTATCCTGTAATGTGTGCTACAATGGTATCTGCTAAAGGAAGTCTTTCTTGTAAGACCTTTCTTCCAAAGCAAGAATAGTGGTTATAATTAAATGACTGGTTTTGTACAAATGTCTGTGTATTAACTCATTAGACACAATAGAATCCTATAAAACAAGGTCATTATCACATTTGCAAAAGCTAGATAAGGCAAAAGGATTTTGAACTGCTCTAAAGAGAGCACTTCAGGTAATGGTAGCTATTCAGGATAGCTTATGTCATAGGGAATAGAACTGAAATTAATGTGAACTTTTATCATGTCTTACTGTACTTCCCTCCAAATACTTATTAGTAGTCTTATTCTGTGCCAGAATTCCTTGAGTTTATTAATATTCCCTACACATTGTGTTTGTTTCTGTTTTTTAAAGTTATTGCCAGATTATAGCCTGTCTGTGCCTGATAGTGGTTGTGTTTGTATATGAGCACAGGGTCATCTGATAACAAATTGTAGCACTGCGCGATAAGCAATGTTTAAAATGGGTACAAGCCAGAAACCTATGGCTCCCAGTATACTTTCAGAAAGTCCCATCAACAAAAGAAAGAGTTCAAGGTATTTCGGAAAAAGGTCATTGATTACAACCAACTTCATGATCGTTCTGGATGTGTTCCTTCCTGCAGAGACATAATTACATTTGTTTTACAGTAGAACTTATTTTCAGCTTTGGGCAAGGACAATTGCTTTCAAACATGATTTTGACTCACACGTACCAGTTTAAGAAAGTTGTTAACTCTGAGTCAGTGGAGTAACAGTAATGGCAGTGAGATCTTATTTGGACGACTCAAATTTAAATTTATAGCATAGCGTTGTGAGTAGCTGAAAAGCAGTTACCTTGCAGAATGCTGACCTTGGTTTCTTCCAGAAACTATTTATTATACTTAGAGTATCTTCCAAGACAGGGACTTTTCCCTGTCTTTTACTGCAGAAGTTCATGTACCTGTGTCATTTCCCTTTTTTTCTTTCAGCTGAAGTACAGCATTTTCTGTGAAAATCACTACAGTTGTAATCCAAGTCAGGCAATGATCTCTTTGGGATCCTATGAAAAATGGATAGCCTCTTTCCTCTGCCTTCTTTTGAACTGTGTTACATACACCAGTGATAAGTATTTTGACCTAACTCACAAAGGCATATGTTGTCTTATTTCCTAGGTATTACAAGTTTTGTACAAAGACAAATGTTTTTCTTAAGTGTATCTTTTATCTAAGATGTGCATTTATCTGTAAGGCTCTGGTCTTAAAGTCAGGTAGTGGGTGCCTCAGGCTTGTAATATTTGGGGGGGTACATCCTTGTTTATGGTTAATCTGTTGTTAGTGTGATATCATGACTCTTGCCCTAGATAGGAGTGGAAGTAGTTTCCAATGTGAACTGAAGCAATATAAACAGTATTTCAGATGCTTTTTGCTCACCATAAGCCTTCCTTATATTAGGTAAGTCTTCATCTACCCTATTACAGTACCTGTGCATAGCCTACGAGGATTGAGGCAAAGGCTGTTGCTTCAATACTTCATCTGCCCCAGTTCCTCTTCATTAATTGGAGACCTCAGTGTTTTGTTCTGTTTCTTCTTTTTTTTTTAATCTTGTATATCAGAAGTCAATCTGTTTATTAGCAATTTTACTACTCCACTGTTTGATAGAAGGTGTTGACCAATGTTTTTGATAGTCAGTGGGGAAATCCTGTCATGCTATGGAAAGTTAGTTCATCCAGAAAGAGACTATGTTATAAGACAGAGTTCTTTGCTTTTCTTTTAAAATGACAACAGTTTCCGCAGGTAGAAGTTTTTTCATCTTCCTTTTAGTTAAATTTTACTATGACCATTGCAAAAAAAGAATTGTGATGTTATTGGGTTTCTGAATTCTCTAAAGCATGTATGAAATATGGGTGGAGACTTTAATAAGATTCTGTTTATTGAAATAACTCGCAGCCACCAAATCTTTTTCAGGTTTTTTAGAAAATTATAATTCTTTCAAGACATTGGGATAGCAAATTCTTGTCTGACACTGTGCTGTATTTCACTGTTTGGAGATAGACTCTGCCCTGTCCCGAGAGCCGTGCAGCATCACAAAACTCCAATGCTCTTTTTACTCCTCCAGCTGAGTGATGACCAAAGGAATTGCCTGAATCAGAAGAAATACAGGGACTTCAAGAGATATGTTCTTTCAACAATATAACTGGAAAGAGGAGGGGAGATGCCAGTAGAGGCAATGCCCGCACCTATGTCTACAGTGTTGAGCAGACCTGGCCTCTGGTCTGAAGGGAATATTCTGTTCTCCTTACAAAGGAAAGCAAATTTAACTCTCCCAAAACAACCAGGAAGATCTACACATATGGTGTAATTTAGGGTCTATTAGAGTCAAGGGGAATATTCACACTACCTTCAGGACAATAATAATATACAACCTACTTTGAAAGCATTAAATCACTAGTATTGCACGTTCATTTTTTTAACATTTAACTTGTATGTCTTGCTTATAAGTTTCAGTGTTAAATTACTCCATATCGGGACCAGTTGCTACAGTTTCCTCTGCAAACTCCTTTTTTTCTTCATTTCTTTCAAAATAACGTGCCATCCTTCCAATATAAACACTGAGAGGAAATAGATGAGTGAGTACGTAATCACAAAACTATCTCAGGCAGCAGGCTTCTGAAATGTGTTAAAATGCCAATCACAACATGCTTTTGCTCCTGCCAGTGTTTGATGAATATCCTCGCCATTTATGCTCTCTTCTGGCCACTTCCCTTGGAATACTTGAAATATAATTAGCTTTTTTAAACATAGTTTCCTATATAACAGCTGCAGTCAATGTGCAATTGTCCAAAAATAAGGTAATACATTACACATAATATCCAAAAGGATTTTTTCTATGTTGTGCCTTTGTTAACTAAAAGCCGAGTGTGAAATAAAATAAACTTTATATTCTTTTTTCTTTTTTTATTTGTAGGGAAAATCTCGGGAATTTCTGTTGCTGTTTTTTCCTCCATTGAAATATTTATGGCAAAAGAAAGGGCACTGGGTACCAAGTTTTTAAGTACCTATCCTAACATGGGGGTTTTTTATAACAAAATTTAGATAGAAACTTCCACAAGATCAATTCTGTATTCAAATAGTAGATTTGGAGGAATGTGTGTGGGAAAAAAAAAGTTAAAACCCCAGATTTAAGCGTAGAACTCGGGCACCTTCGACCCTTCCTGTGTATTAGTGTTCCTTTTACTTCACATGACAGCATCACTTTTAATCAGAGTGCACGTTTTAAGGCACTGGACAGAGAAGGGAACTGTTCCTGCTCTGCTGTTCCTGCTCCTGCTCCTCTGTTGTCTGCTCTGCGCTGGCAGCTGCTGCCTGCAAGCGGCAGCCAGGCCTCTGGCGACGGGTGGCAGCGTGCGGCCCCATCCTCTCAGATTTTGTTTTCTAGCAAAGAGGTGATATGGTCTGGTTTTTAATGGCCAAGACGCCCAAGGTGAGCACGCGCAGTCAGTTAGTCCTGCCTGCTCTCAGTTTGGGTTGCATTTTGGAGCAGGTGGCAGGGCCCAGTCGACGCCTGGAAGCGCCTCAGCTGGCGTGGCTGGTCCCTCCTTCCGCCCTCCGCAGCCACCGGTGGCTGGGCGGCTGAGAGGCTCCTCTGAGTAACAGCTCTCTGAAAAGGTCTGTGTCAGGGGAAAAAGAGGCAAAGAAAATGGAGGATCAAGGTTCATCCCAAAGGGAAGCAACAGTGGAGCACTGGGGAGATGAGAGCCCCGACCCTGGTTGGGAGGTGAGAGGAGAGAGTAGGCCTCGGCGCCTGTGTGCTGACAGGAAAGATTCAGTCACTCTCCCCGGGATGGAAGGGTTTTGCACATTTATGTTGTTTTTCTGGATTTGAACAGAGTTCGCTCAGGAACAATGAGATTATAAGCATGATTAAGCTGGTGAGGCCAGTTGTGTGGCTGATGCCTGTGAAGAAGAGTGAGGGAAGACCTCTGCAGAAGCTTCCAGAAGGAGGTGCGCCAGGAGGGTGAGTCTGACCCATAAGCATTAGGTAAAGAAAGTGATTACTGGATATGCTCTTTTAAGAAACATCTGTTGCTGATGTTTTAAATCCTATTGATATGTACAAATTGGTGTCAGATCAGCCTTTTTGTAGTGCAGATAAATGCTCTAAAAGACACCAAAACTTTTGGTAACTTCATACATGTTCTACTTCTGTTGTCATGAAAACTTGAAGAACAGATTTTATAACAACTATAGTTTCATAGCCTAAATTTTCTCATGGATTATAAAGCTAGAAGGTATGATAATCTAGTTTGAACACCTATAAAACACATTGTGGGGTTTGCTGATTTGTGGGGGTTTTTTTAATTACGATGTAGTTCTAGATAAAAATACTCACGAAAAATTAAATCTCTGTAATTCATATGCTAACAAGAGATGAAAAGAAATTAACAGAATGGAAAAATTGCACAAAAATTTTTTAGAAGGTGCAAACTATGCAGGTCCATCTGATTTCTTCCTTCTACTCTCCTCTGTCACATTCTCCTTCCTGTTGCAAACTCCTTCCTCCTCCTGACTTTTATGTTGTCTTTGCAGTTGACCCATAAAAATATTAAGCCAAGAAAAACCTTCGGATTTCTTTCTTTCAAAAGCTGAAATTGCAGTTCCTGGAACAGCTTTCACTTTCTCAAGATAGATATAAATACTCTTTAATTTTTCTTATACCCCTTAATTTGTTATAAGGTTTCAAATTACCATTTGCCATAGTTTCACAACTGGTTTGTAACACATATATCTCCACTTTTAATGTATATCAAAGGGAATACTGTAAGGCTACAAGTTAATACGTCTTCTCAGAAATGCTTTTATCTCTGTCATTTGTAGCACGTACACTTTGTAAATAAACTGGAGTTTTCACTTCCCTGCTTTGTTATTGAAAGCTATGATTTGGAACTGGAGCCATTCTGTCCCTCTGTAAAAAGACACTTGTTTATGTGTTGTCTAGAATATTGGGGCCCGCTTGCCAGAGGATGTACAGTAGATGTGTCATCTCAGCACAGCATATTTTGTCTGCCCTTGCCCTGTTTTAAACAGTTGGGTTGAGAAATACTTTTTTCCCACAGCAGGTTTCTGCTAGTAAAAAAAGATAACATGACTTTATGCTGCTATTCCAATCCACTGCAATAAACTCTTTTGTTTCAGTTCTGGATTTTCTCCATAAAGCTGGTAGCCTCATTTAGCATTATGTCTTTCAAGAGTAAAGTTATTATCCAACTGAAATTTCTGCTTATAACAGTCATTTAATCCAAATTCTGTAATATATGGTGTATTGAAAATGCATAACATCTTACTAGTTACTGGAAGCTAATAATAGATTGGAAATACTTTGTTTTGGTGGGAACATCGGTTGCTTATCAGGTGACTTATAGAAAGGTGGCATTTGAGTCCTGTGGGAATATGATCACTATCTGCTTCCTACTTAAGGCTGCTTACCATTTTGGGTCTGTTAATGAAATGCTGTGATAACACAGAGCTTTCCCCTGAAATGGCATTGCTAAGGTAACAAAATAAGTGAGAGAAAGCTATTTCAGGTGTAACAATTATGTTTAATTTGCCCTCTTCTATAGGCCTGACATTCATAGCATAATTAAGGTGAAAATGAAGGTTAGGAATCTTGCTCAGCTCAGGCCTCATGTGGGCCTCAGTCTGACCCTTTAGAGAACCAGCTTCAGCAACCCAGTGCACAATTCTTCAGAAGGGCTCTTAGAAAATGGTGTACTACCAGTATCTTAATTACACTGATGCAAATTCTGTATTAGATACCATGTGTTCTTCATGGCACATAAGAATCTGATCTTTGAAAAAACCTGTGTATTTTCTGTAAACAGTGAAAAATATATAGAGGTATCTAAAGTTAAAGATTTATTTCATCTACCCCAAGTATTCTTCAGTAGAATTTGCAGGACAAATGCAAAATTGCATTTTAAATTGCATTTTGAAGTAAAAGTAAAAATATATGTGAATCTTCATATCTTTAGAAGTGATGAGCAAAATAGCTGCATCATGGGGTTCACACAAGAGTCCCAGGTGAAAACAAAAGATTAACGTGTCTTGCTATAAAGTGATTATGACCTACTAAACTGTAAAGTTTTTGGAATAAAATTATTTATTTTGTATTTGTACTAGTTCTCTCACTTGGCCTCTCACCAGGTCTTCTAAGTGCTGCTACCTTATGACTAGAGATAATTATTTAATGAAATCTCCACATGATTTTACTGTTTTTCACATTTTTTCTACCTTACTAAAAAGTGATTTTCACATTAAAGTGTTTGGTTTTCCTTCAGCAGGAGGAAAAGAAAACAAACAGCTTATAAAAGTTTTTTTTCTCTTTAAAAATACATATATATAAAACCAACAAGTTTTGATGATGATTGCAAATAACATATTTCACTAAAATCACTCAGGTTCAGTTGACACGTCATCTAAAAAGCACTGCTTTCATTGTGACATAATTTTGAAACTGGGGCTTGTGCCATGAATGAGTGTTAAATCAGGAGGAGGCATATTTTAAAGTGACAGGTATAATTTCCAAACACAGCCTCATTGTTCTAAATTAAATAATTATCTGAGGACGTAACCTAGCACTCGTTAATGTGATCTGCTTGATAAACTCTCCCAAGATGTAAAGTCAACACCTAAGAAAAGTAATTTTCTTAGTGCCTTAAAATGTGTTTCACCTGGAATAGGTATTGAGGAACACATTGAAAAACAAAAGAAGACTAAGTCTAACATTTCCTCAGAGAGACTGTGCCGGTAGCATTCCAAAACCAAAAGTGAAGGAGGGTTTGCTTCTCTGTAGCTGAGAGGCAAATAGTCACGAGACAAGTGATGGCTTGTTTTCATGGGTCCTCTGGTCCTCACCTTTAGTTAGCTCCTCATGAGGAGCCTCTGAGATTATTTGTTCAGATAAGTGATTTTCATGGTACAAAATCAGATATTTTACTCTAATATATTAATCTTTCTATTTTTACTACTTGAAAAAGTAAGTGTTGTCCCTGTATTTCTAAATCGGTTTTCCTGTATTTGTTTTATGAAACACTCATTACTGTGACAACTCCAGTCATGGCTGCTGTTGTGGTTAGGCAGTACACTGGTGGTCCTTAATAAATTTTGTAGAGCTAGGAGGTATTTTCTTTGCAGGCGAGATTTGCTCTCTCTTAAAGTACTCTCATAATTTTACTTGAAGCTAATTCCTAGGATATCAGTTCAAGTTGTTGTTTATCAAGATTTGACCTGAGAATGCTCAGCTGGAAAAAAAGCCACACAAAAAGAAAGAAATTTGTCATGGGAGTTTTTTCTGAATGGGAACAGGTGTAAATGGGAACACTCAGAGAACTGTGGTGTATTGTAAAGTTTCCTCATTTGCACCAGGTAGGGCAATGTATCCTGTCCTACAGCAGGTAATTTTGCATATAGCTAGGTTAGGAGATTCTGTAATATTTTTAATTGCCTCACTTCTTTAAATTAACCTGGGAAACACGTAAACACTATAGAAATAAGCACCTTGTACCAACTGATTACTAAAAGTGATGCTTGCAATGTCAACCCCCACAAAATTCAGTGTGAATTTGTTAAGTACCTACCTTATCTACTTTGCTTTCTTAACATTCATTATGTTTGTGACTGGTCTGAAACGGGAGTGTTAATAGCTGAAGTACTACTTGAAGACTGTGTGCAGTGTTGCTAAGGGAGGAAAAAGGCTGGTCTTCTAATCCTAAAGGTGTGGGTCTGGAAAAGAACAGGCTCATCCTTAGCTAAATGATATGTGCAACAAAAAGTAGACATAATTAATTTCCTGGGGTGTGTTGACGTCACAAAAAGGAGTAAATGGTAGGGCTTGTATTTTCTAGCCATAAAGAATAGATTTATATTGTCAGTCTGCAGCAATCAGTATATGTAGTGGAACTGTTGCATTTGCACATATAAGATACCCTCCAAACGGGTGACAGAGTTCTAGCCCAATCTCTTCTCTTCAAACCCATCCAAAGAAGAGGAATACGACTCACTTTTTTTCAGTGCCTAAATGACTTAATAACTTATGTATCTAGTTTTTTTAGCATAGATTCTTGATGGCACATAATACTATACTTCAGCTTGTTACAGTGTTGTGAAAAATGCTATTAAACATTTTGACCTGTATCAGTTTTTATTGGTTTAAATCCCTATTTTTCTGTTGCTTAATTAAATAAGAGGGTTTCCACAGGTCTTGTACAACTCCATGTACAACTGACAAAAAATATCCCTTTACAGTGGAGTTGTATGACAAGGAACTAGTTTCAGAAATCATTGATTCTGAGATACTTAAGTTGAAGCAAGAAACTCTCCATGGAAGTATATCTTCACCAAGTACTACCCCTTTTACTCCTATCATTATATCTGCATCAGTATAGAACTTCAGGGTAGGCAGTCTGTGCTAGTTAGTTTAGCCTGCTTGAAATGGGAGTAAGCTACAGTGATGAAAAAAAAGAACAAACAAAAAACCACTGTTTTTTTCCCTGTCAAAACCAAAAACCCTAATGCAGCTCTGCTGATGGCTAAAAGCTGCAGCATTAAAAAAATCCTAATAGGATTAGGCCTTCATCATTCCGGTGAACAGCAGCTGATTGTTTCATCGAGAGCTCAGACTGCTGACAGAAACTTGTGATCATTAGACACAACCTGCCAAAATTGGCTTTTCACTAAAGCAAGGTCAGAAGACTCTGAAAGTAAATAAATTATTTTTGTTAAGTCTGACTAAACAGTACAACCTGTGGAGCTATTTGTTTAACTGTTTTTTGTTGGAGCTTTTTTAGAGTAATGCTTGTGGTTTCACATAATATAAACTCTAAGTCCTGTTGACTTTCAGTGAAATTTGAGTTCTTCAGTGCCTAGGGCATGGCTGAAAATGGAAGGCAGATTGTGAAATAACCCAGATAGTTTTGAAAGTAAGATCACCCAAAGTTTCAAAAGTGAAATTCCAGTATGTTTTCTATTGTC
The DNA here is from genome assembly GCF_000737465.1 of Haliaeetus leucocephalus. NCBI lineage: Eukaryota > Metazoa > Chordata > Aves > Accipitriformes > Accipitridae > Haliaeetus > Haliaeetus leucocephalus. Next base: position 4,846,950 of record NW_010973294.1, on the reverse strand, counting down.
AGTGTTGTCTGGGAGTCAAGAATTGGATTCTGACACCACAGTACCAGCCAGCTGGTGTCAAAGTATCTGTAAAGCAATTCAATTATTAGTTGATCATGGAATCACCAAGAAACTTCTTCGTGTAACACAGGAAGATAAAACATGGTTGTGTTGCTCTGGTTTTTGAATGTGTGTTGCTCATGGTTTTTTTAATATTGGAAAGGGCTTTGTGTGACTTCAGGTTAATTATAAAAAAGAAAATATTGTATCACAAATGAAAAAAAGTGCAGCATTCTCCTTACTGTCTTATAGTAAACAGGAAACTAGAGTGGTATGGACTTCTTCATGCCTGCTGCTCCAAAGTGGAAAACCTTACAAGCCCTTTCAGGAAAGATTGTAGTTAAGATGCTTTTCCAAATCGGCAGTTACTGAAAATTTGCTGCATTTTGTTTTTTAAACTGCTATTCTTTTTGCATTTGGCTCAGGACTGAAGGTATTCTAAGTCTTTAGAAAGTCTTTTAGAAGCTCTGCTTAATTTGAGAAGCTTTTTCTTGATCAAGGAAGCAGAATCAATATATGCAGTGTTTCTAAGATTCTGGAATGTGACTTTAAGAAATTACAACAGCTACAAATTGTGAGCCAAATCCCTGCCTTACACAGAATGTACCAGTGATAAATGAAGGTCTTTCTGACCTAATAAAATGCTACAGATTGATATTCCTTTTGTTGAGCAGCCTGTAATTTCATTAATTTTATTGACAGTAATTATAACAAGTTGAATTTATGGTAGCCATAAAGAAAAGTTAGTCAACCACATGAAAATGTCAGCATGCTCACTTTGGTATGAGCAGGCTGAAGATTTTTTTTGGGGGTGGCGGCTGCTGATCTGTTGTCTTCCTGCAGTTGTGTTTGATGGCACTTTATAAAGGCTAGGGAATCGTGCTTTCAGTGTCCCTCTCACAGTTCTGTTTGTAAATTTGAAAATAGATTCTTGTAGCCTTGTGACTTTGGACCTGTGGTCTCATTTTTTTCTTAAAATTGTTGAGAGAGTAGCTGACAGAACTGTGTGACACATTAAGCTATCTGGTCTGGATTAAAAAGCTAAGAATGTAGGAACTAAACGTTGAGTGAGGATGTTGAGTTCTTCTTTCTATATGTATTAAAGTAAGAATGTAGTGAAACCATGCGGGTTTTTTAGCCAGGCAAATTGCCGGTTCACTGATTTGTTGGAGACTTGCCTATGCTGAGAATACAAGACCAGGCCTGCTTATACTAAAAATGTGCCAAAATTTCTGTATATACCTGTGCAAAAATTAGCACAGGTTGCAACTGTTGGAGGATTGTACAAACAAGTACGGGTAATGCTACTATAAGTATCCTTGCCTAGACAGAGCAGCACCTCCTGTAAAGAATACCTGTGAATTTGAAAACAGCATATAGGACCATGTGCCTACTTCTTCAAAATAAGCATCTTTTCTAAATAAATTTATGACCTAGTTTAGTGTAAACTGGGAGGGGAGTGTGTGTTCTCTAGGTTGAAATTAAGAAATTAGAGTTTTGTGCCTCTTAACTAGAAATTAACTGGAGATAACAAATAAAAAAATTTAAAAAATAAAATTTCATAAATGTTCCGGTGGAAGATTGCCTTCGTACTAGAGATGCTACTGGGCAGTAAAATATTTTCAAATTTCACCAGACTTCAGAGACAAAACTGTAATGAGCATGTCCTGAAAAAAATGTAGGCAGATACATGAAAGTTTGAAATAAACTCCAGATGGTCAATGAAATTAATAAAACATTTTTGGTGAGAAGATTTTAAAATAAAATTTCTATGAGAAAAATACTTTTAAGAATAAAACTTTTACATTGCCATATCTTAAATACAGAAAAAAAGGATGATTACTCACTACAGCTGTCTCATGGAGCTGGTTGTACTAATGCTCAGTTATAGGAGAAGAGACATGAAAATAATGATAAGAGAGTATGAACAGGATCCCAAATTTTGGGAATCTTAAAAATCACAAAATCTTTGTTCAATTTCCATACTTTTACCTCCAGTACAAAATAAGTCTTTCTTGCTAATTAAGTTGGACAAATTCAGTCATTTCTTCTGTCATTAAATGTTCCATATTGTAGCGCATCTTCTTATTTCAATGTAAATATTGGAGAGGCACAAAACGCCTCTAAGCTTACAGCTGAATTTTAGTGTATGAGATCCTTTGCAAGCAAGAGTCTCTTTCCTGGGAAGACTTTTGGAATTTGATACAATCTGGTATACTCCACCAGTGTTTCAGGAATGCTTTTTAAGAGTTTACAGATATGCCAGAAGGTATATAAGCCATAAATGAAAATCCAAGGGGAAGTCACCCAAAGAGCACTCTTTGTTATGATGGTGCTGGCTTCCAGGTTGTTACTGATTTTGAAGCCTCAGTTGAAATTGCCTGTCCCCGTACTCTTTTTTTGAATGGAAACTGTCCCTAAAGATCCCTGATCAGCTGCACAGTTCTTACCTTCCTAACAGACAACAACGTGAACCTTGCAGTGGTTGAGCTTGTTTTTCTCTGTCCTATGCTCTTAGCTTGGAGGACTGTGCTCTAGAGGAGAATTTGGGCAAAACTATGGAGTTTAAACTTGGGCCTTTCTGAAAAGACTTTTAATTTCTTTTTTAACTTGATGAACAGAACAGAAAAAAAAAAAGGTTTAATGTCTCATTGCAGTAGCCATTCCCTTCGAGCTTCACCTTTCTGGGTATGTATATATTAGTAGTTCAGCTGAAATACACTAGCCTTGCACCTTCCTTGGTGCAATAGTACAGAGGGTTGCAACAGAGGAAGTAGTAGCACAGGCAAGTGCCAATTTAGTAACTGTTGCTTTCTAAACTTGGTGTTCTCAAATCTTAACAAACTTTCCTAAACCAGACTTCTTCCTGGTGGCCTGTCTTCACTGCTTCTGAAGTTTAAGAAAATTAAATTAAATTAATAGTACTAATTGTTAATAAGTAACAGGTTATGTTTAATCAGGAGGTTTAGTGCTACTATGTAGTGCATCTGGAAACTATGAAAATGTAAGCAGGAGAGAAAATTGGCTTTGTTACATGCATTTTAAAATTTTCTGGGAGTCCTGAGATGGCCATATTTATTCAAATACACAGCTGTTACTCCTAATCAAATACTTATTATTAGCTGAATTTCAAAGATTTTAGAAGATGGGTATGTAACCAATAATGTCCATTCTGCACAAGCCTATCTTTTGAACTGTAAAAAACATCTTAGGATGAAAAACTGATTGGTATAACTTGTTTCATAAAATCAAACAAAACATTATCCATAGCCAAAACCTTAAATGTGCTGTGCATGGCCTCCATGGGGCATTTGTATCTGAAAATAGCATTTCTGGGCTTGAACTGCAGTAAGCTGTGACTTGTTCATATACTGTGTGAAATTAGTGTTAATTCATATGCATCTGCAATCTATTAGTTTTTTGTTGCCTAAGGAGTTACGCCCAGTGCAATTGCAAACAGGCTTAAAGGATGGTATGCAGTTTATATCTGGCAAGTTAACTAATGCATATAATTCTAAATATGAATGCTGTGAAAAAATAAATAGTTACCTCTGGAATCTTGTACATTTAGTGTACGAGAAGAGTAAATTGGCATTGCCGCATTATAGGTGCTGTTTAGAGCAATAGAAAACTTAAAGTAGTGCTTCTAAAAAGATTTCAGTTAATCCTGCATTACTGTACTTCCTTAGATTGTAATGCTGCAATGTCTATCAGCAAGTATGTGAGTCAGCCTCCCCCTCGCCTGATTTCACTGTATAGATAAGGTATTTGAAAGCTGCTTACTATTCAGTAGAAAGCAAGTGCATGTAGTATGGCTCCTATAGCTAGATACACAAAGGATATAAAAACATATAGTGCATATAGAATGAAATCATCATCTGTTACAAATTTGGTACTGTTTATTTCAGTTTACACTAAGCAAGGATATGGTCTGTATACAGGGTTGTCTTGAATCATGGGAATAATATTGAAAAGTAGAAAATGATGCCTCCTCTAAGTGATTACTTTTGCCTTTAGACATGCAAATATTTTTTCATCACCTAAACTATCATTCAAATTTGCATTCTTGCCATTCTGCTTCATTTAAAAAGAAAGTTTATGTCCCTTGTTTCACTTATCGTTATGCTTTTGTGCTATTCTTATGATTTTTGTTAAATACGACAATTTTCCACTAAAAAATATCATCCTTCCCAAATGTGACAGGGGTGATTTTTTATATATATATACTTTTACAAATTTAGCTTGTCCACTGTATTAGTGAGTTGGCACAATTGCATCTTTCATTGTACTGTGGGTTCCTTTTCCCAGGTACAGACTTCTTGGGAAGCATAGTCACCCTGCAAGCCCCACTCCATGCTCTGGCATTCAGAATTCACCTGTTCCTAGAGCAGCAGCATCTTCTCTGGGACTGCTCAGTTCCAAGTATCTGTCACAGGGACCCAAAGGTGACCACATGCAATGCAGAACTGTATGTTTTTCCCCTCTAGCATCATAATACAAACCACTTTTTTTTCAGTTTCTTCCCCTCACCTCCTCTCTTACATGAGGTCAAAAAGCAGGGGAAAGGCAATGTCATTCATGGTCCAGAACTCCAGGATGGCTTTTGCCGTTATTCAATCACCTCAAGGCTATGCCTATTCTTAAATATCTTTGATCTTGTGCAGCTCTAAGATTGCTAATACTTTGGTTTTATTTCTGAGGAATAAGATGTTGAGTTTTGAACAAAGATTTTTAAAAACATCTGCATTTTCAACATGGACTGCAGTATTAAGAGAAAAAATTGCCATGCAGGTCACATCTTGGAATGGGGAGAGAACCTGTAATTTTATTTTCCTGCAGGAATTTTCTTCTGGAATTTCCTTCTTGGATCACATCACAGTGATCACACCAGAATTGATCACACTCTGCGCTTTCTCAGGTCCCAGCCCAGATGCCCATATCTCCCACTTTAAGATCTTCTTAATGTTACCATACTTAAATAGTTTGGATGGAAAATTTCCTCTGAGTTTCTGGCTCATGGCGATGGGGTTGGTTGTGGTGGGGTGGGGTGGGGGGGCGGGTTGGTTTGTTTGTTTGTTTTTAGTTTAATCATGATATGATGAATCTTCTGAAGATGCAATTTGGAAAAATACATTCTTTAATCACGTTGTAGTGTTTTGGTATTTAATTAATATTAAATTGCAGTAATCTAGCAGCTATATTACTTGACACAGGGTCTTGAAATTTCAGTTGTTTGTAGGGAGGCAGAGAATTACCATGGCTCTATACCTCTTATACTTTTCATGAGACAAAAAATAAGGAATTTTAGATGCTTATAGTTTTCACTAAATTTTAAGCTAACATGTAGTTGGAGTCTCTGCCACTACTTAGTGTGCCACAAAATACAGTAGCAAAGGTTAAGGAAGGCCTTTTCTGCAACTAGTCTTGACATACATAAGTTGAACAAAGTCAGTTCTCATGTTTTTTCTTCTCCTTTTGGCATCCTGGAGAAAGGAAAGAAAGTTAAAATGCAAAGAGTTGGAAAAAAAAGAGATGGCATAGGATGAGGGAGGCCATTATGTTGGGGGAGGGACAAAGGAGAGTTATAAAAAGAGGAAGAGAATAAGAAATGTATGAAATTATTTAGGAGGAGAAACGGCATTTGTAGGAATTGTATGCTGTGTAAGTGAAAAGTCTATGAGTAATCAGAAAAGTCTACAGCTGCTATAGCATACCACTTTGCAGAACCTGGAAATAAATCCAGTGCTGTCCAGGTTCTGAATTCTGCCCACATATGGAAGGTCAATCATTTTTCTGTTCATCCTGCTCTTCTTGCTCCCATCATAACAGTCCACAAGAGGGCTTAATAGCTTGGGCTTTCTGCTGGTGTTGCTGAACCTACTAGCGGGCAGATGTGGAACAGGCAGTAGTACTAGAGAAAAATAATGGGCAGAGATCACTCTTGAAGCGTGCAGGAATGAGTGAGGAGGCAGCAGAAAGGCTGGGGGGATGGAGGAGCAGAGAGGAGTGCTGACAAGAGGAGGAAACCGAGGGAAACCTTGGGAATATGCAAAAGAAGAGTTGCAACAGTGACGTCCAGCTACAAACAGTTTGAGAAATATTTTAAAAATTCATTTGATAAACTGCCTCTTGTTTGTAATCATAAAACATATTGAAGCTTTGGCTCCCTAGCTTTGCTCTGATCCCATTCTGTCATGTGCTCTGCGGGGTTTTTTGTTCCTGATGAAGTGCCATGTGATCTTTGTTACTTGCAGGTCTGAATATTGATTTCTGCTCTGTAGCGTGTTACTCCCTGACAGTCTTGAAGCCACCAACCACTGCAAGACATCGATCACAAAATTCCTTGCCAACCACTTTGGTCTAAAATTATCACTCAAGCTGTCACACCTGAACCCTGTAATGCTCTAACTGAGACTCATATGGGTGAAAGGGCAGAGATGAAAGAATTCCAGCTACTTACTGTTCTAACGCTTCTTGAGCTCATGATAAACATTTATTTTTACACCTGTTCTCTTACTTGACTATGGCTCCTTTTTATTAAAGAACCTTCCTTCTTTCACCATTCCAGCCCTCATCTGTTGGAAAACTACCTATTTTGCGGAAGGTTTTTTGTTTTCTTTCTGCGTGTTTTGGCAAGCTGCTCTTAATAAATTCTGTAGAAGGCAATAGAACAGAATCTGGCTCTCACATTCTTTTAAATTCTACACAAATATAGTCTGCATCATCATCTGGGCTGTGCAATGCATTGTAATAAAACGGTTTTTTAGAGTTGCTTCAGTAAAGATCCAAAATTTGCCAAAAACTACAGGGGTTTCACTGAAGTTTCACAAACCTGGGCTGTCTTTGCACTTAGCCTGGGCTCGGTTGTGGTTTTTGTCAAACTATGAAAATCTTGATTTTACATAGATGAAATAGAGTGGGCAAGGAAAAGGATAATATTTTCTGACCTCCCTCTGATAGTTCAGTTTCTTCTAACTTTTATTTCAAATCAAGACTAATAGTTTTAAAACACTGATATTAAGATATTTAGCAATGTGGATCCTTGGTGAAAAGCAGTATATGAGTAGATCAATATGAAACTGCAGCCCAAAGTGCTTTCTGCAGAAGGCTGCAGAAAAACTGAGAATTAATAAGAGTAATGCATTAAGTCTTAGTTAAGGAATTTACAAGACCTGGGTTTAATTCTTTTTGATCTCACATTAGTTAGATAGGTTCTTGACTCTACGAAGCCCATATTTTACTTTAAGTTCTTATACACAGCTGTTTGCCTGCAGTTTCTTACTATTTGAGTCACATATCATTCACTGAAACACAAGTTATTCTGCATTTGTTCAGAATGGATGGTAGAACTGTAAGGCAGACCAGCAGCCTGAGCTCAGTTAGAGAAAACATTGCCACTGTTGTTTAAATAGGATTCTTTCTGGACAGAAAAATAGGTGCATGTGGTAAAATGCTGTATTAAGGCATTTCAGTAAATTTGACTGCATTTTCATCTGTTCAGTGCCTAAGCTCATAGTGCCCCTTGCTGCCTAATTCCTCAGACTCCTACCACTGATAGTAGTATGCGTGCAACCCTCATGTTTGCCCTTGGATTGCAGGCTGAATTTTAGACTTGGCACATGTTTTTGAGATCAACAATTACATAGATATATCTCATCTTCCATCACGTAGTTTCTGTCATGTCTGCATAAAGTGGTATAAGGGATCAGGAAGAAAAACAGAAAGGAGGACCAAGGAGATTCCTTTAGGACGAGAGAGCCTGCAAGGCTACACTATGGGCAGCCACTGCTGCAGTCTCTGTGTTCACAATGGAGATCGAAGTGTGATAAAGTGTGTAGGTCACGGTCATGAGTACCTGAGCAATGACTGTTGCATGAAAGTTGATGTTCTCCACTAGCAGCCACTGTTTGTTTTTCGCTGTTGACACAGAGCTGAGATGTTGTGTCTTGTTACCAGCTCTACACGGAAAGTGCCACTACCTTACTCTGTGCATGCAAATATTTACTGGATCTTTGGACAACCAGTTGGATCAGTCCAAAGGAGACAATCAGAGAAATGCATACAGCAGGGTTACTACAGGGTCATCTCTAGGCTGCTACTAGGTTTTCTATATTGTCACTGCAGAGAAACAATAGGTGTGGCAAGGAAGAGGTTAACCCTTTGGGACTTCATCTTTACTACAACTTTTAGAGGAATCAAGTCAAACCTGTATACTAGTTTCTTTTTCTCAATTGTTCAAAAATAAGCAATGGCTTTTTTATATTAATTGAGCAATCATCTCCAAAAATAAGATTTTTAAGATGTGTCAAGTTGTCCTCCAGGATCACTCATCATTCTTTTTTTTTTTTCATGTTGATACATCACTCTTTAAGTATTTTTAATATGTTGATACATGCAACAAAATAATTTATTTTAAATTTTACCTCTTTTATATGAGTTACTTTTTGATGTCCTTATTGGTTTGGCTGAGAAACATGAGATAGTTTAGTTGCTATTATATTCTTCTGGAATATATCTTAACTGTTTTAGTTAAACCAGGCTTTAAGTAAGCTGTTATTTTGTTTTCATTTGAAGCCTTTCTTTCTGAATGTTGTGTGACTTAAAAAATATGATGTGATATTAAAGTATTCTTCTCATTTTCTTGATTACAGTGCAGCTTGAAAATTCTTCTCACTTTCTTGATTACAGTGCAGCTTGAAAATACAAATCCTAGAGGGTCAAAATTCAAAAGACAAGTAAAAATCCTATTTTTAAACATTAATCTGTCTCAGAATCTGAACTGTCATTAAACTCAGCCATGACAGTTTGATTTTTGGGACTTTTGATATTTCACAATATATCCATTATACCTCTCATAGACAAGGTCTTACTCTACACAGCCTTTCTGTAGATCCAGGTTAAGTGTAGTGCCTTAAACATAAGACCACCTTTGCATATGCTGTTTAGGAACTGAAGTCTTGCTGCTGTAGTGATTTTACTTACTAAACACATATAAAAATAATGTTACAAAAATAAGGTGAACTCTAGTTATCTTGCTATCCAGAATTATTGCTGTGTCAAGTATTACTGCTATACCAATTAAATTGGTATTTAATAACAGGCTTCTGTAAAATATTTTTATAAAATAAGTACAGGAAGGTAATTCACCTGTTGAAACACTTGTTATTTTATGATAAAATTAAGCTATGAAGTAGTGCATACTGTTTGAGAAATTATTTAATGCTAATGTAAAAACAGGAATAGGTTTATTTAATGCTGTTACAGAAATCTATTCCTATTCTTACACTAATTTTTCATTGATTTTAATAAATATCTGGTATTTTTGAAAAGGGGAATATTGGTATTTTTACTAATTAGCTATACCTACTGTTGTTCCATTTGCTGCCTTTTCAACAGAACGCTTAAGGAGATCCTTAAGGAGATCCTTAAATCCAGCATGATGAGCATTTATGTATATGTGTAAATGTATGTTTGGAAGGCATATGAGGGATGCTCTTGGCAAAGCTGCCTGGACTGTAAAATGTTGCTTCTCTGGAACAAAGGTAGCAGATGCTGGCTGTGCTATATTATATTTGTTGGTTGGTGGCTTTTTCTTCACATAGATTTTGAAGAGGGAAAGCTTTTATTCAACTTTGACTGTCTTTTATTTAGCATTACTGAAACACAGAAATTAAAAATATACCCAGCACAATACTTGCATGTTTTTTTCAGAGAATCTGACACCATCCGAGCAAATGGTGGGTGGGAACACACTGATGCCACATCCTTGAACTCCTTTGTGTGTTAAGAACAATGTCTGTTTTAAACAGAACATATATCTTAAATAAACCTGCTAGAATTAAAGGGGATAAAAATTAAAAAGGTTGGAGAACTTGCCTGCTGAAATGAATCTTTTACTCAGTATGATGGGTGGCAGCGATAGTGATTTGCCTCTCTTTAAAAAGTGAGAGGAATGTAATGCGCGTTTTGGGGTAGCAAAGTATGACTTTTCCCAATAATCCTGTCATCAGCTCATTTATTGCTAGTGACTTTAAATAGCTCCCTGAGAGCCCAGTGTGAATACCACTACCAGAGCGAAGTGGAAAAAAAAAAAAAAAAGAAAAAAAGAGGGGACTCGTAAAGAAGAAGTCATAAAGTCTGGAGCCCTCGCCAGATTTCCTTTGCAAGGTGAGGTGTGGCCCGGGCTGTGCGCGGAGCTGCCGGAGGGCCAGCCACCCTCCCCGCAGAGCCCAGGACCCGGCCTGGCCGGGGGCCAGGCCGCCAGACGCCAGGCTCTGGGCTCCCAGCGCTGGGAGAGGCCGCTCAGCCCGCTTATACAATGGTATTATCTCAGGCCAACCACCGCTGCAGAAACTCTCAATGCTTCCTGTCCTTACAGCAGCAGCACAAACTGTCCGCTTGCAACCGCTTGCTGACACACTCACCAGCACTTGGTCGCCAGACTAGCTGTATAAATGTCTAAAGCTACTTCTTTCCTGGGATTTACAGCCACTGCATGCAGTCATGTATTGTATTTTTAGTCGCTTCTGTCATGATCGACAAGATCATGAGTAACATAGGGAAAGAGTATAAGCTTCTATGTCAGGTTCTATAACACCAACAGAGTCTTATAGAAAAAAGAATATGAATTCTTTAATAATCTAACACTTCTTTGCAATAAATGTCAATTTTCATTACGTCTAAAGGGAGCGAGATATTTAAAATCAATTCTTCTGTTCTTTGCCTTCATTTTACTTATAGTAAGGATTTGAGAAGTTATGAAGACTCATTTAATGTGAACTATCTTATGGGTAGGAAAGGCAGAAAACCTACTAGAAAGGAACTTTTATTTTACACAGCATCTTTTAAAAAAACCCTGAGAACAAGTCTGATATTGTCTGTCATGCATGTTTCTAACTCCATTTTGTCTCTTGCTGTTGAGGTATGTTATGTGCCCATTGGTGATGAGGAATAATATGGTCTCAATTTCTGTAAGATATTAATGAAATATTAAAGCCTGACTTGTGAATATTTAATAAACATTGCCATTAATTTTAATTTAGAAAATGAATAGCTGTTTAGTATAAATTTATTTTAAAGACACAGTTGATTTAGAAAATCTAATATATGATTGAGATACATATATAAATATATATGTATTGTGGTTATGATGGGCCAGATTCTCAGCTTCATTTGAACTAGATATGTATCTGGTAGAGTATCTTCCTAGTGGAGTGGGCGAATAGACTCTATCAATAGTAGTTTAAAAGCTTAACTTTTTACTTTGATTTCTGTGCAGTAACCAAATCTCATTGCAGGAAGAAGGAAATATCTTTCATGCTTACTAGTGCTTAGTCTTAAATATCCCCTTACATAAGTAAGTAAGGGAATGTCCATTATGTTTAGTGAAGTGTAGAGACAGGGGATAATTCAGGTCTTATGAAATGTAAAATTTTTATTAATACAGTAGCTGTAGTTTTAATAAGGTCTATAATGCCAATGCTGCTATTTGTGCAACAGTGAGGTGTTAAAAAGACATAAGCCACAAGTTTTAAAGTGTTTGCCTTTTTTTCAGAAAAAAGTCCATTATAATCATCATTCAAACCAGTCAAGCTGGTGCAGTCATCATAATGTGACATGGTTTTGTCTACATAGTTTGACTCAAATGGCACTATTTGAAGGAGGGCATTTTTGTGTTAACACAGGAATGTTTACTAAATGACACCAAGCATCTCAATTTGACATACCAAAGAAACAGAAAGAATTTTTTTCATGTATGTTTTTATACACTGCTTAATGTCCATTAGATTTTTTTTTTAATTCTTCTGTACTTTTCTTTGTATTTTTTATCTTAAAATGAATAAATGACTGACTGACTTATATCTCAGGGAATTTTTAATAGAATTTCAGGTGTAGAAGGTTTCCTGATAATCAGGAAAACATTGACTATTTGCCATATAGTTATCATTTGATCACTGTGAAAATCCATAGCTCCCTTTACAGAAAGGAAGATTGCAGTGGTTTTTGCTATGATCCAGTGGTATGACAGCCCCTCCCAGTACTGATGGTTGTAAATAAAAATACAGGATGCAGATGATGAAATCAACTACATAGATGTACGGTAAAACCAGTGCACATAAGAGTTAAAGCAAGACCTAGAAAATTGAGGTCCTGCTTGTTCTAAATGGGTAGTGAAGATCCTGTGGTGTTTTATCAGAGCGAGTTGTGACTCACCATACATTTCTTGCTCATCACTTTTATGAATAGGTTTTTTACTAAATTCTTTACTGGTCCTGTAGTAGCTTATCAGAGTTCAATGAATTTGTTTAGATTTTAAGAAGGTAATTTGCCTTCAATTTTCTGCAGACCTGTTGGCTGAATTGCTTAGAATGAATAAAGCAGAGAAAAGTAGGTTTTTAGCTGGATACATCTTGGTTTTGCAATTGCCTTGATGTAGAAATGAAGACCCTAATTTAATAACAGGTGTCTTCACATGTATTGCTGGTTTACTTAAAACTCATTCCTGCAGTTGGATCTGTATATATAACCCTCCTATCTGTACAAATCTAACGGTACTTTTAGAATCATATGCATGCCACTAAGATCAGATCATTCAGATTGGATAAGTTCATTTTACTAATAAAAGGGGAAAAAAACCCCACCATAATTTTCACACAGAAAGTTTATCAGGAAGCTATTTCACGCATTATTACTGGTGGAAGCATAGTTTCTGCACTGTTATTTCTACATCAGCCTACTTAGGCCCCCATTCTGAAGTGTCAATTGGAATGTTAATTTTTCTGTAGGTTTCATTACAAAATGGGAAGTGTTTACAACTACCTGTATATTGGATATAAGCAAATATTTTCAGGAAAGAATTTGTGTATACAAAAATTCCATGTATTTCCATTTGTCTTCTGGAAGGTGTCTAAAATAAAATTTGAAAATTGACTGGAAAGCCATTCATAAATTCACATCTATGGGTGTTTCCAGCTCACCAGATAACACACAACATTTGTATGATTCTTTCTCTAGTTATAATCTTTAAAAATATGTAATATAAAGGATCCTCAGACTACAATGTTAATGTCACTTTGAAGTAGAGAAGTAGCTCATGAACTTAGGACCTCTTATGTTTTTGTTTCTGTACTTATACTTTAAATATGTAAGTGATTGTTGTGGTTTAACCCCAGCTGGCAACTAAGCACCATGCAGCCGCTAGCTTACTCTTCCCCACAGTGTGATGGGGGAGAGAATCGGGGGGGGAGTAAAACTCGTGGGTTGAGATAAAGACAGTTTAATAGGACAGAAAAGAAAGGGAATAATAATAATAATAGAATATACAAAACAAGTGATGCACAATACAATTGCTTACCATCTGCTAACCAATGCCCAGCCAATCCTCAAGCCATGGTGCCCCCCAGCCAACTCCCCTCAGTTTATATACTGGGCATGACATAATATGGTATGGAATACCCCTTTGGCTTGTTTGAGTCAGCTGTCCTTGCTGTGTTGCCTCCCAGTTTCTTGTGCACTCCAAGCCTCCACTGGCAGGGCAGTATGAAAAGCTGAAAAGTCCTTTCCCATGTTTTTGCAGCACTGGATAAACAGTGGAAAAGGATTAGGAGGCATCAGTGAAGACTTTGAAGCTCTGGACTGGGAAAATCAGAGTTTCAGGTGAGAAGGGTAAGGGATCAGATGATATTTCAGAGAATGAGGATGAAGAGGTGCATGGAAAAATGGGTTTCAGAGGGCCATAGAAGCTTTGAGGAGACATTCTGCTGAGATACAGGATCCTTACCTTTTCTAACACTTCCGGACCTTTCCTTCCAGTCTGGTATTGGCCCTGACTTCCTGGGCTGCTGGGAAGGAAGGGAGAGAATAAATTTCTAATGTGAATAAAAAGGAGATTTGGTAACACCAGAAGTAGAACGATGGGAGAGGTGGAAGCACGGACTGACTGCAGCCACCTATAAAGCCTGTTTTCTGTCTTGCTTACAGCAGCAGACAGCAAAAGAAAACAGTAGGTGTTTGATTCTGAAAACCACCTCTTTTGGAACAGGTGAAATATTGCACCCCTGCTGCACAGGCAACATAAAGTTGTGCCTGGTTCAGGTAGCAGCTTCTGTTGTAGCTGTATTTGCAAGTACCACATTTTAACTTTCCGTAAATTGAGATCACAGCATTCTGAAATGAGGATTTCTTTCACTCATACAAGTTCATGTTCATTGTGGTTTCCTGCTGCTGTACTAATACATTTTGATTATTACTTATATCTGCATAGCACACACTTTAATAACTACTATAAAGGTGATCAGACTTTGTATCCCACCCTCACGCTGTCCTTGGTACAACTGCATGCTGCATTGTGCTGTACACTTTCACAAAGACTTTCACAGATGTGTTGAAATCATTGCTCATTAGGATCGTAACTTCTGGTTTTAAAGGAAAGGCTTGTATTATGCTGCTTAAGTTAGAGATCCTCCCTTGGAATAGAATATTTTTCCAAGGGGGAAATAATAATTTCTACCGAATTTGTGTGATTGTCAAAATCTTTATAGACCTAAGTATTACTCACCTCTAAAGTCAAGTCAGGAAGAGAAGTGGTCAGGCATTACTATTTTCAGTCAGTTAAGGGTTGAAAGATTTAATAAGAAATTCCAGGAATTATTTTCTTAAAGTTTTGGGGTTTTTTGGGTTTGTTTTTTTTTTTTAATAATAATAAAACAAAAGAATGCTTATAGAGTTCTTGGGAGATTTCGTAATTACAGACAATTTAGGCTGGCCATTTTGTGGATGGTTTGATGTTCATTAGTGAGGCCTCCTGCTTTGGTATTACCTCCCATACCCAGGTCAAGGACAAGTGCAAAAGACAGTCTTCATGTGGCTGATGAAGTCACTTTCAGATGGTTCCTGCTGTTTAACTAGTGTCTGTATTACTAAGTTATTATTATAAACACATCACTATAAATTAAGATAAGAAAGAATGAGGGAATAAAGGGAAGAGGAAATGACTGAGACCTCATATTTCTGAAAAGGCTCCAATAAAACAATTCTCTATGTATGACGATGGAATACTTGAAACTACTTTAAAATCCCTACCCTGTATTTATCTCTAGTGAAAATCGGAAGTCAGTAGTGTCACGTTGCATGTGAATTTGGCCACTAGCTTTAAACGAACCCATTCCATACCTCCACCCTTTCCTCTTGAACATCCCTCCTTAAAATACACTTCTTGCAAAAGGCTCATAATGTCTAGTTGCCATGAAGAGATTTGTTTGCCAGTTTAATAGTTGATCACCTAAATGCAGTACATGGTAAGTTTAAAAATAAACCAACATAGCGCTTAGACATTGACCATAATATTTAGTCATTTATGGTCAACTTCCAGGTAAACATATGTTGATTTTATGCCTTTCTTCTTTGCCTGTGCATGTAAATACAATGTCCATTGCAAAATTATTCATAGATGAACACTTAGATGATAAGTTTTTAGGGCCAGCAGTCCTGTTTTCATATGGTACAGCTTTATGAAGCACTAAATTCAAATTAATATTAATTGAAAGAATGATCAAAAGCTGTTTAAAAACTATACAAAAACTTTAACTACAAACGGGGGGGGGGAGGTGGTGGTTTCTCACAAATTCTAGAATCTTTATTTGTTCATTAAAGCCTCAAAGCTTTTTGTATAATGTCCCAGATGGGCGTGAAGGAGCAGCTTGAAATCTTAGGCATTTCGAGAGATTCAGCTAAATGTGATACATTTGGGTACAACTGTCCTGTGCCCATGCAAAAGACAGAATTGAGGTCCTTTAGTGAAGGAACAGAGAACTGTTTTATCTGTCTATTGCTTTCCAGATAACATTAAAGCAAGGGTAGCTGGGTTATGTGCGTGGGGTTATATCACTGAAATACAACATGCTGGGAACTATTCATGTTAAGGGTAGATATATCATTTACGATATTTAAAGGTCTGGGAGAAGTTGTGGATGCCCCATCCCTGGAAGTGTTCCAGGCCAGGTTGGATGGGGCTTTGAGCAACCTCGTCTAGTGGAAGGTGTTCTTGCCCATGGCAGGGGGGGTTGGAACTAGGTGATCTTTAGAGGTCCCTTCCAACCCAAACCACTGTACGATTCTACGATACACATGGACTTCCTGATATTTCCTAAACATGACTCCAATCTGGTCTAGATGTTTGACAAACATGTTATTTAGCCAGGTACTAAATGAAAATTAATCTCTTTTATTTTGTCTGAATGAATTCTGTCTTTTTCAAAATAACCTTCCGACTGTAATTGTTAAGCATAGATTTTGAATTATTAAAGCTAGATTTGTCTGTCTAGGTCTATAAACCTGTAGAAGCTCAAGCTACTAGCTGTTGTTGATTGCCAGTTGATACAGTTGTCTACATATTGTACTGATTGCCATTTTAAAAGGTGATTGGTTTAGATACTCTTTGGTTTTGTGACTGAAAACATGTAACGAACAATTGCAGAAAGTCAAAAGATAACTCAGAACATGAGTGCATATTTGGATAGAAAAATATGTATTTGGGACTGTGATGTACAAGGATTAATACCTCAGAGGTGGAGAAGTGCTACTACATGATTTAGATGGCAAATCTATGCTTTAGTTGGATGATGAACATAGAGTTTTGGTCCAAATAAATATAGAGGGAAGTCTAGATAATGCAATTACACTTGGTATGCTCTTTATAGCTCCTGTCTCCCAGGTATCTTCAGAACTTGAAATGGAGAGCAGATGAGAGAGGAAAGGAAAGGGAGTTGAGAGCTGAGGCTTCTAGGCCTCTGTTTTATATATGAAACAGGACATCTTAAATATTCCATTCCATTTCTGTGGGGAAATATCTAAAAGAGGGATATGTGTCATATCAGAGAGACATTTTATTCTTCTAGATGTTACCACTTTCCACCTTTGTAAAATTTTTCAGATCTTGTACAACTTTAGTTGGGTTTTTAAGACATTATAAGAGTATTTTTGAATCAGTATCAATAAGTGTTTGACTTCTGTAGTAGTTTTAGTGGAAGTAAACTACAAATGTTCACATTAACGTTGAGACTGTTAGGTACCTTAAGAGTTTTAAAAGAACAAAGCCTCTGTTTGGATGATACCTATTATGTAATTGGTATCATATCATTATTTTTTAAAATCAAGAAAACAATCAGAAGTTCAAAAGAATGAGTGTAAAACAGAACAATCTGCTAGAATTAAATGTATTAATCTTTTTTTTTAAGATCTAGATGGAAAAGTAGCATTTACATAGTAATGGCAATGTCTTTTATTTCATGCATAATATTATGGACACTTAAAACCTGGAGGGAGAATAACATTTTAAGAAAGCTTTTGTTATTAATAGTAAGTTTATCTCTTCTTACATTTCAGCTTTAAATAAGAATGTAGTAATAGGAAGTAGTGAAAAATCTAACCAGCCTCTTTGAAGAGCTTGTAGAATTGAGGTGATGATGAGGCTCAGACAGATAAGAAAATTCAGCACAAAAACGAGACAGAGATGGACAAATGCCAAGATAAAGAAACCAGTAACATTATACAGAGATAATATATCTTTTTTTTTTTTTTTCATAGACCTACACTTATTCACCTTGGGATACTCCCAATTATTTTTAGGACCTTACTCATTTCCTAGATGACAGATTAGAGATGTTACATTGTCAAGTCCTTGTGATTAGTGAAAGAAAGTTATGGAAAACCCCTGTGTCCTTCTGCTTTATTTAATCTCCTAGAATATAAATGTGATGTCTCCAGACTTCTAGTCTGAAGCCAAGAATTGTCCAGCATTTGCAATCAAATTAAATAGTTTGGTCCATCCAAGGAGTCATAGTTAAAGCGTTAAAGATCTTGCATTAAAATATACTTTGGAAAAGGTCATGCAGATACTATTTGACATTCTTAGTTAGGAAGGTGATTGCATGTTTCAACTTCCAGTTTTAAACCAGAAATTGTAATAGTCGACCTCAAACTAAATAATGTAATCACTAAGAATATGCTACTGTAACAGCACCTTTATCTTTCATGGTTTTGCTTACATCTAGATTAAAAGATGCAATTTCACTCTGTAATAAGATTACATCATCCACACCTCGATTTCTTTGCTGGAGCTAAATGAAATTTAACAAAGGACTTGAAATCTCTTTGTTTGTATTGGGAAGTAGATTTGTGTAAAAATATGAATAAGAATCCAAAAGTGAAGTATCTTATTTTATTGAATAGCTATTCAGTTTCATACAATTATTTTAGAAGGAAGGTAGTGCTAATTAAGGAACACCTACTGAAAACATCAATGCATTCTCAAAACAAAATCTCAGTCTGAATACAAAGTTCGCAGTTTAGGCTTGTTATATGGAAACTCAGATGCCTGCAGTATTGAACTGTCTGGCTTATTTTCAGTAGCATTCATGCAAGCAAATCAATCAGCTTTTGAGAAGGATTTTTCTCAGTATCTCAAAGCAGCCTTCAGCACACCTATCCTGCATCGGACAGATGCTGTTATTTTACGTTGTTTGTAAAGTGCTAGGCATGTTACAGAAACTTACAGAGCTGGCAGTCTCACTCACTTTAGATGTGACAAAAAAGAAAGCAGTAAACAAAAGATGTTGTGGGGAAGGAAAGACAGAGGATGTGATTATAAGCCGTAGTAATGCAGGAAATCTTGATCTTGGCACTGAAGTAACCAAAATGCAAATTGAAACTCATATCTGCATGAAGATAATTTTAAATTAAAAAGCATCCTAAGATTTAGATGAAGTCACAGTGAGTCTTCAGGGTTTTTTAAAATAAAAATCCTCATTTTGACTTTTTAATTGATTACTCTCCTGTATGCAAAATGGCAGTTTAAAAAAAAATAAATTAACAAGCTGCTTGACAAATGGAAGTTACATGAGTTCTTTGTGAAATAACAGTCTCTTAAGGGGGTTGAGAAACAGAAGCATGTAATACAAACAGGGAAAAGGAGCTACTTCTACTTCATCTTCCCAGTAGCCTGCTGTATTCTATCACATATGAAGCAGATCTTACAGGACCTTTCTGCTCAGGAGTCACATTGTCATTGTGAGGGTTATTTTCAATTCCTGGTGGAATTTCTTGTAAGGGATCTTCCTCAAGGAAGGCTTTGGTTCTCCCCTGTGAACGGATAGTTTAAAGAGAAGTTTGCCCACTCACTATTCAAAACAAACAAAAAATTTACTTGCATCAAAAATTATGCAGATAAAAGACATTAGCATTTTAGTCTTTTAAAGTTTATAGATGGCCTTGCTTTCACATGAGACAGTGAAAACTGACAAATTAATTTGTATTTTTCTGTTCCACATTCCTGCCAAGGTATTGCATGCTGTCAGAATGCTGCAGGCACTTCAGGGGAACAAGGGGTTTTTACTTATTCAGATATAGTTTTTCTTGGGTTTGTGAAAACTCACTTTTACATCATGTGCATTTTAGACTAGACTTGTGGTCTATTAAAGGTTAAGAAAAATACTGTTCCTAAAAGTATTATTTTTCCCTTTTATGGATGAGCACCAGGCTTTGAGACATCAGTGTAAATAGAGTTTCCTGTTCCAGGGAAGTTTGGCTACTGCAGGAGCCCAAAGGTCCTTTGGGAAAAGCTTGATAGGAACTATGAGTTGAATGTGACCTGAGGCTCCAGGAACCAAAGAGCCAGAACTGAGGGAAACACATTTCACAGCCCTTTTGTGCAATCTTAGGTCCCATAAGCACTTCTGGGAAAGTACACCCTTCATCATACACACAGTATTTATTGCTAAAGGAGAAGTCATGCTAAGGGCTTTCAGAAATCATTCTGTTATCTGTAGATCTGTGACTTCTTTCCTTGAAGCTTGCTGTAACTTCAAAAAAATCTGCAGATTTGCAGAAATGCTGAGCAGGAATAAGAATGCTAAACACTTCTCCATGGCTGGTAGGCATTGTGCAGGATCTGGTCCAAAATGCTGTTTTGCATTCAACGTTTTTAGGAGTTTTGTGAAGAAAGTATGCTTGAATTACTACATGAATTCTGTGCCATTAGCAATGTTAATTTATCAGAACTGTGTGGTTTTTTATTCAGAAATCAGTGTTGATTCCTTTCTCCTCCTTTGCTCACCCTCTCCTGTTCATGGCTGGGCAAAATTTGTGCATGTAAAGAGGGAAGGAGGAAAGCAAGCTGGGTGGGTGAGATGACTTACTGTGATGCAGAGCAGCCACCACATTTATGTTACTGAGGTTGCTTGTGTGAATATCACTTGAGTGCATTTTTTTCCTCATCTGACCAAGTTTTAATTGGACCTCTGCCACAGATTTTCCAATGTGACATGAAGTGAGTCATCTAACCTGTAACTCTATTCTATATAATTTTAAAAGGAGTAATAATGCTTAGTGTATTTTTTTTTTTAACTGGATGTGTTTTGGTAAAGAAAGGCATTATGCCCTGTCTCTGAAGGTACTGCTTTAATGCAAATAATTGAAACATTAAAATAAGTTGGAATATTTGAAGAACAACACTCAATTGTTTATTTAATGTTTCCATTGCTTTCATATTTCCATTTGTTTTCACTTAGCATTATCAAAAATAAGAGTTAAACAAAAGAATTAACATTATTGAAAAACTCAAAGTATATTTTGAAAAAATAAAGCAGGTAAATTACATTAATTGAAGGGATTGGAATGAAATAAAGCATTCCTCCTTTTCTTCATAACTATTCTTTCTTTGTGTTGCAAGAAGTTGTCCTTTGGAAGTCTGGAGAATAGCTTTCATAACTAGAAATG
This sequence comes from Haliaeetus leucocephalus, assembly GCF_000737465.1. Classification (NCBI taxonomy): domain Eukaryota; kingdom Metazoa; phylum Chordata; class Aves; order Accipitriformes; family Accipitridae; genus Haliaeetus; species Haliaeetus leucocephalus. Next base: position 4,826,139 of record NW_010973294.1, on the reverse strand, counting down.
AATTCTGTTAGATTACCTCAATTTGATAATTGAAATGCTGAAATTAAACAAATATCCTTTTTAATGACCTAAACTTTAAAAAGTAATGTTCTCTCTCATTCTCCAAATTTTGCGTATGCTAGGCAGTTTGTCTATAAGGGTTATTCATGTGAAGCAAAACATTGGGCGTGTGCTTTCTAAAGACCTCTGTAAATCAACAAAGCTATACATAGCACACTCTGATGTAGTTACCAGCTGATATTTCTGCAAAGACACTCCAAATGAGAGAGGAAATTCCAAACTTCCTTATTATTCCAACATGCTGAGCTTGCTAGTCAATAAAAGTTTTCCAAGTTTTATTCAGTATATTGGTGGCATTTGGCTGGTTCCAGTGGCAGGTATCCTTTGTTTCCTACTCTTCATTAGCTATGAACTTTTCATTAGTGTTGCATTTCTGAAACACTCAATTTTTATTATATGAGGTATAGCAATCAAGCTATTTCCATTTAAGCATCCAAACTACATACCCTTTTGACTAGCCAGTAGTAAAAAGCAGTATTACAATTAATAGTTTCACAGAGAGCGTGCTGCTTTTGTGTATGGAATTTGGAGAGCTCTACTTTCAGGATCTTGTTTTATAAAAGAAAATTGCATGTAGAAGGGGCAATTAAGCCTAAATATTATACAGCTTTGGGTTTTGCTTTTCAAGCTTTGGTACCATTCATGTCACTGTAAGTCAGTCTACTTCTGCAAACCCAGGCAATTCAAGCTGAAGGATAACAAAAAAAAAAAAAAAGGAAACCAACCAGGTTGATAGGAAAGAGTTGTGGTTAGTAAATAAACATACTTCACATTATACTGGAAAAACTGTGGTGTTGGAATAACAGTGAATAAACGAAAAGCAAAACCAGAATAGTCATGTTAGTGACTAGAATGGGCGTATGTTTTAATATATGCCCATTGGCTAAAATGGGCATATATTTAGACAAAATCAGAAACGTATCATCCTATTTCTAACACACAGGAAGAACAGAATTGTGGAAAAATGCTAAATTATGCATGTAGGCATGACTAGGATGTCATAGGAAAGCATCAGCCAAAAAGTGATTAATAGCGGAACAGATACCCAAAGAGACGTATCTAGTAAAAGACTGTGTCTTACCTGGAAAGAAGATGCTTGTTCTAATTTTGGTATTCAGCTCCCATCTCTGCTTTCTGGGGTACAATTTTCAGCTCTGTGCTGGGGCAGGTTATCAGCCCATTGCCAGCTACATAACTGTCAGCCAAGCAGAGGTAAACTTTTGCATCCTTTTGTTTTTCTGCTTAGTATATGTGACTCCATTTTAAAAGGTACCTTGCTTTATTTAGTGCATAAAGGTGTTAACATCACCTTGAAGTCAAATTAAGAAGTTGAGATGACAGGGTGAAGATATATGAGAAGCCGTGGAATGGCATTGACAGAGTTTTCCTCTTAAAAGTGCCGAGACAATTTAATTTTTCAGACATGAAAACATCCTAGAATTGTTGTGGTGGTAAAAATTAAAGGCTCTGTAAGTTAGGTGTTAGATTCTTTTTGTTAACTTATCTTGTGGATCTGCATATGACAGTTCATTTTCATTTCCTTTTATTTTATTTCTCCTCAGATTTAAAAGAAAAACATTCCTTTTCAATTTTGTAAGGCAGATGAGCAATTAGTACCGTTGTGGCATGTTTTGCTGTTATTGACATAGGTGCTCCAAAATAAACAGCTAATTTCTGAAGTTGGAAGTTTTTCAGGATTCTCTGTATGCATTGCAATCTCAGAAAAAAGCATGTTTGGCTAAATCTGCTTATCTTTTACACAGATAGTCTGATTGCAGTTGCTATACAGCATTGTTGCCAGGTATTTCTCAAACAAGAATGTACATATATTGTTCATAAACTCTTTGGATTAAAATTCAGTGATCTCTCTCCTAAAGAGCCTTGGAACAAGTTTTTTATCAGAAAATCATACCAAATAATAAAGCTTGTCAGAGTTCAAGAAGGCAGCATTTGAACATGGGGGTCCAATTTAGAGGCTGTTTTCATAACAAAATATGTGTTAGAGTATAATATTTATTGAAGCTGGGCTGAAAGACCTCTGTGAAGTCTTGTCTTGGCAGGTTCCATGATACTTGAAGAAAATATATACTGTTTGCATAACTATGCAACTTCTACTACTGAAAAGGAATTTTCAAGAAACTTTTCTTTTATTAATACCTGTAAGAAAATAAACCCTGTGGATTTTTTTGCTGTTTCTTTTTCACACTATTTTTTATAAGTCTGTTACCAAACATTCTACATTGTCCTTGATCATAGACACAGCTTGTCCAGAAAAGGGATGTTTGAATATGACAGACTATAGAATAAAACTCTCTAACTGTACCTTACTGCAGGCCACCATGGTACTCCAAGTCCTACAAACTGAGAGAAATTAGCCATGCCCTTTAGGAATGATCACTTCCTATTAATCTACATTTCATCATCTGGCATACTGAGCTCCCTTCACTCCTTAAAAGATGCAGTATGTGTTTCCTTATTCCCATACTGGTATAAAATAAACAAAATTCCAGAAATAGACTGTTTCAATGTCAATTCCAGTCCATCTGTTTCAATAATAACTGTTGTGTATTTTACATATTCTTCCCAGTTAAACTCATCACTGACTTGATTCCACCAAACACCTGAGGGCAGCAGGCTGAAATAGAACTACAAACATAAAGTCATAGGATTCTGCTGAAGCCACATTTTTATGTGGGATTTGGCATTAGTCTCTTTAACAAGTGGAAAAAGCAGTGGTTGATGCTGTGAATGTACATGCCTAAGTATAGCAGTGAGTTATTAAGACTGTGACTATTACCAGTATTTTTTTTTATTATTTACTGTATTCATTAGTTTTTGGGAGCATTCTTTGTGTGCTCTAGGAGAGACAAAAACCCCACAAGTCACTTTTTTTAAGAGAACTTAAAATTCTCACTAGAAATTTCTATACAGTAAATCAAGCTGGTACCCTTTCTAAATAATCAACAACGTTCTAAATGTCAACATATTTTTCTATTGCATATATTCCTATGCATCCACCTTCTGAAAAATATACAACTTTTGCTAATTTACAGTTATACCATCACAGGCCACTTTTTTCTTTGACTCTTCTAATTATGGGAAGTATGAGAAAGATGACCTTCCCTTTCCTCACCCTCTTCACTGTACATCAGAAGCTAGTATTCTTATCTGCTGGAGTTCAGACAATGTCAAAGCGGAGGAAAAAAAAAGAAAAAGAAAAACAATAAATGGGGCTGTCTGCCCATCCTTCCACTGTGTGAAGAGGGAGGGTTTGATACTTAGCATTTTTCATGGGATAGGATTGTACCAAGACTTAACAAATTAAAAAATAATGTTTAGATACCTCAGTAAAAGGAGTGATTTTGAGGGGGAGACTTTTAGAAACACATCTCAGTTATGGATTACCGTACAAAGAACTGGTACCAATTAAATAAAACTTTTTTTTTAAAGTACAGATATGAATGCAAACCAGGCTTTAGCTACTAATACTTAGATTCACAAGCACAGTTTTAGGTTCCTACTTTTAAAGGTTAGCCAATAAATTTGGGCATATTGTTTAATGCTGTGAATTTCTCATGAATTGAGTTTCTGCAATGTAATTTGCTTTGTTAGATAAAGTTCTATGTTTAATGTCTGTTGGTGTTCATCTTGGAAAAAGAGATAATCTACTTGAGTAGAAAACTGGTATTTATTTCCCAAAATTCTTAATAAAACGAAAAATAGTTTTACTGTTATTCTGCCATTTGATGATAATTGGTTTCTGGGGAGAGGTGTGTCTGTGACTCAATATGATTGCATCTTTTCATTACTTTGCTGGGAAATTTTTTAGAATGTTTTAAAATTTGTGTCTAAAACAGTAGTTATACATTAAGGTATAAGGTAACTTCAAAGATAGCTTTAAGAAAGAAATACAGGTTTAAATTTTCTTTATCTTTGTCACAAAGTTTATTTGTTGATTCTGAAGGAATTAAGTTGATAAATGCAGTGCTCAGGTAGCAACCTGTGACATTTTAACCTGGGTTCAAAGCTTCTCTTGTAGTTCAGCTCCCTCAGAGAACCTTTGATGTTCTTACATTCATTCACCCCTCATTTGCTATTGTCTCAAGTATTTACCTTCTAGCGTTTATTTAGGAAAGGTATTCTAGGATGCAGCAGAATATCTTAAAACAGAACCATGGTAGGATAGAGATGCTTGCAGAGATGTTAATCACCCGTGATCTGTCATGTACTTAGATATAAATGGCAAGGTCAATACTAAACATATGTGATTCTTGATTATTTGAAAGGGAGGAAGAAACTGTATGCTTCCTTGAAAGATAAGTCTGTCATTTTCTTTTTGTGATACTTTTCAAACTTGAGTACTGATTTTAATTTTTTTAACACCAACATTTAAGTTGAGTTAGAAAAAATTCCTTGAAACTCACTTGAAAAATAAGCTTTTCAACATATAGTTACTTTCTGTATCCCTTATAATTTTCAGTATTAGCTTTTCACAGCTTTGTGTGAGCAATTAGTAATAGGTGTATACAGAAGATTTCTTCTGTCCTGTTCACTGGAAATATTAAGTAGCTCATGAGGCATTTGATATCTAAAATGACTGGAACACCTGTCTTGTCTTCATCACAAGGCTGACCAATGGGACTTTATGCATGAGGTAGAAAATTAAACTGTGAAGAATTAGCATAATCTGAATGCACAAGGTGAAATCAGAATTACATAGTTATAACTTTTTCTCAAGGGGAACACTGCCGAGAGATTATTTGTTTGCATACTTCCTGGGTATAAGATTTATTTATTGAGTTTTATTTTAGAAACGCTTTTTTAAATTCCATGCAAGAATCATTAAGGTCAGCTCAGTGAATTCACTGCTTGTTTTAGGGATCTACAGAGGGGGATTATTAAATATTGTTGAGGGCTGAGTGTAACACAGGACACGATTTGTCTTCTCTGCAGTTTCTGAATAGCAATTCCTAAATGAACAAAGCCGTACTATGATATTGAAATGGTAAAAGAAGGATTTAAGTATGGAATGAAGAAAAATTAGCAAGTTAGTTTCACAGTCAAAGCTAAATATTAGCATAATTCTTCATTAAAGTTTAAAAAAACTAAGGATAGAAGGAACTTCAGGGGCTGACTAGTCTGCCTCCTCACAGGTTGCCCAGAGAGGTTGTGGAGTCTCCATCCATGGAAATAGTCAACAGCCATTTGGACATGGACCTGGGCAACAGGCTCTAGGTGGCCCTGCTTAAGCAGGAGGGTTGGACCAGATGCCCTCTAGAGGTCCTGTCCAGCCTCAACCATTCTGTGATTCTGTGACTGGATGCAAGGTCAACTGTAGCTGTGCCATTCTTAATAGTTGTTTGTCAGCCTAGTTTTAAAACATATTTATTCTCTATTCATAAAAACTGGAGGGTTTTGTATTTTCCATAGGCAACATATTTGAACACTTCTACTGTCTTCGCCTTCTTTAGACTCTTTTTCTTATCATTAAAGCTAAATTTTCCTTAATGCAGTTTAAGTATGTTATGATTTTCTGTCCTGTCCTCTGTGGATATTAATCTATACTGCACCAACCGTCTAGGAACGTGAAGACTGTTATTTGTCTCCTATTCTGTGAGGAGAAAGGAAAGCTTGCTTCACAGGCTGCAGAGAACATACATATCTACATAGCCCAGTATGATGGGGTTTTTCTTTTCCTCTCAGCACCAAGACATTGTTGACTTGTGTTTATTCTTCTTCTTCAGTACTTCTTCTTGATTTTAAGTTCCTCATCTTTAACATAGATTATTCCTACCTCACTAAAATACCTTGCATTTGTCCATGTTGAATTTTATCCTATTATGTTTAGGCCATTTGTGTAATTTTCAATATTAATTACGGTCTTGCTCTTGAAACTTCTTGATGCCCCTCCTCACTTGCTGGAAGTTTGCAAGTTTAATAAATATATGCACTTTTGTATCAGTCAACTTGGTAAAAAGTTTATTTTTACTACTGGTTGATCCATATAAACTCCAGTCTATATGTCCTTCCATTTTGATAGTGAACCATTAATAAACAACCTCTGATTTTTGTTTTACAAAGAAAATACTTATGAAAAAATGACTGTGGCAATTCTGCTCTGTGTAAGTTTTACTGCAAGAAGAAAAAGATAACTATGAAACTTAGTGCAAACAACCTGTGTATATCTAATGACTATACATATTTACAGAGGACCTCATCCTGAAGGATTCAAAATTTCTATGCCAATTATATATAAGCGAATCCTTATCACAAAAATGTAGTTGTTGCTCGGAGAGGGCATAGCTGTAGTTTAATAATTCACAAGTAGCACTACCCAGAGTTTAAAAATGCAAAATAAAAAAATACAACATTTTTTTCCAGGGGGTTCTTCCTACTTATCTTTAATAAACTATCTCAAATCCCTAAGCTAAGAGCCTGAAATTATGCAGTATGAAATCACTGTGTAAACAAAACTATGAAAAGTAAAAAAAAAAATCCAAACTGGAATTTTATGTATACTTAGTCAGCAGTATCAATACCTTTATTTTTATAAAAAGGTAAAAATGGTTTCTTATCAAATGGCCAAGATCTTTTGTATTATCCAAATTTCAGTGTTTAGATGTATAAATTAATTTTTCAGTATTTCTTAATTTGTTTTTACTAAGAGTTTTGTATCTTGTGTATTTTGGCATCAAATAGAATTTATAAAAGGAATAATTATATCTGATTCATTCACTTATTTTTTAGTAGAGCAACTGTAAATAGTTGACTATTCATTATTTGCTAGTTTGCTTTTCTTATAGTCAGAGATGTTGGTACTCATTTAAAATCAAACTTCAGCTTGCCATAGCGCTTTTTGTAATGAAAATAATGGAAAAAATCAGGTAACTAGTATTGGTTATGTAGTCACGTGTATTATACAATAAGTGCTAATTTATATACAAATATAGCCATTTTTGTTCTGTCTGTACAATTTGCCACTTTACAGTTTTCTAGGATCGATACGGAAAAACGTTATTGAACTTAGAAGAAAGGAGAGTTAAGCTGCAGTTCCAGAATAGCTCACAGAATGCACAGTAGAAATGAAGGTTTAATTTTGGTCTTGGGTTCCTCACTACTAATTTTCTTTTGGACCATTGATTTACGCCTTTACAAATTGACTGTAATCAGTCTGTTACTGCTAATCCCTGACTAGTTATCCTACCAAAGGCAAATCTGCTAAAGCGTCCTAATGATGCTCTGATTCCCCTAGAGTTTTAGCAGGGAGAAAGGGAGTCTGAGACGAGTATCTTTAGGTTCAGCGTGGAACTGCACTTAAAACTGGAGAGGGGAAAGGGAGAGGCACACAATCCATGGCCTTTTTCTGCTCTGCTGCAACTTTGGACTGGTTAGTTAGAACATATGTTTCTCCTGAGTTCCCAAAGGTCCAGAACAGAGTTAGTAATATTAACATATCTTTTTGTAAAGCATTTGTTGGATTAAAAATAGCATATAAATGCCCTTTGTAGTGAGATGGTATACAAAAGTTGAGCTGGAAAAAGTATGAATTCTTTTTTTCAGGATGTCCTCAATTACAGTGTAAGAGCAGTAGATAGAGGCCTGATAAACACAACTTTTAGTTGATCATCTAGCGTCACAGTCACATAGGAACTCTCAGGGAGTGCTATATCCACTTAGTGTCTTGCTTTAGTTCTTGATACAATGGCTGTTCAAAATAATGTCCAGTTAAGCTTGTGACAAAGGGGTGAAGCTGCAGCTACTTCTGTGATCTTAATGTGCTCAGTTGTAGACCCTTCAGAACCTTCTGAAATGGTAGTTCTCATCTTCTTCCTTCCTGGACCACTCTTCTGTTTAGACATGCAGTGATTCCATGGAACTGGGTTCTGGTCAAAGCTCCTCCTCTTAGATTTACCCAGAAAGGTGGTTAAACACTTTGGATTGAGAACTTTGGTTTTTTAATAATTTGTTGCCATGGAATTTATACAATTGATTTTTAATTGTTTACTTTCTGGAAAATTGTCTTAATACTATTAACCTTGCATCCAACCCTTCTAAGATTCAAGCTGGTTAGCCATTTTTAAATTATTTTTAACAGAGCAGTGGGTAATAATTGGTTCTTGAAAGAAAACTTTCCCTAGTGAATGTATCATGCTTGTAAAGTAACTAGGATAGATTTATTGATTCTGGCTAGAAATTTAAAACATAACCTTGAATGTTTTGTGATCTTCCCAGTGATATGTCCAAATTACTTCTGGTGCCATGTATTGTATTTAATTCACACTATTATTTAAATTATTTCTATTGAAATATATTTAACTAAGTTATTTACTAAGATATATCACTGAAATTTACAGAGCTGAACAAGTAATTTATTCACAATATTTGCTATCAAATTCTGTCATACAGATATGTCTTTCTACTCACCTCTTATTTCAGTATTGCAGGATAGATTTTGATCTACAGCTATATAAACAATGACCTTAATGCATGTCTATTCTGTGCACGAAATCACATTGTATATATGTGAACCTATAAACTCTTCTTATGTAAGTAAAGGTGAATAATAACCTGTGCTCTGTAAAAGCAGCCAATAATCAGCAGTCTGTGTCCCTATAATTTATAATAATGGGGTTTTTTTAATCCTAATTAAGTATACATTTTAGGCAACTATATACTTCAGTATTACATGTTATTTAAAGTTTTTGTATGTACTGCCATTGCAGCTGTCTAATCACTCACGGCTGCAACACTGTTAGTTTTTGACTGTAGTACTATAAGAAGAAATGTGCCATATACCTCTTCTCATCACTATGGTTTTAATCCAATAAACTCAACATGTGCAAGTACACACATAGTGAGCTGGGAAAGTATTTCTGTAAGGTCTGTGCAAGTAATCTGCTTCTGTTTGGGACAGCATCTGAATGCATATCACAATCTACTAGTTTTCAAATACACATTTCTTAAATTTCTATTTTATTGAAAATATCTAGCAAAGGAAAAAATAGCTCTGGGTATTTTTTTTCTTTGAATATGATAATGCATGTTTACTAACCACTTGCAGGTAACTATGAGCAGCAGTGGTTTCTTTTGTTGAAGGAAACTTTGAAACGTGAAATTTGAAATTTCAGGTTAAGCCAATGACATTAAAGGCCATGGTTTATAAACACATACATAAAATCCATAAGCATACTATCAAATGTTTTGTAACTTAACTGTTTAGAGGAAAAAATACCTATTGAATATTTTACCTTTTTGTATGCTTAACAGTAAGAGCTCTCTTGAGACATAAACATAAACCCTGTATGCATCTGTCAAAGTCATTCCCTAGATTCCATACTCATGCCTGTATGTAATTTAGTAACTGAATAACTTTATCTTATCTTCTTGTTTCAATTTCAGATTAATTTGGTGCTCCTGTAAAGTGAAGTTCTGGTAGGCTAATGTCTAGCCAGTGCTGTGTTAAGATTCAGTATCTAGTTAGGGAAAGCTGACAGACCAGCAAGTCCCCATTAGTATGGAACCCTTCCAAAGACAGGTGATATATCCAGCCTCAGTCCTGTGATCACATATTTAAATAAAAATGAGTTGACTGTATTTCAGAATGTTTATAAAGCTACAGGCTGCAAAGAAAATCCTAAGAATTAGTTTGAAATCATTCATACAATATTAATTAGCAACTTATGTACAACAATTACTTACCCAGATCAAATCTTTGTTGCTTGGATTTTGGTACTGCATTAGTCAGACAAGTGGCAAAAAATGTGTGGCTGCACTGTTGCAAACCTGAAAGGGAGTTTTAAAAATCCACCCTGCCCCCCCCCCCCGCCAAACTGATTGCGCGGATAGATTTGCTTTTTATGGAAAGGAGATAATCAATGGGGCTTGATTTTTACTTATCAGTAGTTCAGGTCTGTGCTGTGGTATCTACTGACCGCTGGTTAGGAGTATCTGCAAAAACAAAATTGCTGAGGAAATGTATTAATTGGTAATTAAGAAACAAACATGAGGAACAAGGAAGACACTAAAAGCAAAAGAAGTAATGTAATAATATTTCATGATATTGAAGGGAAAAAAGGACAGATACCAGGACATATGCAACTGTAGGTAATCTTTTAGTGCCAGGAACACATGCTTGCTGATGTAACTGCATCTTCACTAGCAAGGTTTTCCTGTTTAGATAGGCAGCCGGGTAGTTTTACTGCTGAACGGATCTTGTGTTTAGCTGGCCTAAGATTAAAAAAAAACCCCAAACCAAAACAACAGAATCCAACTTTTGCAGCTCTGTTGGGTTCTGAAAGCTGCCAAGAAACTACTATATTATGCCCTGTTCCAAACACTGAGTAAGCACATGCAATCTGGCCCTGGAAGGAGCTGCAGGTCCTTCCTGAACAGGACATGTTCTAGAGTTAGCTATGAGCTCAGACTTTTTTCTGTGCTTAGTTGCAATGCAAGTTAGATTACTAAAGTTTTTCAGTTGGACTTTAAAGAATAGATGAGAATTACTACTACATTAGAAGGCTTGATCTTCCCCTTGAGGAAAGATAAAGCAAGAAGTGTCTTTGTTTGAAAAGCTTTTATTTTTCTATTGAAAAAGTAAACTTTTCTTGCAAGAACCTAGCTTAAAGTATTCAATGGCAATATATCACAAATATAGTCTAACAAACAGTAACGAGAAGGCTACCTAGGACAATATAAAATGTTTACATCTGTCAGTGACATGCTGCAGATATATGACTGGTTTTCCTCAGAAATGTTCCATTTGAAAGGCAAATGTAGCACCTTCTTCATTAAAGTACCTTTTGTGCTGCAGAAAGTATTAATCAAGCAGCTACAAAATTCTTTACAGCTCTGTATTTTCCTGTTCACGGCATGTCTGTGTGGCTCCCTTAGCTGACAGATACTCCTCCCAACAGCTGTAGAGTTTTTAGAGGGGTAGTTCTGAGGCCCCAGCAGGTAGCAGGTTGGCTGTACTACAGATGTTGGCTTTTGGGGAAAATGGGCTCCCTCTGGTGAGTGGTTGAGTGTTGTCAACTGAACTACATAGGTATTTTGGCTTGTCTTAGTTCAGATTTTATTTTTAAATGGACTATCACAGTACTTGAGCACCCACATGGTCTGGCATATAAAGTGTTGCTAGCAACTGTCAACGCTCGTTGTCTTTATTTCCTGAAGTGGCATAGGGCTTGCAATAGTAAATCTTGCAATTTTTCGCTAACTGGGAAGGAAGGCTAGGAGACTGACTGCTGGAAACAGATGCCTACAGAAGTTAGGTATTACAGTTGTGTAAGACAGTTTCGGTGTGCTTCAGTTCCAACTCTGGCCTTAGTAAATCAGCAGGGTAGTTGGTTAATATTTCTTAGGCATTTTTCAGTTTATCCTGTGCTGAGAGACTTACTACCTTTACTTTTTGCAGGATGCTGGTCTGAACCAAAAAGCGTGAATATGCTTCGCTTTTGTAGCAAGTATATTTATACACATGTAAACCCAGAAATTAAAGCTCTCTACTCATTCAGCTTGCTTCATTAATTCAAACTTCTCTAGGTTTTAATGGTAGAGGGCTGTCAACGCAGTACATCTAGGTACTACAGAAACTGTCTCCTAAAGATTTGACTGAATTTTTAAAAGCTGAAAAGGCTATTAAATTTATCATTGAAGCAAGGTTTCTAAACTGAATGTTCTCACAACATTCACATCAGAGCCCCATTAAACAGGCATCCTATCTTAATGGAACTGGTAAACTGGAGATAGGTGGGTAGAAATCTTAGATCTTGCAGGTTGTTTGCAGTAGGAGTGAGGATCTCTAGTTCTTGATCTAGCTACAGAGTAAGTTTATTGAAATTCCCGGGTCAGTGTCTTTTTTAAGTTTTCTGTTCTGTGTGATAACTGCTCTCTCATCCTTTTAGTAAATACCCTTCAAAGGGTGTTGTGAAGATAAAAAGGTGATGTTAAGGGGACAAAGCAGGAGGAAAGGGGACTTTCGGTCTTAGGCGTTATTCAAACAGAAATAGGCAGCACGAGTAAAGTAGGTGTGACTGCTGAACTGCAGCTAGATAATTCTAAACATATCTCAAGCCCAAGTAATAATGACTGGATCAAAAAACCCCAGCCTGTATTGTTCAACTTAGCTTGAAGGTTTCTGCAGCCTTTTATTTCGTTGCTAACTGTGTCAGGCATGATCCAATGAGGGGCTGTTCCCTTCTCTCTCACAGCTCAGTCGTAGTCAAAGGTGTTCAGAACATTGAATATTAATGGATTCTAGGCAGAGAAATTGTAGACTTCCTTGTGCCCTGTAAAAAAAGCAGATGCCTGCCACCGAAAGTGCTGCAAGTTTGGTAAATAGTGGTAGAAACATGATCAGATTGACTGCTTTGGATTTGGAAGATGTGCAGGTGTCTTCTTATAATCTACAACTTTATATGATGTTTCAATGGAACATCATTGGAATGTCAATTAATATTAAATTAATATTTAAATAATTGATATTAAAATTAAAATTAAGTTTATGCATTAAGAGTACTCAAGGAAAATAAATATCAGAATACTGAACAGCTGCAGCTATCAAGAGATGAAACCAAGTTAATTTCCTGAACCTTGCAACTGCCTGATTTTTTTCTTTTTGTAGTTTATTTATCTAGATAAATGTCAGATGTCAAAAGTTGTGTTGCACTTAATCACTGAATGTAATTGCAAAGATACAATGAAAATCCAGAGCATTTCCACTGGCCAAATTTTAAAATTACAATGTTAAACAATTTGATATTTTGATCTGCAAGAACAGCACAAAATTTTTTATTCATATATCTTGGTTATAAAGAACGTCCTTTTTGGTCATGTAATAGAACAGGTATTTTTAAACACCATTACCTCTGCTTCTAATTTCAGGGATTAGGAATTTATTTTAAAATAAGTGTATTGTATTGTCCATCTTGGAAAAAGGTTTTATTCAGCTTTAGTGTTGTTGAGGATTTAAATCCATTCTTAATTTCTCTCTGATCTTACTTGTTCATCACTGCTGATTCATCAGACCTGCAGATGGCAAGCCATTGACATTTGGATTTAGTCATCATTTAATAATTTTGTTAGTATCACTAACACACTTCTGCTAAACTGCTAGCATAGGATTATTTCCATATGCTAAAATCCCAGATCATCTCTTCTGCAACCGTAACTAATTGGCATGATGGAACTGTAACTGCACAGCTCCAGGCCTAGCTACTTTCTCAATTTGTATAATGTAACAATTTTATTCTGGCTAAAGACAAAGAACTTTACACTTTGAAATTACTGTGAAATATTGCTACCCACTAAAAAAAAGCAGTATCTAGACATACACTACAAGATTGCAATAGCATTATATATAGTAGCATAGCCTACCTTCTAGAGAATCTTATGACATTGGTTCTTCTGGCCTTGTTAAGGATACTCTGGGAGCTGAGTGGTGCCAGTGAAGAAATTTATTTCACTCCAGTGTAACTGGGATCAGCTTTTTAATCATACACTTACATGCCTTGTCCTTCACTAGGAAGTGTCCCCTCACTTCAGCATCTGGTGTGTCAGAATAAATCTTATATTAGTACAAGTTTGCAATAGCTCTGCTGACATAAAACCAGCATAAATAGAAACAGGGGCTAAGCCAAATTGTTTAGTTTCAGTTCAGATCCCTGATCTTTTGGAGTAGCTCCAGCATTGTATAAAGCATTCTTTTTTTTTTTCTTTTTTTTTTTTTTTTTATGACTTATATGTACTCAAGTATGAAAACTAACAGGATTTCTGTTCTTGGAAATTCAAGTGTAGGGGGGTTCTATCTGGCCCCAGCCATTGTACTGCTTCGTGGTCCTATGCAACTCATTCTCAAACCGAAGGGCACCGAAACCGTAGTGAAGTTGGGAACTCCTTGTGTACTCAAACTGCTGGAATTCTGTTTTACAGAGGAAAACGCAACAGGTCTGTGATCTTAGTCTCATGAATTAATCTTTGTATTAAAGGAGTAGATAAATTTATGAATATAATGGGTGATGAGCCTTGGATCTAGATTACGTTGTTAGCAATTTGAGGAAAGTGCCATTTCTAGGCTGCCTTTCAATGTCATTTAAACTGAGAAGCATTTGCCATTGACTTTATTGGAATTTGTTTGGGTCCACATATTATCCGTCTGGAATAGGTATTACAGAAGTACCTAGCACTCGCGTCAGCTAAACATGTCATTTCCCGTTGATTCCCATACCTTTGATTTATGTCTTCAGACGGGGGTAGGGAAGGCGTTACAGCCGCATTAAAGCCAAGCCCAAGGAGTCCCGTCAGCGGCAGAGTTAACTCCTTCCTGGGAGAAGGCACGGTGAAGGCTCTCGCCTGCACCTCAGGTCCTCCAGAATGTGCACCTCCGGAATTCAGCTTTAATGCAAACGCTCAATAACTTCATAGAAAAGTCGTTTCCCTCAGACAAGGAAATTTTCTGACTGTCCTCCAGTGCAATGACAGGGGCATGGTACATGGCACTACGTAGGTGAAAGAACGAGAGGTGGCAAGATGTATGTATCTGTATATGTACAAAGTACGTATTTCCTAGCACCGAGGAGAAAGGCTGAGCGAAGTGGGAAGGTTGTCCAGGGCTCTCCCGCCTCCCATGCGCTCGGCAGACCCAGGGCTGAGCCTGGCGAAAGGGACAGCACCGCAATCCCTGCACGGGAGTTCGGTTGCGGCTGAGCCCGGGGCCCCTCCGCAGACAAATGAATGGCACCTCTCCCTCGGTGGCTCCTCTCAGACTTCCAGTCTGATCGGTGCCGGGGCTCGCCAGATCCAGCTTCGCCTCGGCGTAGAGAGGGCTGCGGGAAAGCGGGCCGCCCCCCGGGGAAGCCAGCGGGAGCGCCGGGGGAAGGGGCTGAGCGGGGCAGCTTGAGGGGCAGGGCGCGGGGAGACGGCGGGCCGCGGGGCGGGAGCCGCGCTGCCTCCTGCCCGGCAATGCCCCCCGCCCTGCCCGGCCCCGAGCCCGCCGGCCGCGGTGCAGGGGGACGCCTCGCCCCCAGCCTGCTGGCCGGAGCGGGTGGCTCGGCGGGGGGGGGGGGGGCCCTGTCCCCCCGGGGG